>NC_133502.1:186338181-186641212 GCF_049354715.1 Callithrix jacchus
TCCTCAAGGCCTTAGAAATAGAAATTCCATTTGACCCAGCAATCCCATTACTGGGTATATATCCAAAAGACTATAAATCGTTCTACTATAAGGACACATGTACACGAATGTTCATTGCAGCACTGTTTACAATAGCAAAGACCTGGAATCAACCCAAATGCCCATTGATAATAGACTGGATTGGAAAAATGTGGCACATATACACCATGGAATATTATGCAGCAATCAGAAATGATGAGTTCGTGTCGTTTGTAGGGACATGGATGAATCTGGAAAACATCATCCTCAGCAAACTGACACAAGAACAGAAAATGAAACACCGCATATTCTCACTCATAGGTGGGTGATGAAAAATGAGAACACCTGGACACAGAAAGGGGAGTACTAAACACTGGGGTCTATTGGGGGGAAAAGGGGAGGGCCAGCAGTGGGGGGAGCTGGGGAGGGATAGCCTGGGGAGAAATGCCAAATGTGGGTGAAGGGGAGAAGAAAAGCAAAGCACACTGCCATGTGTGTACCTACGCAACTGTCTTGCATGCTCTGCTCATGTACCCCAAAACCTATAATCCAATAAAAAATTAAAACAAAAAAAAATCCTTGATATGATAATAGTGACAACAACCTATCAAAACCTCTGGGATACAGAAAAGGCAGTGCCAAGAGGAAAGTTCATAGCCTTAAATGCTTACATTAGAAAGACTGAAAGAGCAAAAATAGACAATCTAAAGTCACATCTCATGTAACTGAAGAAACAAGAACAATCCAAACCCAAACCTACTAGAAGAAGAGAAGTAATGAAGATCAGAGCAGAAAGAAATGAAATTGAAACAAAAAAAAAATTACAAAAGATAAACTGAACAAAAAGCTGGTTCTTGGAAAACATAAATAAAATTGATAGACCATTAGCGAGATTAACCAAGAAAATAGAGAAGAACCAGATAAGCTCAGTTAGATATGAAATGGAAGCTATTGCTACGGATACCACAGAAATACGAAGGAGTATTCAAAGCTACTGTCAACACCTTTGTGCACATAAACTGGAAAACCTAGAGGAGATGGATAAATTCCTGGAAAGATAAAACCATCCTAACTTCAATCAGGGGGCATTAGATACACTGAACAGACCAATAACAAGCAGCGAGATTGAAATGGTAATAAAAAACATACCAACTGAAAAAGGTCCGGGACCACATGGATTCACAGCAGAATTCTGTCATAGAGAAGAATTGGTACCAATCATATTGACACTATTCCGCAAGCTGGAGAAAGAGGGAATCCTCCCTAAATTATTCTGTGAAGCCAGTATCACCCTAATACCAAAACCAGGAAAGGACATAACCAAAAGAAGAAAACTACAGACCAATGTCTCTTATGAACATAGATGCAAAAATCCTAACAAAATACTAGCTAACCAAATCGAACAGAATATCAAAAAGGTAATCCTCTAATATCAAGTGGGGTTCATGCCAGGGATGTCAGATGGTTTAACATATGCAGGTCAATAAGTGTGATATATCACATAAACGGAATTAAAAACAAAAATCACATGGTCATCTCAATAGATGCAGAAAAAGCATTCAACAAAATCCAGCATCCCTTTATGATTAAGCCCTCAGCAAAATCAGCATAAATGAGACATACCTTAACGTAATAAAAGCCACCTGTGACAAACACACAGGCAACATAATACTAAACTGGAAAACATCGGAAACCATTCCCCCAAGAACTGAAATAAGACAAGGATGCCCACTCTCATCACTGCTCTTCAGCATAGTACTGGAAGTCCTAGCCAGAGAAATCAGATGAGAAAAAAAGAGAGGGCATCCAAATCGGTAAAGAGGAAGTCAAACTGTCACTCTTTGTTTGCTGATGATATGATTGTTTATGTAGAAAACCCTAAAGACTCATCCAAAAAGCTGCTAGAACTGATAAAAGAATCCAGCAGTTTCAGGATACAAAATTAATGTACACAAATAAGTAGCTATTTTATGCACTAACAGTGATAATCTGAGAATCAAATCAAGTACTCAGCCCCTTTTACCATGGCTGCAAAAAAAGGAAAATACTTGGGAATATACCTAACCAAGGTAGTGAAAGACCTCTACAAGGAAAATTATAAAACACTGCTGAAAGAAATCACAGCTGACACAAACAAGTGGAAACACATCCCATATTCATGGATGGGTAGAATCAATATTGTGAAAATGACCACACTGCCAAAAGCGATCTACAAATGCAACACAATTCCTGTCAAAATACCACCATCATTCTTTGGAGAACTAGAAAACACAGTCCTAAAAGTCAGATGGAACCAACAAAGAACCCGCATAGCCAAAGCAAGACTAAGCAAAAAAGGCCAGGCATGGTGGCTTACACCTATAATCCCAGCATTTTGGGAGGCTAAGGTGGGCAGATCACTTGAGGTCAGGAGTTTGAGACCAGCCTGCCCAACATGGTGAAACCCTGTCTTTACTTAAAAACAAACAAACAAAAACATAAATTAGCCGGGTATGGTGGCATGCACCTGTAATCCCAGCTACTTGGGAGGCTGAGGCAGAAGAATCACTTGAACCTGGGAGGCAGAGGTTGCAGTGAGCTGAGATCATGCCATCCATTGCACTCCAGTCTGGATGACAAGAGTGAGACTCGATCTCAGGAAAAAAAAAGACGAATTAAAAAGAACAAAGCTAGAGGCATCACATTACCCAACTTCAAACTAGGCTATAAGGCCATAGTCACCAAAACATGGTACTGGTATAAAAATACGCGCATAGACCAATAGAACAGAATAAAGAACACAGAAGTAAACCCAAATATTTACAGCCAACTGATCTTCAGCAAAGAAAACAAAAACATAAAGTGGGGAAAGGACACCCTATTCAACAAATGTTGGGATAATTGGTAAGCCACATAGAAGAGAATGAAACTGGATCCTCACCTCTCACCTTATACAAAAATCAACTCAAGATGGATCAAAGACTTAATCTAAGACCTGAAACCACAACAATTATAGAAAATAATGTTGGAAAAAATCCTTCTAGATATTGGGTAGGCAAAAACCTCTTGATCAAGCACCCAAAACCAAATGCAACAAAAACAAAGATAAATAGATGGGCCTTAATTAACTAAAAAGTTCTGGACAGCAAAAGAAATAATCAGTAGAGTGAACAGACAACCCACAGAGTGGGAAAAAATCTTCACAATCTGTACATCCGACAAAGGACCAATATTCAGAATATACAAAGAACTCAAATCAGCAAGAAAAAACAATCCCATTGAAAAGTGGGCTAAGGACATGAATAGACAGTTGTCAAAAGGAGATACACAAAAGCATATGTAAAATGCTTAACATCACTAATGATCAAGGAAATACAAATCAAAACCACAGTGTTTTGCAAGAATGGTCATGATCAAAAGATCAAAAAATAATAGATGTTGGTGTGGATGTGGTGAAAAGGGAACACGTTTACACTCTTGGTGGTAATGTAAATTAGTACAACCACTATGGAAAATGTGGAGATTCCTTAAAGAACTAAAAAGACATCTACCATTTGATCCAACAATTCTACTTCTAGGTATCTAACCAGAGGAAAAGAAGTCATTATATGAAAAAGGATACTTGCACATGCATGTTTATAGCAGCACAATTTGCAAGTGCAAAAATATGGAACCAACCCAAATGCCCATCAGTCAATGAGTGGATAAAGAAAATGTAGTATATACCAGTATACTATGGAATACTATTCAGCCATAAAAAGGAATGAAATAATGGCATTTGCAGCAACCGGGATGGAATTGGAGACTACTATTCTAAGTGAAGTAAGTCAGAAATGGAAACCCAAACATTGTATGTTCTCCCACTCTTTAAGTGGGAGCTGAGTTATGAGGATGCAAAGGCATAAGAATGATACAGTGGACTTTGGGCATTTGGGGGAAAAGGGTGGGAGGGGGATTAGGAATAGAAAACTACATATTGAGTACAGTGTACACTGCTTGGGTGACAGGTGCACCAAAATCTCAAGAGATCATCATTAAAGAACTTACTCATATAACCAAACATCACCTGTTCCCCAAAAATCTATTGAAATAAAAAATAATTTAAAAAGAAATTTAATAATTAAAAATATCCTACTTAAGTTACCAGGTTCAGATAGTATTATGGGTAAATTCTGCGATTTAAGAAGTTATTCCAATTTTATACAGACTCCACAGAATATAAAAAAGGATAGCTCGCCACTCATTGAAGCTAGAGTAACCTTGATAATGAAAAAACTAAACAAGGACACTAACAGAAAAGAAAAATATAGGTCACTGCTGCAAACACAGAAGCAAAGTATCCAGGGGGAAACTAATACAAGCTAGATATTCTTTTTTTTTGAGACAGAGTCTCACTCTGTCACCAGGCGCCAGGCTGGAGTGCAGTGGCGTGATCTCAGCTCACTGCATCCTCTGCCTCTCAGGTTCAAGCAGTTCTGCCCGAGCCTCCCAAGTAGCTGGGACTACAGGCATGCGCCACTACACCCAGCTAATTTTTGTATTTTTTAGTAGAGATGGCGTTTCACCATGTTGGCCAGGATGGTCTCAATATCTTGACCTTGTGATCCGCCTGCCTTGGCCTCCCAAAGTGCTGGAATTGCAGGTGTGAGTCACGACGCCCGGCCAATCTAGATCGTCCTAAAAATTATTTTTATAATTGGCTGAAATTTTTCCTAGAAATGCAAGATAATTCAACATTAGAAAACCTATGAATGTAATTTGTCACACTAACAGATTAAGGTGGTTAAAAACTCTGTATGATCAGAGAAAGCACTGAACTAGCACAAGCACAGTCAGCCAGAGGTGAGAAAAGCAAAGATGAGATGGCAGATGTTGCTGAAGGCTGAAATTGGGTGATGGGCACATAGGGCTCATTGTACTCCACTCTATGTATGCTTCAAGTGTCCGTGGAAAACTTTTTCTAAAAAAAAAATTAGACCTAACACTCCTTCTAAATAAAACCTCTTAGCAGGTTACATTAGCATCAGGGGTCTTAGCACAGTAGAACAAGAAACAATGAAATAAAAATTCTCAGGGTTGACAGAAAAATGTCTTTATTTCCAGATGAAATATTTATACACAGAAAACTCAGGTGCTGTCATTGCAGATGGTATCTATGTAGAAAAACATGAAATTGGATTCCTACTTTGTACCAAGTATGTAAATGAATTCTAGACAGATTAAAAGACAAACAGTGTAGTTTGAAAGGACAAAGTATAAAAACAAGTAACTCACAGGAGAAGAAACTAGGTTGATGAAAAACTCCTTAAAAACTATGATCAATTTTACTGCAGTCAGGAAAACGCAGATTAAACCTGCGATGAAACAACCATTTCTACCTGTCAGTTTAGCCAAAAGTAAGAAATCTAACAATATTAAGATTTAGAGAAGAAGTGGAGAAATTAGGGGTTCTTTATGCTGTTGATGGGTTGATAGAACAACTTAGAAGAGTAATTCATTATATCCTGTCCACTGGAATTGGCACAAGCAATTCCTGCCAGGTATATGCCCTGGAACGTTTCTTGCCCAAGCGCACAAGGAAACCTGTAAAGCCATCCTCGCAGCATTATTTGTAATAACAAAAAACTGAAAATCAGCATTTCACCATCTGGGGAATGGATAAGAGAAAAGTGATCTATTTGTGCAGAAGGGAAAATGGATGCCCTAGAACTAAATGTATTCATAGCATATGTTTCTATTTAAGGATGAACAATGTGCGAAACAATGTCATATACTGTCTCTGATACGTATGTAGTCAAAGTATAAAAGCTTGCACAGCACTGAGGAGTACCAAATTCAGGACATGGTTTTCCTGGTGGTGGGGTGGGACTTGCTGGGAGGTGGGAAAGGGAGAGGAATGAGACTGGGGAGTTCAAACCACATTTTGGTGTTTTATTTCTTAAGCTGTGTAGTGGGTACATAGAGGTTTGTTAAATTATTCATTGCATCCTTCTGAGTGTTTAAATATTTTTATAATTGAAAAATAAAGGGATAAGAAAAGATGAACTAACTAAACATTTCCCAAAAGAAAGCTAGTGTACAGTGGCTCATGCCTGTAATCCCAGCACTTTGGGAGGCTGAGGTGCACAGATCACTTGAGGTCTGGAATTTGAGACCAGCCTGGCCTACATGGTGAAACCCTGTCTCTACTAAAAATATGAAAAATGAACTGGGCATGTTGGCACTGAGGTGGGAGAATTGCCTGAACCTGGGAGGCAGAGGTTGCAGTGAGCTGAGATTGTGCCACTACATTCCAGTCTGGGTGACAGAGTAAGACTACACCTCAAAAAAACATAACAAAAGAAAGCCGATGTATTAATATCAGCCAAAATAGAGGTGAAGGTAAAAAGAGAGTGGGTAGAATTAAGAGGCATTATTACATGATGAAAAGAGGATACCACCAGAAGGAGTATACTTCAGGGTATGAACTTCCAGGACTTAACAATGTCGCCTCAGAACAAAAACTGACTGAATTACAGGGAGAAATAAAAATTTTACCATCTTATGAGAGATAACGTCTCAGTCAAAGTGAAGGATGAAACTGACAAAAGATTAGAAAGGATCTAAAAGCATGAACCAATTGTCACATATAGAACTGTACTCAACAGATAGCAAATAGGATATTCATTATTTGGGGCATGTGCACCACGCCTGTAATCCCAGCCCTTTGAGAGGCCAAAGTGGGCAGATCACCTGAGGTCAAGAGTTCAAGACCAGCCTGGTGTGGTGAAACCAACATGACGAAACCCCATCTCTACTACAAATACAAAAATTAGCCAGGTGTTGGTGGTGGGTGCCTGTAATCTCAGCTACTCAGGAGGCTGGGGCAGGAAAATCACTTGAACCCAGGAGGTGGAGGTTGCAGTAAGATCACGTTTCTGCACTCCAGCCTGGGCAACAGAGCAAAAGTCTATCAAAAAAAAAAAAAAAAAAAGCTGTCTTACAGAACGCAACTTTGGTATTTAAATAAACAGGCACCGTTAATAAAAAGTCATTTAATATCTTCTCCATATTTGTAAGTTAAAGCATTTGGGGTAAAGAAGAAATCAGAAATCACAATGGCCATTACAGAATATTTAGAACCGAACAATATCAAAACTTGTAAGAGGGACCTAAATACTTAAAATTTATAATCTTAATGCAGCTATCAGAAAAGGATAAAAAATAAACAAGTACTCTTAACAAAAAAGAGTGTTGCTGTGTCACCCAGGCTGGAGTGCATTGGTATAATCGTGGCTCACTGCAGCCTCGAACTGGGTTCAAGTAGTCCTCCCACTTCAGTCTCCCAAGTAGCTGGGAGAATAGACACACACCACCATGACTAGCTAATTCTTTCTATTTTTTGTAGAGGTATGGTCTCACTGTGTTGCCCAGGCTGGTCTCAAACTTACTGGGCTCAAGCAATCCTCCCACTTCAGCCTTCCAAAATGCTGTTATTGCAGGCATAAGCCGCAGAGCCTGGCTTAGCAAGTACTCATACGAAGAATCTAGAAGAAGAAATAATAAACCAAAGAAAAGTTGAAAGCAGGTGATGCTAAGAGCAGACATTTGTGATGCAGATCACTGAAATACCAAGATAACAAGCACGTTCTTAAGGAGACTCATGAAGGAGATAATTTTCCTTGGTCAGTGACCGACCAAGGAGAAAATGCACAAATAAAAAATGTAATCCCAAAGGGAGTCATAAATACCGGAAAAGGAGTTTTTTTTTTAATCCCAAGAGAATATTATGTCAACTTTATGCTATGAGATTTGAAAGGTTAGATGAAACATGCATTTTTTATAGGAAGACATTAATTAAATTAGCTCAAGAAGAAATATTTAAAACCTGGACATTTCATAACAATAAAATAAATTTAACCGATAGAGCTCTCTTACCGTCTTTCTGCCTCCTGCCTGGGGCCCGGTCAGTTATAAGGTGATTTTTACCAAGCCTTCCAAGAAGAAATAACTATTTGACTCAGACAATTTCAGAGAAGGGAAGGAATCATTTCGTGAGGCTAGTACAACCTTGACAACAAACCCATGCAAGGATAGTTTAGGACAAAATGCAGACCAGAATGCAAGTTCCATGGGGCAGGGCATTTGTTTTGTCCACTGACCATCCTGAGCACCTGAATATTGCCCAGCGTGGCAGGCACTCTAATGTCTGCCCAGTGAAAGGAGATTCATTTAGATCTCATGGCATAGAGCTGCCATAATATTCTTCTGTAATTTAAAATCTCTCGTTTTCCTATAGTTATGACCCTTTTTTGTGTTACAATTTTTATTTGTGCTTTTTTTCCCCCTTGGTCAGTGTTGCTATACAATTAACTACTTCATGAGTCTCCTTAACAACATGCTTTTTTATGGTCTTGTTATTTTGGTGTTTTATTTATCTGCATCACAAATGTCTGCAAATCTAAAACAAAATATTCAAAAATTAAATTAGCTGCATATATTAAAAAAGAATGGCGTAGCTAAACTGTGTTCATTCTAGTAATCAAATTGTCAGTATAATTCCTAACCTCTATAGGTTAAAAGAGAATATATGTTATAGATGCTGAAAAGTGAAACATTGATAAAAGTCAACTTTCATTCACAATAAAAAAGTTATACTAAGAAGTGACAGGAGTCAAAAAAATCAGGTAAAGAGTGTCTACCAAAAACCTGTAGGCAAGATGGGTGATAGTTGATGGATATGAGTTTCTTTTTTTTGAGGGGATGAAAAGGTTCTAAAATTGACTGTGATGATATTGACCCATATTTGTGAATATACTAAAAACTATTGAATTACACACTTTAAATGGGTGAATTATATCCCAATAAAGCTGTTATTTAAAAGAGACTATAGCAAGGATTATAGATAATAGTAAAAGAAGTATTGTTAAAAGAAAAATAAGGATGCCTAGTGTTCAGGTAGTCGAAGCTAATGTAGGAAGAAAAAAGAAAGAAGAATGACTGGAAAGGAATAGAAAGAACTATTACTATTTGCAAATGATGTGATTATTTACTATAGAAAATCCTAGATAATATGTTAGATATAATAAGAGAATCCACCAATGTTGCTGAACACAGGATGATAAATGTACAAAAACATAGCTTTTCTATATAATAGTATTATTCAATTAGAAAATTCAGTTTAAAAGAAAGGTCTCATTCATGGTAGTAACACAACTTCCAGGTACTCAGAAATAAATCTCAGTAAAAGTATGCAAGAATTTTATTGGAATAATTATGAATACTTGGGAGGCTGAGGTGTGAGGATCGACTGAGCCTGGAAAGCAGAGGTTGCAGTGAGCTCACTGCACTCCAATCTGGGCAACAGAACAAGACCTTGTCTTTAAAAAAAAAAAGAAAAAGAAAAAGAGAAACCTCAAAATTGTAATATTGAATGAAAACAGCGTATTGAAGAATGACGTGTAGTCTGGTACCTTCCTGTGTGTGTTTAGCACATACACTGCATTCCGTTTATGCATATGCATATGTGTTTGATGTGTGGGGGAGCTCTAAAGACTTGGTTCCATTCATCCAACAAAGGACTACTGTCCACAATATACAAGGAACTCAACAGCAAAAAACAAATATTATCTCATTCAAAAGTGGGCGTAGCTTCTGAATAGACATTTCTCTGAAGAAGACATACAATTGGCCAACAGATGTATGAAAAAAAACTCAACATGACTAATTAGGGAAAGACAAATTCAAATTCAGAGCACAGTGAGGTATCATCTCACCCATTTGGGATGGCTATTATCAAAAAGACAAAAAATAACAAATGCTGGCAAGGATATGGAGAGAAATGAACTCTCTGACACTGTTGATGGGAATGTAAATTAGTCTAGCCATTCTGGGAAACAGTATGGAGGCTCCTCAAGAAACAAAAGCTACAACCACCACGCGATCCAGCAATCCCATTGCTGGGTGTTTATCCAAAGGAAAGGAAATTGGAACATTGAAGTGGTGCCTGTCTCCTCATGCTGATGGTAGCAATATTCACAATAGCAAAGATATGGGATCAGCTTAAGTGTCTGTCAACAGATGAAAGGATACAGAAAATGTGGTACATGTATAACGGAATACTATTTAGCCACACAAAGAAAGAAATCCTGTCATTTGCTGCAACATAGATGGAAGTGGAGGTCATTAAATGAAATAAGCCAGGCAGAGAAAGAGAAACTTCACATGTTCTCACTCAGATGTGGGAGCAAAATGTTGATCTGGAGGGAGAGGATAGAATGATAGCTACCAGAAGCTGGGAAGGCTGTGGGAAGAAGGGATGAAGAGAGGCTGGTTAAGGGAAACAAATACAGAAGGAGCGAGTCCTAGTGTCTGATAGCACAGTAGGGTGACTATAGCTAACAACAATATATTGTCTGTTTCAAAATAATCAGAAGAGAAGATTTGCGATGTTCCCAACACAATACTAAATGTTTGAGGTGATGGATATGCTGAATACCTTATCCTTGTTTTATCATTATACCTTGTATGCATGTATCAAAATATAAGTACCCTAAAATATGTACAAATATTATGTATCGATAAAATTAAAAACACCCACAAATAAATCGAAAGTGAAAAAGAAAAAAGACTTGGATCTGTGCCAGATCCCTGGTTGGAGTTGGTCATGAGGAGGGGACCATTGCACATGGGGCAAAATTTCCATTTGAGGTCGGGGACACACGATGTTTATTACTTCATTTTCTTGTATGTTTCCAAAAAGCAGAAAACAGACATGGGTTTGCTACTGTTAACAAGGGTTGTTTTTAGCCAGGCTGTGAGGCTGGACACACCAAGTGGAGTGGCAGGAACTGAGAGCATAAGGCCCTGCTTCTGCTGGGTGGCCAGGTGCAGTCCAGTCTCCTCTGAACCTTGGCTTCCTCAACTGCAGCACAGTGACGTGGATGGCACTGCTTTGTCCCTCCATGCCTGAGCTCACTGCTGCCCTCCACGGCTCTGCCCACCTCCTTCTGCTGGGAGCTCCCTTTTCATTTCTGGCTGAAATCCCAGAGCATATTAGTCTTTTAAGACCCAGTTCTGCAGTCATATGCTTCTGGAAGCTTTTCTGGAGGACTCTGCCATGCCCAGACCTTTGGAAGCAGCATCATCTAAAGACCTGGATGCGTGCGTGTGGACGTGGTGGTGCGCGTGGACGTGGTGGTGTGCATGCATCCATGTGGGTTGGGGGCTGTGTGTGAGGGGAAGGCAGCCACCTGGGGTTGCCTTGTGTTCTCTCCATCTTCGCAGATCCTGACGGGAGAGGACTGGAATGCAGTGATGTATCACGGGATCGAATCGCAAGGCGGCGTCAGCAAAGGCATGTTCTCGTCCTTTTACTTCATTGTCCTGACACTGTTTGGAAACTGTATCCTTCTGTGGGGCTGGGGCAGACAGTGGTCAGTGTTTGGTCTCCTTTTCCCCATGGCCACCGTGTGGATTCCTCCAGGAGGACTGGGGGCCATGATCGTGAGAGGTGCGTTCTCAGAGTTGAGTGTAGATGGAGAATGTTCTGCAGGTGGCCTGAGCGCAGGGGTCTGGAGGCTGCGGGGCTCAGCTTGAGGGAGCATGAGCTGCTGCCTGTGGGGGTATCCAGAGGTGGGGGCGTGGAGCCAGCAGCAGGCTCAGGACGGACTCTGAGCCGCAGTCGGGGAGCCTCACGCTCAGGGCAGGTGGGTTTTCTTTTTCACATTGATTTAATTGCGTACTTAGGTTTTGGCACTGGGCTTTGAAGAAGAACCCTTCCCCCTACTGATACTGTCCCCCTTGCAGAGAAATGTAAGGAAAGGATTTCTGTAGAGGATGACAGTTCGGTTGTTTCAGGACCTTGAGTCAGAGGATGGGTCTGTGGGGGTCAGGACGAGCCCAGCAGCCAGTGGTGAGCTCTGCCTCAGCCAGGGACCATGATGGGGACAGGGCTGGGGCCAAGGAAGATCTGGAGGGAGAACTGCAGCATTTGTAGGGCAGGCAGCGGTGAGGGTGATGACAGGCAGTGTGAGTGCAGGTCCCCCCACTTACTGGGAGGGAAATTCAAGCCTAGGAGAAGTGTCTCTGGTTCTCAAAGTCACCTGGGCATCACAGTCCCCTGAGGGATAGTAAGCCTGGATTCCAGCTGTAGCCCAGTGTGTCAGAGGCAGTGGGGCTGGGCTGGGGCCTGAGAATGTGCATTCTCACAGGCTGCCCGGGGAGCCAGTGTTGCTGGCCTGGGGAGAACCAATTTGAGAATCACTGTGGCAGAACACCCTGCAAGGCCCTGAGGAGCTGGAGACATCGTCTCACAGTTGACCTCCTCTCCCTGCTTCCTCCGACCTTCTCACACACGACAGCCACCACATGCCTGGTCACTCCATCCGGTCCGTCTGTCCTCATCTCTCTGCCTCACTGGTGCCAGTGCCTTCAGTGCCCTTGCACACCTCACCTTCTTATCCTGTCTCCATCTCCCTGGGTCTTCATTCCTTGCTCCACCTCTCCTAGGCTGGCCCAGCAGAGGCTCCTGTCTTAGCCTTGTTAGTCATGGGGTGGTCCTTAGGCTGCAGCTCAGGTCCTGGGCCCTAGAGTGGGGGATCCAACCTCCTTGGGAAGCTGAGTGTGAGCCTAGGAGGGGCTCCAGCGAGCCTCCAGTGTCTGCTTTAGAGATGGGTGGCCATGGGGCTGGCATCGGAGGCACCAAAGAAAGGCAGCCATGGTCATCAGAGAGGGATGGAGGCCTCAGACAGGACAGTTGGTGTCCAGAAGGAGGTGCCCTGCCTCGAGTCAGGGCATGGCCCTTGGTCCTGTTTTCTGGGCATGGAAAGGCCTCTGAGGGTATCAGTGGCTGTGGCTGGTGTCTGGAGGTGTCAGCCTGGCCTCAGTGTCCTATCCTGTAGGCTCTGCTGGAGCTCTGCGTGGACTCGCCTGTGAGGTTCTGCCCTGGGGAATGGGCTCCCTTGAGCCTCAGGGAGGGGGCACCTGTCCAGCCAGAGAGGGACCTGTCCTGCCAGGGTCATTGTTGTTTGCCTCCTATAGAGCCAGTGTCTACTTGGCCTGGCACAGTCCAGCACCACAGGGAGAGTGGCTGCAGCCTGGGCGGGGTGAGTTGTGCAGGCCTGTGGTGAAATGGGCTTAATCACGTGGAGTGCACGGTTCTAACGGGGGCAGCTTCCTCTCCTACAGATGCTGTGGGGCATTTGGCAGTGTCTCAGTCACTTTTGGTTGTCAGCACTGATGGGGAGTGGCTGTTGTCCTCAAGCGGATGGAGGCCAGGGGTGCTGTCTGGCATCCCATAGGGGATTGCCCAGCCTCAAATGTCAGCAGGGCCTGGGCTGAGAAACCTGGAGTGATAAGATGGCCAGGAGGGCACACCTGATGGCCAGGATCTAGAGGGGCAGATCCGAGTCACAGCCGGGGTTCTGACTGTGTTGGGGTGGTTCTGAGAAACTGTGCAGGGCAGGGAGGTGAGCATTTGGGGAAAGGCAGTGATAGATGAAGAGTTCCTTTTGCAAAGGAAAACACCGTGACTCAGGGCAGTGAATGGACAAGAGCCTGGTCCCGTAAGCTTCAAGGAGGAGGCCATGCACCCCAGGCAGTGCCTGTGCCAGGACCTGTGGTGGGTACTCCCTTTGGTCCTTGGTTTCTTCATTTCTAAAAGGTGGGGCAGCACCTCACACCAGGCTCCTGGGGGGTCAGTTCAGGGAGGGATGCAGTTCCGGGAACCAGATCATGCCATCTGCCATGTCTGTGGCCTGACATGACTCCTGCGATCTCAAGCGGGGACACCGCAAGGGAGAGGCCCCAGGATATGATGTGGGCAAAGGAAGTGGAAAAGGAGGGAACGTAGCACTAGGTAGTGTCTGTGGGCCTAGGACCTGGAGCCTGGCATGTGCTGGCCATGGGTGGGTTTGCATGCTCATGGTCTGTCTTAGGTGGCCTCTGCTCATAGGACCCAGAAGGCAGTGGAGCCCCACCTGGAGCCTGTGGAGCAGGAGCTGTTTGTGGGGAGGCTTCTTGTGCTGGCTGGGGCTCTGAAGACAGGAGCAGAGCAGGCACATCATGGGCCCTCTTTAGGAGGCAGAGGCAGATGGCTCCAGCACAGCCTCTGAGCTTTGCGCCTGCACAGTCAGCCGGAAAGAGCTGGGTTGGGGAAAGAGGTTCAGGTAGGCATTAGGAAGGCTGGGTGATGGGAGGCGGAGTGAAGGTGGGATTGGCAGAGAGGCTGGAAGTGAGGAGGGAACAGGGGGCTGGAGGGCCTACTGGCTGGGCTGGAGTATATCTGGGGATGGGGCCTGGGGGAGCTGGTAGGTGCCAAGGGAAGGAGGCTGGAGGTTGGAGGCTGGTTGGGATCTGGGGAGATGGAGGAAGCTGCAGTATGACTTTGGGGCCGTGTTAGGCAGAGATTCTCTTCCTCAGCTGGACCCAACCAGATACTCTGCTGAATGTCTTCCTGGCCATTGCTGTGGACAACCTGGCCAATGCCCAGGAGCTGACTAAGGTAAGTAGGGACAGGGAGGGGTTGGTTGGTGTCAGCTCATATCACTTGGATGTGGCTGCAGTCAGAAGGAGGCTGGGTCCTGGGTTGGGGCCTCGTGTGTCCCCTGTCCAGGAGCATCTCCTTGGATCCTGGCGGGCAGAGGTTAGTGTGCTACTCAGGGGCTGGAGGCTGGAGCTGAGGTTGTGGGGAGAGCCAGAGCCCTGAAGGCAGATGGACAGGCAGACTCTCAGAGAAGCCAGCACTGGGAAGAAGAGCCTGAATGGCAGGGTGTGCTGGGAGCAGGAGGGGCCTGAGCAGGAGGAGCAGCTGGTGGCCCTGTTCCAGTACAGCTGTGCCACAGTGGGACAGCTGCTGCTTCAGGCAGTGCCCAGCGGGTGCCATTCAGTATTCCTCTCATCTCTGAGCCCCGCAGGGGATGCGATTGTACATGTCTCCCTCTGTGGTGTCCCTCCTGATGACACAGCCCCTCCTTGGCCATGCTCCCCTCAGCCCTGAACACTTGTGGTTGGGCCACCTGCTGTCTCAGTCTCAGGCTTGTGTGTTGACTCAAGCCCTAGCTCCTGGCAGAGGGGATGCTGCCTTCTGGTTTGGCGTGAACCACGCTGCAAATGTCCCGCGTGCATGCTGTGTACGTCAGCATGTACCTGCATGGGCTGTTCTGTGTGCGTGTCACTGTGCGCCCTTCTCTGCCTGTGCCCTATCCCGGACAGGTGTCTCAGTGCCTTCCCTGTTCTGGGCTGAGAGAGACAGGTTCAGGACTTCTGTCCACAGGCAGCAGAGGTACAGGTGTGCCACGGAGCTTCTCCAGGAGTGTGTGCTGCACAGGTGTCCCTGCTCCCTCCAGCCAGCTCTCTGGGAGGGCATGGTCCATGCAGTGCCAGCTGCAGCCTGGGCCTCCCCTTGCTTCTGCTCAGCCTTCTTACTCCCACGCCTCCAGACCTGGGTCATGGCTGTGCCTGGGGGCCTGGATTTCTCCCTGGCACTCTGGTCTCTAGCTTCTGCCTGTTCCTGTCTTCAGCCTGGGCCGCCTGGGTTGGGGGAGCCCAAGCACCCACAGAGCCCTCCTTGGTGCCGGGGTTGCCTTGGAACCCAGGGCCCCAGCTGTCCTGGGTGGGCTGCTCTGGGGTGCTGGGGCCCCACTGTCTCTTTGGGTTCTATTGCGAGGGAGGATGCATGGAGGAAGCCATGTCCCTGGGGCCTTGTGTCCTCATACATGTACCCTCATTGGTGGCCCCCTTTTATGTAACTGGCCTAATTTAGGAATTTCTTCTCTGAGAATTGGGGCCACTGGAGGCCTGTCTGTGTCTGGCTGTGGGACATTTTTCTGGACTGGCCAGGAACCCCAAAGGTTATGACTCAACTATCCCCTTCCTTTATACTCCCACAATGTATTGCAGCACTGCGTATTTTTTGAAGTGGGGATAAACTTGAATTTGTTTGTAGACTTTCCAGGGGACTTCAGAACACTCCCTGGAGTGACGGCGAAGTCCCTGCTCCAGAGAGCTGGGAAGCTGGATGGGGCCAGATCCTGGAGGAGGGACCTGGGTGTGGGTGTTTCACACTGGGTCCTCTATGGGCTTGAGGTTTAAAGGTCTGTTCTCTGTGGAGGGAAATTTGCAGGCAGCTAACAAGGGACTTATTTTTTGCCAGTGTTGTGCCCTGAAAGCAGATTCAAGGACATCATTTTAGGGAATATTGGGAATGCTAGCTCCCAGGGGAGCCAGGTGGGCCTGGGCTTCAGGATTTTGAGGAAACAGTGGTGGCCCCAGCTCTTTAAATGGACAACATGGAAGTACTAGCTTCCTTTCTGGGGCCTGTGGTCTCGGCCCAGAACTACTGATCTGAAACCCAGATGCAGAGCATGTTGGTCTTGTTTAGTAACTTGGGGTCAGGGCCAGAGGTCTGCTAGATGTCCATTCCCTTTCCCAGGCTATGGGCAGAGGAAACTGTCTGTACCTGCCTGCACACAGGCACATAAGCCCAGCCCTGAGGGAAGGAGCCATGTGAAGCTCAGGGCCAGGCACTGCAAATGGTCACCTAGGATTGGGGGAGACAGGGAGGGGCTTCTCACAGCCGCAGCTAGGGACACAGGGACAGACATGATCTGGGTCCAGGTAGAAAAGCTCGAAGGTGGTACCTGGCCCCACTGGACACCCTTGTGGTGGCAGTGGTTGTGGGCATGCTAGGCCTCTTGCCCTTGCTCTTGGCTTTGTTCAAGTGTGATAGATGCTTCTGGGAGGACAGGTGGGACAAAAGGAGGGACAGATTTGCATTTCGATGGGCAACTTTGAGGTGCCATGGTACAAACAAGCTGAAGGCTGGGCGTGGTAGCTCATACCTCTACTTTCAGCACTTTGGGACGCTGCAGTGGGAGGCTCACTTGAGCCTAGGAGTTCAAGACCAGTCTGGGTAATATAATGAGACCCTGTCTCTAAAAAAAAAAAAAAAAAAAAAGAAAAATCAGGCTGGACACAATGGCTCATGCCTGTAATCCTAGCACTTTGGGAAGCTGAAGCGGGCGGATCGCCTGAGGTCAGGAGTTCGAGACCAGCCTGGGCAACATGGTGAAACCCCATCTCTACTAAAAATATAGAAGTCAGCTGGGTGTTATGGCATGCACCTGTAATCCCAACTACTAGGGAGGCTCAGGCAGGAGAATCACTTGAACCTGGGAGGTGGAGGTTGCAGTGAGCCAAGATCATGCCACCCAGCCTGGGTGACAGAGCAAGACTCCATCTAAAAAAAATTAAAAAATAAAAATTAGCCAGGCATGATGACACGTGCTTGTAGTCCTAGCTGCATGGGAGGTTGAGGTAAGAGGATCACTTAAGCCTGGGAGGTTGAGGCTGCAGTGACCTGAGATTGTGCCACTGCCCTGCAGCCTGGGTGATAGAGTGAGACCCTGTCTCTAAAAAAACAAACAACAAAAAACAAAACAAACAGCAATGTTCAGGCAGTGGCCGGGTACCTGGGCTGGAGCTCAGCGTAATGTCAGGATAGCACAGAAGTGGGGCCGTCACCTGTGAGTTCTAGGGAGATGGCAGGAGCAAGAGGATACTGAGGAAGGAACCCTAGCGACCATTACCTTTGAGTCTCAGATGCAGAAAGGGAGGCCCTGGAGAGCACCAGAGAGAGTTCCTGTGGGATGGGTCATGGGGGTCCGTGTTAACTCAGGGGCTGGCCGCCTGTCTCCACTGGACAGAGCAGCACTATGTACGTCTTTTTTTAGGCCCCCAGAGGAAGAGCTGATGGTGTTAAAGTGTGTGCAACACTGTGAGGGGAACTGGATATTTCTCTTTGCTCAAACAGGATGAAGAGGAGATGGAAGAAGCAGCCAATCAGAAGCTTGCTCTGCAAAAGGCCAAAGAAGTGGCCGAAGTCAGCCCCATGTCTGCTGCGAACATTTCCATCGCTGCGTAAGGCTCCTGAGCGGATCATGGGGTGGCAGTGGGGCTGCTGCAGGGTTCCATGGCTGGGCCCTCGCCAGGGCAGCCCTTCCAGAGGCTTCCTCAGAGGGCCCTGGCCTTGGCTGGTGAGGACACAGCCCCTCCCTGGAACTGGGATGAGAGGGAATGACTCCCTCCCTGCTGGAACCTTGGAGCAAAAGGCTCACTGAGGGCTTCAGGGCTTTTTCTCAGTATGAGCAGGGCCAGGGGTGGCCAGGCACAGCCCTCACATTATGGCGGGATTGTCTCTGCCATGATCTTTAGTCCGTGGATGGCTTCAGGGTGGTTCCAAGCCCCTCTCCAGGCAACTGTGAATCAGTTGGGGGAGGAGTCAGTAAATTGATTTTATGCACAGCTTTTCAGAAATATATTTTATGAGCCAAGAGATTCTAGATGATACCTGAGCAGCCCGAGAGACTTACTGCTGTTTCCAAAAATGTCTCTGCAAGTGTTAGGTATTAGGACAAAGTTTACAGGAAGTTATTGTGGTGAAAACTGCTCATTCCACAGAAGCACGTTTGGAGGTGTTGGGGCTTTAGAGTTCAGGCAAAGTGTCCAGCCCAGGGCTCAAGGCTGCAGTGAGCTGAGCTGTGAGGAGGTCAGTCTCTGGGAAGGGAGGCAGGAAAGTCTGGCCCATGGCCTAGTCACAGGGTGGGCCACAGAGTGCAGAGATGCCCCTGCTGGAAGCTTGTTCTCTGGGCCCAGCTGAGTTTAGCTCTGGAGCCGTTAGCTCCATCTGGCTGCACACCCAACCCCCACACCTCCCATTCCTTGTGCTGATGGGTGGGTCCCTGCTCTTCAGCTGTCTACCCGCCCTGCCGGGAACACAGAGCACAGGGCTGGCACAACCACAGGTACATCTGTAGCGACGTGTGTCTGCACTGCTGTGTAAGCATGTTGGCATGTGGATGAGTGTGCTAGGTGTATGTGTGTGCACTTGAGAGTTGCACAGAGAGCATGTGTATGAGTGCATGTGCTGAGTGTGTGCATATGTGTGCACAGCCATACCAGCCCTGATCCTGCCTGGTCATCACCAGGAAGATGATGTTTGTGGGGAGCCTGTCTCTAAGCCTAGCAGAAAGTGCTGGTCTTTGGGGCAGAAGCAGCTAGAAGAGGTTGTAGCCCGCCAGGGACTCAGGCGGGGATGGGAGGGGCCTTCAGGGGAGCCCAGCAGCTGTGGACACAGTGGCCATCAAGCAGAAGCTGGGGCTCAGTCCTCAGTTGTTTATTTCGATCTTTCCTTGTCTTGGCTAATTCACTTATTTGGTCCATTAGTTATTAGTCCATTTAGTTTGGCTACTTGGTCCGGGGGTTGCTGCCAGAGCTCTGTGAGCTCTGCCGGTGGGCGGTCTGCAGTAGAGGGGCGAGTGTTGTGCTCAGCTCCTGGCCTCGTGCAGGCCTCGGGTGATTCTCTTTAGGACTTGCCTTCTCCCTAGAGGTCAGCACTTGTCCCTTGGCCCCTGCTGCCTGCCAGACCTGCCTCCTCCTGGGGACATTGGAGGGTGTCCACTCCCATCCAGGCTGAGTCCTTGGAGAAGAGGCTACCAGGGCCCTGGGCAGTCATGGAGACTGAGTCAGGCTACCTGAAAAGGAGGGCTGGACACTTCCTTGTCTGTTGCCCTGTCCCTGGTTTGGAGACACTGCTATGCCGGAATAAGGCTGTAGACGGGCATCCTTGGGCACAGGGTACATCGGCATCAGCTGTTGATCTGAGCATCATGATGATTCCTACATGAGGAAAGAGCTTCTTTTCTCCTGGGGGACCCCTAGGTGTTGTGCCTCATGGTAGGTCCGGAGCCAAGCATCAGCTCCGGTGCCAGCATCTTAAACTCAAGCAGGCTGCAGCCTTCACATGTGGCAAGGGGTGGCGAGCCCAAGCCAGCAGCCCAAGGCATCCAGGTCTCAGCCCCTGTGGTCCCTGCCTGGGGTGCAGCTGTGGGCGCTCATCCTCTGTGGTCCTCAGCCCACCGGCTAGACCTGACAGCCAGTCTGATTCCACCACAAGAGACCCTGCAGGAATCAGCCTTCAGGGGATTCCTTCAAGGAGGGCCCTGCACCTGGCGAGGCCTGGCCCCGCTGCTGCTGTTTGCATGCCTGTGTTGTGCTGAGACCTCCGAGGGCTGAAAGCTGTGTCATCTGTCTTTGTCTGCTTCCTATTCTCCTGGTGGGACGAGCAGCAGCACTTCCTCCTGCCCTGCACTCATTTCTAGCACCCTGAGCTGCTGGGCTGGGCTAGAGCAGTGCCCTTGAGTACCTTTTGCCCTACCCCTGTCCCTCATAGCTGTGCTGTGTGGCCTGCAGAGCAGGGGCACTGCCGGGCTTGGTGCCCTGGGTGCTGGGAGGACTTAGGGTGTCCTCGGTGTTTGAGAGACTCTCAGTGATGCTCCGTGTGGCTTGACACAGATGGTGCCTGAACCTGCCTCAGAAGGGCACCCTAGCGTGTGGCCTGCGTTACGTGTCCTGGGCCTCAGGTGACAGCTGCTTGAAGGGATGCTAAGCCTGGTGATATCTTCTGGTTTTCTGCTGGGTCAATCTCATCATCACTTGGATTTCTGAACACTGGCATCCTGCAGAGTCACACACACTCACAAACACAGAGGCACACACATAGTCACACAGAACCACACGTACACAGACACAGGCACACACAGACACACACATAGTCACCCAGAATCACACATACACACTCATACACAGGCATACAGTCACACAGGCACAGAAACACCCACAGGAGCATTTACACAGACTCACACACTCACAGACACACCCTCACAACACACACAGTCTCACATTCATAGTTAAATCATCCCACACTCTAAATCACATGCACACACAACCACGCACATTTATACACACAGTCTCAGCCAATCTCATTCCACCACACTCATCACTCACAGTGTCACATTCACACTCCCTCTCACACACACATGCCTGTTTGCACCAGAGCCTGTGGGCAAGTGAGCTGCTTCAACTGCCTCACAAAGGCACAGAGACCTTGGCCTTGAGAAAGAGGAGCTGGAGCCTACTTGGCCCTTCCGCGGGAAGTTATTGGAGGGAAGTGGCGGTAAAGGGAGTTTTGGTTTCTTTCCATTGGTTTTGGAAAAGCCTTTGAAAGTCACTTGGAAATGGCTGGAGCTGCACCCAAAGGGAAGGTGGGTTACGGCGTAGCTTGATTTGCCCTGGAGGCCTCCTGGTGGCCTGGAAGCACCTGGGTTGCCGCCTGGGGAGTCCTGGGGCGGGAACCAGAGTGGAGCCCAGGTGCTCACCAGGAAGGCAGGTGTGTCTGGCAGCAGGGCCCAGGTGGCATCTCTGGAAAGGGCACCCTTGCCTCCTTTGTTAGCCTGCGCTGCCCCATCTCAAGGGCCAGGAGACTATGTGACAATGTGGGGCTGTTTGGAACTGCAGGAAAATCGGTGTTGGCTCCTCCCAGTCCCATTGCCTGTCCTGGGCAGTGTGTGCTGAGCCATGAGGGATGGGCCCCGAGCTAATGGCTTCTGTCTTCCAGGCATTACAGGGCTTGCTGTCTCTCTTCAGCCTTACTTTTCTGCATGTGCGGAATTGGTTCTCAATTCTCTTTCACCCTGAGGTCTTGGCCAGTGCCCGTCTGACGGACGTGTCCGTGGCCTCCGTCCAGATGCACACGGCAGCCTGCGCCTACGCTGGCGTGGCCCTTGGTGTCACTGGTTCCCTCGGAACTCTCTCTGGTGTTCTTACTTCTGTCTGTTCTGTTTTTTGCATGTGCAGTTTTGTAAAGCAAGCTCGAGGTACTGTATCTCGCAGCTCATCTGTCTCCAGCGTGAACTCACCGTGAGTCGCTCTGCTATGATATTCCATCCATGGCTTCATGATAACTACATGCAAACTCCTTCCTTCCACTCCTAACTCGGCTTTCTCACCACAAGTCATTCGCTTCATGGGGCAGCTCCAGGCCAGCCTTCCATGGCCTGAGTGGGGAATGGTGGGCTTGCTCCCTGATGCCTTCAGGTCCTGCCATGGGGTCAGACCCTCTGCGCTCAGCCCCTTTTCCTTTCCCTCCTGGTCTCTTTTGGTCTGCTGACCATTGTGTGCGGTCACTCTGGTATCTTGAGCGTGTCTGCTTCTCCTGAGTGGACTGGGTGCCATGGGCTCAGGCCTCCTTGTAGTTCCTGCGAGGTCAGGGCCCTGTGAGTAGGCACAACAGGGAGTCCTCTTTAGGGGCTCACTGGGGATGTTTATGGGTCCTTCCAGCCCCCTTACTTGGGAGGAACTGTGTTTGCTATTCTCAGGAAGTCCTTGTTCTAGCAAGAGCAGAAAGCTGGAGCTTACAGTAGATCAACCAGGGCCCGAGGCAGAGCCGTGGAAACCCCAGGGTGGCCCTCCAGGAGTGACTGACCAGCCTCCCCTTGGGCAGCTTCTCATGGGGAAGTGCTCATGGATGTCTGGGTCACAGGGGCTTCCCCTGGAGGGCAAGGCCAGGCCCTGCAGGTGAGGGGTCCCTGAAGTGGTCAGGTGCAGGTAGGCCGCATGTCCTGTTTGTGCCCTGATGCAGGTGAGGCCCCCACTGCCCTGCCCCATGCTTCCTTGCTGGCAGCCAACATGGTGGTGGGCTCAGTCTTCCCACGAACACTGCTGCTGGCTGTCAGAGGCACGGATATCTCCAGGGACAAGAAAGCATGCTGGATCCTGAATCCATCCGCAGGCTGAAAAAGATGCAGATGGTGACTGGGCTTGGTGGCTCATGCCCATAATCCTAGCACTTTGGGAGGCTGAGGCGGGTGGATCGCCCAAGCTCAGGAGTTCGAGACCAGCCTGGGCAACATGATGAAACCCTGTCTCTACTAAAATACAAAAAATTAGCCGGGAGTGGTGGCATAGGCTTGGGAGGCTGAGGCAGGAGAACTGATTGAACCTGGGCGGTGGAGTTTGCAGTGATCTGAGATCGCACCACTGCACTCCAGCCTGGGTGACAGAGTGAGGCTCTGTCTCCAAAAAAACAAAAAAAAGATGCAGCTAGCAGGTATCCATGGTGTTATACCAGGGCTGCTTCATGTTTTCAACAGGTAAGGGTTGTCTGAGCCCAGAGACCTTAAAGCAGGGCCACAGAGCCCCTTGAGGCCACCTCCAAGTCCTGCAGTTCCCCACAGCACCCGGGCCAAGTGTGGCTGAGCTGTCCTCCATAGCACCTGCCTCTGCTCTGCCATAGCACCTGGCTGAGTGTGGCTGAGCCATCCTCCATGGAACAGCTGGGTTGTGCCTACCAGCTGAGGCCAGGACAAGGTGCGGGGGACAGTCGTCCTTGTGACCTCCTTGAAGAGCCCTTTTAAACCAGGACTTTGCCTGGATTAGAGTCACTAGCCACACTGGTATGGATAGGTTGGTGTGGATACATGCCAGGCAGAGCAAGGACAGAGACAGAGGCCGGGGAAATGCAGGCTGACTCAGACACCATGCAGAGGCCCAGCACACAGATTCAGAGACCTAGGGGATACCTCCAGAGACGAACCTGGTGGTGCTGACCGAGTGAAGGCAGATGTAGATGGTCTCTGGTGATACTAAGGCAGATAGGCCCAGAAGGAGCAGGCTAGATGAGCCTCAGGGGGCTGCAGTGGGGTGGGCAGGTGTCCCTGGTGTAGGCCGCTCAGCATCTTGCTCTTCCTGGGTAATGACGGGGGAGCCTGCTAGCCTGACAGCGCCCTCAGTCCAGCAGACAGCCTCTCCCTGCTTCAGGTGTTTCCTGCGTGAGACGGAGCTGCACCTGATGCAAGGGTGAGGGTGGAGCTATGTGTTCTGTAGCCCACCCCACCTTCACACAGACCCTGTGCCTCTGCATGTACCCATGATCCTCACTGCCTGTCTTTTCGGAACTGCGATGCTGGTCCCCAAGAGTCATGGCCTCATCATAGTGGGCCACCGTGCTGACCAAGGGGCTCAGAACCCAGGCCCCCCTTAGCGCTGTAGTGGACTGGGAGGCTTGAGGTAGTGAATGGCCTCCGCCCTCGCAGGGCTCCTCTGCCTGACGTGTGCCCTTGTAGGTGCCCCTCAGCACTGTTGGCAGTAGAGCCCTTTTGTCTTGGTCCCAGCTGGGGTTGCTGTATCCTCTGGGTCAGTTGTAGGGCACCCTTGGGAGCAGGGGCAGCACAATTTCAGTGCATTAGGGGATACAGGTCAGGGCCTAGGGCTTCAACCAAGGCTGGGGGTCAGCAGGCAGCCCCTACAGGTAGCCCTGCCTGCCCCCACCCCATCCAAGCTCTCAGGTGAGGCACAGACACACTTCTGCTTTCATTTGTGCAAGGTGCTACCCTGGAAATTGCTCCCACTGCAGCCTGGACTTCTACAAAGGGGCAGGATTTACTGTCCACCTGCCTTGGGTGGGCCGGCTGCAGGGACTGGGCTTTTCCACACCTGGCTGCCCTGTCTTTGCAGGTCAGAGTGGTGCTCAGCCACCCAGGGCCCCAGAGCTGGTGGCCGCTTGCCTGGGCCTCTGCAGGCTGTGTTTGTACCCTGTGCTGTTAGTGCAGTGGCCAAGGACTCTTGTCTTCTTTAGAAATGTTTTTCCTTTTTGCCCTTGCCTGTGTCTGATCCTGACTCACGGTGGGACCCTGAGTAAGTAACAACTCTATAGGCTCAGTATCTTCATCTGTGAATCAGGGACAAGAGTAGCACCTGATTCTTGAGGTGGTTGTAAGGACTGGAAGAAGTGGGCACTGTGTCCAGAGCACCATGTGGCAGTTACAGGAGACAGATGCCATGGCCCTCAAGTTGGTCTCCTTGGCGACAGTGGGGCTTAGTATTGGGGCTAATAAGACCTTATCTGAAGGTGGTCTTACTCAGCAGAAGTCCAAGTATGCAAAGGGCTTCTCATGCATTCTGGGCTATGGAGCCCCATGTGTGAATAGGGGAGGTGCCTGGGCCCATGACATAGGAGTAGGGGTCAAGGCATTTGGTAGCCCCTGCAGTGAGGGCTGAGCCTAGACCACTGGCCATCCCTGGTGCTAGAGGGCTCTGAGGACCATGTTCTGGCTCTGTGCCCAGTGGAGGGAGGGGGTCTCCATGGAGTCAGGAGAGAGGAGGGCATTGGTGATTACGGGAGGGGAGCATTTCCAGTTTCAGACCTGACTTCTGGGCTCCTGGTCACTGAGCCAGGGGCAGCTGTGGGGCTGCAGCTGACCACCTCCGGGACTGGCAGAGACCCTGCATTTGCTCCTGAGAGGGCCAGGTGCGCCCTTGGCTGCTGTCTGCCCTGCCCCAGCACCTGCCTCCTGGGTTTCTTGGCAAACAGCCTTTCCACCTGGCTGGTGGCCTGCCTCCTGGAGGTGGCGATGGAGAAACAGCTGCATGTCCCGCCCTTCTTGTAGCAGCTCTGCTAGCGCTAGAGCAGGGGTCAGCTCCCCAGGGAGACTGTAGGGCCTCCCTAACCCCCATCTCTCCATCTGCCCTGCCCTTTTGGAATGTGCCCTTCCCTCCCGTGGTGGCCTTTCTGGCCAGCCGCCCACCCACCTGCTTGGCCTGTCTGGTGCATTCCCACTGTCCTGTACCCCTCTGCCTCCTTGAGCCCCCCTGGGCCCTGACAGGCTGGTGCTGTCACCTTGTGGGTCCCGTGGGATGCCGTGGGGAGCTGGGTTGAATTCTGTTCCCTTGGAATTTTGCCCACCTGATACGTGTCCCCTGAGTGGTGTGGGGCTCCCACGGCCCTGCCTCCCACCTCCCCGCGCCATTGCTTCATCACTGTGTGTCCATTGTGGCCTCCCTGGAAAGCAGCGGGCGGGTGGCCGGCGGGGCCGCACTCACCGCCAGTCTCCCCGCAGCAGGCAGCAGAACTCGGCCAAGGCGCGCTCGGTGTGGGAGCAGCGGGCCAGCCAGCTACGGCTGCAGAACCTACGGGCCAGCTGCGAGGCGCTGTACAGTGAGATGGACCCCGAGGAGCGGCTGCGCTTCGCCACCACGCGCCACCTGCGGCCCGACATGAAGACGCACCTGGACCGGCCTCTGGTGGTGGAGCTCGGCCGCGACGGCGCGCGGGGGACCGTGGGAGGCAAGGCCCGGCAGGAGGCTGCGGAGGTACCCGAGGGCGCCGACCCGCCGCGCAGGCACCACCGGCATCGTGACAAGGACAGGGCCCCAGCAGCAGGGGACCAGGACCGAGCAGAGGCCCCAAAGGCGGAGAGTGGGGAGCCCGGTGCCCGGGAGGAGCGGCCGCGGCCGCACCGCAGCCACAGCAAGGAGGCCGCGGGGCCCCCGGAAGCGCGGAGCGAGCGTGGCCGAGGCCCAGGCCCGGAGGGCGGCCGGCGGCACCATCGGCGCGGCTCCCCGGAAGAGGTGGCCGAGCGGGAGCCCCGACGCCACCGCACGCACCGGCACCAGGACCCGGGCAAGGAGGGCGCCGGGGCCAAGGGCGAGCGGCGCGCGCGTCACCGCGGAGGCCCCAGAACGGGGCCACGGGAGGCGGAGAGTGGGGAGGAGCCGGCGCGGCGGCACCGAGCCCGGCACAAGGTGCTACCTGTGCACGAGGTTGCTGAGAAGGAGGCCATGGAGAAGGAGACCGCAGAGAAGGAGGCTGAGATCGTGGAAGCCGACAAGGAGAAGGAGCTCCGGAACCACCAGCCTAGGTTCGTCCGCAGCTGGGTGGGGTCGGGTAGGGAGGGGGTTCGCCCGGGCGATGCAGGCCCCAGTGCTGGCTGTGGGGATGGGGTCCATGGGCGGAGGCTACAGCCGTGGCCATGCTCCCCTGTCCAGGGCCGTTTGGGCTGGGGTCTCCGCATGCTGTTCAGGTGGGGTGGACAATCCTGTCTTGCAGGGTTGACCTGTAAAAGGCTTGGCAGGTCATGTGTCCTCTGTGAACACCAGCTGTTATTTAAGAAGGGAGGGCTTAAAGGGGAATTGTTGCAACTGGTTTGGAAAGAGCAAAGTGACCCAGAGAGAAGAAAACGTCGAAGATTGCTGTGGAGGAAGGAGAGGCAGGATGGCCCGAGGGAAGCCTGAGAAGGCCAGTGGGCTAGGGGCAGAGCAGGGTGTGGGGGCCAGGCTGCGTGATCATGACAGAGAGGACCCCAGCTAGCCCAACTTGCTCCCTGGGGCAGAACTGACTCTGAGGGGCCTGGGGTAACAGTGGCTCAGAGGCCAAGACCAGCAGTTGCCAGGTACCCAATGGCCACAAACCAACCAGAACACTGGCTACTGGAGGCCCCAGCCCAGACACCAGACATACTTTGTGTGTTAGTGGGTCAGCTCCATCCCTGCCTTTTAGACTAAAGACCCAGAGGTGTATAGGGTGATTTAAAAAACAGACAGAATGCCAGAGTAACAGAGCAGGTAGTCGTCATAGGTTTAGTTGGTCTGTATAGGTTTAGAGGTTTAAGGGTTTTGGTTGATAGGATTTTGGTTATGTAGATTATTTTTTTTTTTTGGAGACAGAGTCACATTGTTGCCCAGGGCGGAATGCAGTGGTGCAGTCATGGCTCACTACAGCCTGGACTTCCCGGGCTGAAGCAATCCTCCTACCTCAGCCTTCCCAGACTGAATAGCTGGGACTACAGGCATGTGTCACCATGTCTGGCTAATTTTTTAATTTTTGTAGAGATAGGGTTTCACTATAGTCCCCAGGCTGGTCTTGAACTCCTGGGCTTAAGTGATCCTCCTGCCTTGGCCTCCCAGTGCTGAGATCACAGGCGTGAACTACCGCGCCCAGGCCTGATGTACATTCTTGATTTCAGGGAGCCACACTGTGACCTAGAGACCAGTGGGACAGTGACTGTGGGCCCTGTGCACACACTACCCAGCACCTGTCTCCAGAAGGTGGAGGAACAGCCAGAGGATGCAGACAATCAGCGGAATGTCACTCGGATGGGCAGTCAGCCCCCAGACTCAAGCACTGTTGTACACATCCCAGTGATGCTGACGGGCCCTCCTGGGGAAGCCACGGTTGTTCCCAGTGAGTATCTCCCTGTGCCAGTGGGGTAGGGTCCATCTTGTACAGGTCCAGCGACCCCCATTCCCTCCTGCTCTAGAGCAGGCACTGGGGACCCAGTGTGCCCCTGTGACTTGTTCTCCTGGCTGGAAAGACAGTCCTTTGCTGTCAGCATCTGCCCCTTGATGTCCTGTTGATTTCTAGTGCCCCAGGATGACTGAGGTTGAGCTCCATTCCCCTTCCTTCCAGGATTATTTGCATGTTGTCAGCTAAGTGTCAGGTGCTGTGTTAGAGTGCTGAGAGCACAGCAGGAGAGAGACAGCCTTGTCAGGAAGGCAGACCACAAAGCAGGCACAACTCTTAGTGGTTGTACAAAAGCTGCTGAGGACTCTCCACAGCCTTGACTGGGGCCGAGAGTAAGGGCGTGCGGAGGAGGAGGCTCTCTGCCGGCGTGTGCCCACTTGTTCATGGGCCTGTGCAGTCCCTGTTCTGAGGCTGCTTCCAGGCCTTTGTTTGAGCTGCCTTCTTTCCTCCCCTTGCTCACTCACATGCTCATGACATCCTGAGTGAGCAGTGATTCCATGCCTACCTGTGTGCAGGCCCTGAGGGCACAGGGGACCTGTCTTCAAGCTAGTCTAATAGGGAGAGACCCGCAGGTGACACATACAGGCCCCTCACATGGTGGAGAAGGTGCATGGGCATTTCATAGGCATCAAGGAGGAGCCCTCCTTTCTTAAGTACAGAGAAAAAAGAGGGAGAAGAGAGGCCATAGAAACAGGACTCACATGAATGCCAGGGAAAGCATTTAGGTCTTAAGCAGACCAGATGGACTAATGAGGTGCCACCATATGCGGGCCCATGTTTGTAGACACATCCACACACATAGACATGCATGTGTCCGTGTCTGCAGATGCATCCCCATGCTCAGACGTGTGCATGCCATTCTCTCTTGCTCAAGTGCTCTCACCTGGGGCCTGTAGACTGGTGCACAATCCTAGGTATAACCGTGGAAGGCACAGCCTCTAACTGCTCAGCCTCCCCTTCTTCCTTGGAGAAAAGCTGCCCATGGTTCATTTTATTGTTCACTTCCCATGGGCACAAGGAGTCTGCCTGCCTCATCTGATTCTCTGAGGATCAGCTTGAGGATGAACCTAGAGTCCCTACCTGGCTTTTATTCGCAGGAATCCATATGTGGCTCCTCCCCGGGCTTCCTATGCTCTTCCCCCAATCCCTCCTGGCAACCACTGATCTTTTCATTGTCTCTATAGTTTTGCCTTTTCTAGACTGTCATAGGATTGGAATCATACAGTATGCAGCCTTTTCAGATTGGCTTCTTTCTATTAGCAATGTGCACTTGAGTTTCCTTCGTGTCTTTTTGTAGCTTGACAGCTCATTTGTTTTTAACACTGGACTAATATTCCATCTTTTGGACATACCGAAGTTTTTTCACCGATTGAAGGACATCTTGTTGCTTCCAATTTTTGGCAGTTATGAATAAAACTGCTATAAACATTCATGTTCAGGTTTTTGTGTGGACGTGTTTTCAACTCATTTGGGTAAATACTTAATAGGATGATTATTATGTTATATGATAAGACTATGTTTATCTTTATAAGAAACTGACAAACTGTCTTCCAAAGAGGCTGTACCATTTTGCATTCCCACCAGCATTGAATGAGACTTCCTGTAGCTTCAAATCCCTGCCAACATTCAGTGTTGTCAGTATTTTGGATTTGAGCCATCTGGTTAAGTGTGTAGTGGTGTCTTGTTTAATTTCCAGTTTCCTGATGACATACGATGTTGAGCATCTTTTACTGTGCATTCGCCATGTGTGTGGTTTCCTTGGTGAGGTTCCTGTTCAGATCTTTTGCCCACTTTTTATTTGGGTTGTTTGTTTTCTAATTGTTGAGTTTTAGGAATTCTTTGTATATTCTGGATACAAGTATTTCGTCAGATATGCGTTTTGCAAGCATTTTCTCCTGGTCTGTGGCTTGGCTTTTTGTTCTCTTAATGTCTGGTGTTTTTGATTGTTAAAAACAATTGATTGTCTGGTCCCTGTGATTACTTCTACTAGAAACAGAAATCTATGCTATTAGTTTTTATATGTTGATTATGTATCCTGCTGCTTTTCTGAATCTTCAAATTGTTTATTAGTTTCAGTGTGATTCCTGTTGGTTTTTTTTCCCAGATATATTATCAAAACTTCTGCAAATATACTTCTAACTCTTTCTAAGTCTTAGGCCTCTCATTATTATTTTTTTGTCTGATTTCACTGTCAGGTAACAATGGAATTAGTGGGCATTACTAGCTTCTGCCTACGCTAAGTAAAATTTTGGTTTTGGGCCTGAGGGACGTGTGTGTGTATGTGTCTGTGTTTGTATGTGTGTAAAATTATGTTGTAGTATCCATTATTTCCACTTTAGTGTTTTTATCTGGAACATAGATAAAAACTATAGATGTTGGATTTTGTTGAAGACCTTTTCAACATCCATAGAGATATTGTATATTTTTGTCTCCTTAGATATGGAGATGTATAGTAATGAATTTTTCGATATGAAATATCTTTGCAATCTTAGAATAAACCCAAGTGGTAATTATATTTATTTTGTAATATGCCATTGGATTCTGTTTAATATTTTATGTAGGATATTTGGATTGATATTTTTAAGTGAGATATGTTATGTAGCTTTCTTTTGTCACATTTGAGGATCATAAGGTTTAAATATCAATAACATAGAGTTATCTATTGCTTAACTTCACAGCTCCATTCCTGAAAATCAAATGTTCTAAAAGAGGGTCTCATACCCACCCCCTACTTTTTTTTCTTGAGACAGAGTCTTGCTCTGTTATCCAGGCTGGAGTGCAGTGGTGCAATCTTGGCTCACTTCAACCTCCACCTCCCGGGTTCAAGTAATTTTTCTGCCTCAGCCTCCTTAGTAGCTGGGATTACAGGTGCCTGCCAGCACACCTGGCTAAGTTTTATATTTTCAGTAGAGATGGGGTTTCATCATGTTGGGCAGGCTGATCTCGAACTCCTGACCTTAAGTGATTTGCCTGCCTTGGCCCCCCAAAGTGCTGGGATTACAAGTGTGAGCCATTATTTTAAATGGTAAAACATTATAGTGTGTTATGTGCCAACTAAAAATTCATAACTAATTTTCTAAAATGTAATTAAAGCACAATGAAAATTAATAAACAGAACACAAAATGCTTAGTATATTGTTTCCTGTTTACCAATTAAAATAGCTATTAATAAGCACTTGCTTTGGACACCTCCTTTGTTGAAACTTGTTGCACTTTTCAAAAACATTCATACATGATTCACATAACTTACTGTGAACAAAAGTTCCCTGAAAAGGAATTTGGAGGAAACAGGCTTTATTCTAGTGAACAGTTTGCAAACCAGGGAGATGCAGCCTTCCTTGCAAAATGAAGGCACATTCCAGACAAGAAAGAGAAGGTTTGACTTTTCTTGCCCAGGTCCTTAATCAAGTCCTTTTATGTAAATGAAATATTCAAACTTGCTTGGTCTGATTGGTTGACACAGCTGAGTTCTGATTGGTCAATATAGCTGAGCTCTGAGTGGCCAAGGCAAGTGAGCTCTGATTGGTTGGTTCAGGTGAGCTCTAAAAGTTCCCAGAGTTAAAAAGGTGTGGGTTTTCCCACACCTCTACTCAGCATATGGCAGCTTCACTCTGACTTAAATGCTGGCTCAGTTAGCCATTTGGGATCCATCTTGAAGGATTAGCTCTTTCAGGTTTCTTCACACAACCAACTGAATTTGGAACCCTATCTGAGAGTTGTTCCTCACATTATTTTGTTAAAAACATTGTATTGACTTTTGGGCATGTGTACTTTTTTTTTTTTTAACATAAATATCACCCAGAAAAGCCAACAACACTATAATGAAAGATATATATGTTTTTTCAGAAGCATGGATATTATAAAACCTGGCAGTGTTCTATTGGAAAATATTATCCAAGGATATATTCTGTGGGTTATACCTATTATCAATTCATAAAAATAATTAGAATGTGTTCTTGTGCTCAAGGGTAGCTCAAGTAATATTGGAATTATGTGGTCTTTAAATATTTGATAGAATTCTCTTGTGAAATTGTTGATATCTGGTCTCTTTTTGCAGAGTAGTTCGTTGATAATACCACTTTTTGATATTGGTCTGTTTAAACATTGTTGCCTCCTGAGATGAGTCTGGCAAATTATATTTTCCTTAGAAATTATCCATTTGATCTAGACTTTCCCACTTACTTACATAGCCTTAAGAGTGGCTTAACTTTTTAAAAATTTCCCTGTTTCAATGTTTTCCTCCTTGTCATTTTAATCCTGTGTATTTTTGTGTTTTCCTTTTTTATTAAGTAGATTAATTAATGGTTTATATGTATTTCTAGATTTTCATAAAAAGAAAACCAGAATCTTAGTTTATTAGTTTTTCCTTTTGTCTTATTTTTAAAGTCATTACTGTCCAATTTTATCTTTATTGTTTGTTTTTCCTTCTGTTTTTTTGTTGTTGTTGTTTGTTTTACTTTGTTGTTCTTTTCTAGCTTCTTGAGTCGGGCATTTTATTTATTTTATTCTTTGATTTTCAAATATTTAAGGCCATGAATTTTCCTCTGATTACCAATTTAATTGTATCCTATCGATTCTGACACATGTTATCTTCATTAAAAAAAAATTTTTTTTTCTTTTTTGAGAGAATCTCACTCTGTCACCCAGGCTGGAGTGTAGTGGCGCCATCTTGGCTCACTGCCACCACCACCTCCCAGGTTCGAGCAATTCTTGTTCCTCAGACTCCCAAGTAGCTGGGATTACAGGCACGCACCACCACGCATGGCTAATTTTTTTTTTTTTTTTTTTTTTTTAGTAGAGATGGGGTTTCACCATGTTGGGCAGGCTGGTTTTCAATTCCCTGACCCCAAAGTGCTAGGATTACAGGCATGAGCCACCACGCCCAGCCCAGTTTCAGCAAATTTTAAAAGAAATTATGTAATTTTGGCTTATATTTGTGCTAGGTGTATGTTTTGTAGATTTCTTGGGATTTTCCACAGAAAGTATAAAGACATCTGCAAATGAACAGTTTTAGGTTTTCCTTTCTGATATACACGTCTTTTATTTCCTTGTCTTCCCTTACTGCACTGTCTTTGACTTTCAGTACCGTTTTGAATAACTGTGGCAAGAACTGACATCTTTTCTGGAGGGAGCATTCTGTCTTTCATCATTTAGTATGACATTAGCTGTATGGATTTTGGGTTTGTTTGTGTTTTTTTTGGTAGATGTTCTTTATCAAGTTGAGAAAGTTCCCCTTTATTGCTTTTTTTAAAAGAGTTTTTATCATGAATGAATGAACATTGCCAAATGATTATCTGTATCAATTGATATTATCATGTGTATGTTTTTTCTGTTAATGTGGTACTTTATATATATTGATTTTCAAATATTAAACTAGCCTTTATTGTTATGAATAACCCTACTGGTTATTGTGTATAATTATTTCTGTGTATTGCTGAATTCTATTTGCTAATATTTTGTTAAGGAGTTTTGCCTCTGTATTTATGAGGGGTATTGGTCTGTAGTTTTCTTTTTTGTGCTTTCTCTGGTTTTGGTATCAGAGTAATACTGGATTCATAAAATGTTTTGAATTGAATGGACTGTCCTGTTTTCTAGAGGAGATTATATTCACCTGATATTAATTTTCCTTTAAATGTTTGGGAAAATTTTCCAATGAAGCATTTTTTTGAAATTTTTAAATTACAAATTTAATTTCCTTAATAGATACATGACTGTGTTATCTGTTTCACATTGGATGAGCTGTAGTAGTTTGTGCTTTCTGAGGAGTTCATTTTATTTAGGTTTTCTAATTTATTGTGTGTATACTTGTTTGTAATGTTTCTTTATTAACCTGTTCATGTCTGCATAATCTGTAGTGGTAACTCCTGTCTCATTTCTGATATTGGTAATTTGTGGTTTTTTCTCTTTTTTCTTTGCCAGTCTTACTAGGAGTTTGTATAATTTTATTGATGCTTTCAAAGAACCAAATTCTCATTACAGTGATTTTCTCTATTATTTTTCTGTTTTCCATTTCAGTTGATTTCTGCTGTTTATTATCTTCTTCTTTCTGTTTTATTTGGGCTTCTTTGCTCCTCTTTTCTAGTTTCTTGAGGTAGGAGCTTAGATTATTGATGTGAGTCTTTTCTTCTTTTCTGCTGTAAACATATAGTTCTATATGTTTCCCTCTTGATACTGCCTCAGCTACATTCCACAGGTTTTCATATTATATGTTTTTTCAATCCCATTTAAAAAATTTTCTTGGAGACTCATGGATTATTTAGAAGTGTGTTTAGTTTTCAAACATTTGGAGATTTGCCCATCTTTCTGTTATTAACTTCTAGTTTGATTACTTCAAGGTTAGTGAACATGTTGTGTTATTATTTCAGTTCTTTTAAGTTTGCTAAGGTTTGTTTTGTGGCCCAGGATGTGGCATATCTTGACATTATGTTCTGTGAGCCTTTGAAGGAAACCTGCATTCTGTGTTGTTGGTGTAGCACCCTGTAAGTGTCGTTTAGATCCTGTTGGTTGATGATGTTATTGAGTATCTTTGTCTATATACTGATTTTCTGTCTAGAAAAGGGTGTTCAGTCTCCAACTGTAAATGTGGATTTAGCTTTTACTCCTTTCAGTACTGTAAGTTTTTGCTTCATGTGTTTGCAGTTCTGTTTTTGGGCACATACACATTTAGGATTTCTCTGTCCTCTTGGTGGACTGGCCCTTGAATTGTGTAATGTTCTTCTTGACACCCAGTAATCTTTGCTCTGCAGTTTACTTTATCTTACATAGATATATTCAGTCCTCCTTTCTTTTGATTAATATGTGCATGGTATATATGTTTTCATCCTTTTACTTTTAACCTAGCTACATAGTTATATTTGAAGTGAATTTTTTTGTAGATAGCATTCATGTTTTCAATCCACTCTTTCAATTCTGTCTTTTATTTTGCATATTTAGACTGTTTATACCTTAACATAATTATTGATATATTACGGCTTAGTCTGTTATTTTATTTCTTATTTTTTGTTTGTTCTCTCTGTTTTTCATTTCTCTAGTTTCCTTTTCCTCTCTTCCTGTGGGTTACTTGAACGTACTTTAGAGTTCCATTTTAATTTATCTATAGTGTTTTTGAGTGTATCACTTTTATAGGTTTTTTTTAAGACCTCATATAGATTTTTTAGTGGTTGCCCTGTGTATTACATTTTATATATATATAAAACTTCAGTTTCTTCTGGAGTTTCTATTATATTATATATGTATAACTTCTCCAGTGTTATTTTACCAGTTCATGTGAAATATAGAAGCTTTACCTCTCTTTATCTCTTTTTCCTCCTCCATTTATAATAAAATTGCCTTAAATATCTCTTCCTCTATGTACTTTTAGAACCACATTAGAGTATGTTTTAATTTTTGCTTCAACTGTCAAACATAATTTAGAAAACTCAAGAGGAGAAGAAAAGTGTGTTGTATTTACCCGTATTTTTACTCCTGTTATTCTTTCTTCCTTCCTGATATTCCAATATTTCTTCTTTCATAATTTACTTTTTGTTTAAAGGAACTTCCTTAGACATTCTTTTATGGTAGGTCTGTGGGTGACAAATTCTCTTAGTTTTCCTTCATCTGAGAATGTCTTGATTTTCCCTTCATTCCTGAATTTTTCAGTGGGTATAGAATTCTGGGTTGACAGTTCTTTTTTTTTCAGCACTTGAAAAAACGTGTGCCTCTTCCTTCTGACCTCCATGGTTTCTGATGAGAAATCCACTGTCATTCGAATTGTTTTCTTCCTATAGGTAAGATGTTGTTTATCTCTCGCTGCTTTCAAGATTTTTTTCCTTGTCTATAATTTCAGAAGTTTGATTACAGTGTATTTTCATGTGAGTTTCTCTAAGTTTATCTTGTTTGGGATTTGCTCAGCTTCTTGAATTTGTAGGTTTATATCTTTTGCCGTATTTGGAAATTTTTCATCCTTTATGTCTTTGAACATTTCTTTAGTTCTGCCTCTTTCTCTTTCCAGGACTCTGATGACATGAATTTTAGATCTTTTGTTATAGTCCCAAAGGCCCCTGAGCTTTATTCACTTTTTTTAGTCTACTTTCTCTCTGTTGCTCAGATTGGATCATTTCTATTATTCTGCCTTCCAGTTCATTAACTCTTTCCTCTGTGCCTTCCATTCTGCTATGGAGCCCATCTATTGAGTTTCTAATTTTAGTCACTGTATTTTTTAGTTCTGAAGTTTTCATTTGGTTCTTTATATCTTCTGTTTCTTTGCTGAGACTTTATTTCTTTGCTGAGGTTTTCTATTTTTCATTTAAATGTTTTAAGTTATCTGTTGAGTGTTTTTATAATGGATGTTTTAAAAATCTTTGTCAGATAATTTTAACATCTCTGTCATCTTGGTGTCTGTTGATTGTCTTTTCTCATTCAGGTTGAGATTTTCCTGGGTCTTGGTATGATGAGTGAGTTTTGGTTGAAATCTAGACTCTCTGGTATTATGTTATGAGCTTCTAGGTCTTATTTACATCTTCAGTTTTAGCTTGTCTACTGTGATGCCACTCCAGCAAGTAGTAGTGGGTGTATTAGTCCATTCTCACACTGCTATGAAGAAATACCTGAGACCAGGTAATATATAAAGGAAAGAAATTAAAGTGACTCATAGTTTTGTATTGCTGAGAAGCCCTCAGGAAACTTACAATTATGGTGGTAGGCAAAGGAGAAGCAGGCACCTTCACAGGGTGGCAGGACAGAGTGAACGCAGGCAGGGGAAGTACCAGATGCTTACAAAACCATCATATCTCATGAGACTCACTATCATGAGAACAGCATAGGGGAAACCACCCCCATGATCCAAGTACTTCCACCTGGTCCCTCCCCTTGACACGTGGGGATTACAGGGATTATAATTTGAGGTGAGATTTGGGTAGGGACACACCAAACCATATTACAGGGATTGTAGAGAATTGCCTCATTGTTGACAGATGGAGATAGAAGTATAGATTACTCACTTGATTTCCATTGACACTCTAGGGGAAAAGAATTACTTATTACTGGTTGGCTAGGGTGGGAGTTCTAGCTCCCCACTAGGCCTCCATTCATATCAGCCTGACTAGGAGAGACAGGAGTTCCCCATCTAGCTGCCCTTGACACAATGGAGATAGACCTTATCACCTCCACGTAGCAGTAAAAGTCCTGACTTTCCACTTGGGCTCACTCTATCGATTAGGGGGAAGATGGTACCTCTTTCCTGCTGGGTGAGGCATGACCTCTAGGCTCCCCATGTGATCTTTGCTGGCATTGTGTGTATTGGGCGTCTTGTTACCACTGGATGGGGAGAAAGTTTCTGCTCCCACTTGGCTCTCTCTGAGACCACCCCAGCAGGGGTTTTGGGATGGTGGTGAGGGTGGAAGTCTAGGCTGCCACCCAGTTTCTACTGGTTTAAATGGAGGTAGGGTCATAGTTTTTTTTTTTTGGTGTGTGTGTGTGTACAGTTTGACTATTGTTTAGTGATTATTGTCTGTAAGTTTTATGTCTCACTATGCTGCCCCTTTCCTAGTCCTTTCACTAGAGAGAGCTGGGTTTATTGAGGCTTTAAAAAATCTGTGCCTCTTGGCATTTCTGGGTTCACAAGTACCAAATCTAGGATATATGAGACATAAAAGAAAACCCAAATAAGAAACTTATTGTTACATCTTCCCTCAGGTCCCCTAGCCAGTATTTTCCTTCTTCCTTCCACCTTTTAGAATCTCATGTTTGCCTCATATATGATGTCCAAGGATCTTATATATAGTAGTCCCCCCTTATCCATGGTTTCACTTTCCCAGGTTTCTGTTATCTGAGGTCCACTATAGTCTGATATATTACATAAGTACTCTTGCACTTTGGGGCCATTATTAAGTAAAATAAGGGTTACTTGAACGTAAGTACTACAATCCCATGACATCCAATTTCATAACCAAGATGACTGCTGAGTAACTAATGCAGTCCAGGTGGACAGAGCAGAATGTGTGAGGTTTCATCATGGTACTTAGAACAGCTGGCAACTTAGAACTTATGAATTACTTCTGGAATTTTCCTCTGTGTCACACCTGTGTCATTCACCTCACTTCATCTCATCATGTAGGCATTTCATCATCTTATATCATCTCAAGAAAAAGATGACTGCTGGCCGAGCACATTGGCTCACAGCTGTAATCCCAGCAATTTGGGAGGCCAAGGCCAGTGGATTGCTTGAGGTCAGGAGTTTGAGACCAGCCTGGCCAACATGGTGAAACATCATCTCTACTAAAAGTATACAAATTAGCTGGGCCTTAATTACAGGTGGTGGGTGCCTGTAATCCTAGCTACTTGGGAGGCTGAGGCAAGAGAATCTCTTGAACCCGGGAGGCAGAGGCTATAGTGAGCAGTGAGCTATGATTGTGACACCGCACTCCACCCTGGACAACAGAGCAAGACTCTGTCTCAAAAAAAAAAAAAAAAAAGAGAAAAAGAAAGAAAAGAAAAGGATGACTAGGAATCAGTTTCTTTCACGTTTCCGATGGATTTGTAGTGTGGCCACTTTTATGTTTCTAATAGCATTCTCTCTCTCCCTCCCTCCTTCCCTTCTTCCCTTGATAAACCCTTTTTCTCTAAAGTTTTGTCCACTTAAATGATTTATCAATGACTCAGTCTTTGTCTTTCTTGATCTTCTCTGTTGTTTTCTGTTTCACAAATTTCTGTTCTTATTTATTATTTCCTTTCTTCTACCTTGTGTATGTGTATTGCAATATTCTTTCTCCAATTTGTTAATTGGATACTCGGCTCATTTGAGATTTTCTACTTTGCTAATGTGTTTAAAACTTTAATGTTCACTCTGAGAATTATTTTAGTTATGTCTTGAAAGTTTAAATTTTTTGATTTAAGTATTTTTCCCAAGTGTGATTAAGATTTCTTGTTTGATTCATGAGTTTTTTTAATTATGATTTTGAATTTCTAATTGACAGAGGTTTCTCTATGTTCTTTTTCCCTGTGTTTTGCATGATTCCATGATTCCTTTTCATATTTCATCACTCCTTGTATTTTGGATCATCCATTTGGATTTTTTTTTTCCTTCCTTCTGCTTGAAGAACATCTTTCCTAATTTCTTTTAGTGAGGTTTCATGGTGGTAAATTCTCTTGGCTTGCCTGAACAGTCTTTATTTTGAAGTTGTTTGTGAGAAATGGTTTTACATCACAGAAAATTCTCATTTGGTATCTTTCAGCATGTTGACACTGCTCCACTGTCTTCTGCTTTTTGTCGTTTCTGTTGAGAAGATAGTCATTAGTCTAAATTGTTGTTCCTATGTATGGCTCTGTCTTCTCTCTGGGGCTGCTTAAATAACATCCTTTTTATTATGGAAAATTGAAACGTGGGAAAGTGAAGACAAATGCGGTGAACTTCCATGTTCCGTCTCCACCCTCAGCAGTCACCCACATTTGGCCAGTATTGTTTCACTTATGCTTCTCCTTGCTTTCTTGTGTATCATTTTAGGTGTGAATATGCCAGTAAGCATCTCTAACAATTAAGGATTTATCATAGCCATAGAGCATTATTACACTTAGCAATGTTGACAATAATTTCTTAATATTATGTAATACCTGTTCCAAGTTCAAAGTTTACCAGTTATCTCAAATAACTTTTTACAGTTGGTTTGGGTCAGGATTCACACAAGGTTTACTCATTTGACTTTGCTTTATCTAAGTCTCTTTTACTCTCAAACAGTTTTCCCCTCATTATTCATACCATTTATTTGTTGAGGTGAACATACAGTTTGTCCTGTAGAATTTCTCAGTTTGGTTGTTTGCATCATGGCATCGTTTGGTACAGTCCTCTGTCCTCAGTGCATTCTGTTACCTGGTAATTAGATCCAGAACAGGGCTTCCGAGCCTTGGAGCTGCTGAAGCTCTATTGTGGACTATGGCCTCTGCATCTTAGGATGCGTAGCAGCATCCCTGGCCTCCACCCGCTAGAAGCCAGGAGCGCCTTCTAGTTGTGACAACCAAAAGATGTCTAGAGACCTTTGTGAAAGAATCCCATTCCCTTCTTTAGGAAGGCTTCCCGGTGGTGGTGACTTCCTGCTGCTTTGTATCAGGAGCTTTGTCATGTCTGGTGTCTCTCTGGGTGATATTAAGATGGAGCAGTGGGTTCATCCTGATTCTTCAATTGTAAAGTTTTCCTCTTGTCTCTCCCCAAAAGGTTCTAGTTACCCAGATCTATGATTTCAGTGAGGGCTGCAAAATGGTGAATTTATAATTTTGTGATTCTTTCTGTGTTTGTTATTTTTACTTTTTCTGTAAGAAAGATTTGATCTTATCAACTGTTTGGTTACCCTGAAATGCAGTTTGTATGTGTACTAAACAAGGTACTTGCTTCATTCCGTCCCTTTTAATAAGTTTTTAAAATAATGAATCAATGCCCTAGTAACAAGTATGACCAGTGAGAGCTAAAAGAAAATTATTTTCTTAAAATTTTGGATTTTAATGTGTTCGATGTATTTCAGTTCTTTGCAGTCATTATTACTTTTGGTGCTTAAATTGTCCCATCTTGGCCAGTGTTCATTGTTTCAAGTTGATCGTTCTGTCCTCTTCATAGGCCTGGAGTAGAGTTTGACAGTTCTATGTTTTTCATCTATGACAGCATGTTCCAGGATGATTGTGCATACTTCTTGCCCCTGGTCTGGAATTGCTCATTTCTCCAAGAAGCAGCACACACTAGACACTGCTGTGATTCCTGTAGATTTCCCCTCCTCCCCCATGTTCTGGTGGCCTTTGCCTCCAGGGGCTTCCTCTTCAGCTTCTCTTCAGAGACTTCCCATAGACTACGGGAACCACTGGAAGTGCATGGGAGTTTGCATCCTCCAAGGTGGCACTTAGCCAGTGAAGGGAAAGAGTGGATGTAGGACAGCCAGCTTTGTGGCTTCAGTCAGGCCAAACTTCTGGTTCAGATGAGGGCCCAGAGTGCCCCTGTGGGAGCCTAAGCTACCTTTGCAGGACTTCGTCTGAAGCATGCACCCTTGCTTGGCTTCTTCACCTCCCTGTCTTGCTTTTCTCTTCCCTTCTGGTTTCTTCTGGGAGCCCATGCCGCCTCGCTTGTGCTTCTGTAGAACCTGACTTGAGACACCATGGTTCCTTTGATAAGATAGTGTTTAGAGGCAGTCATCTGTGGTCATTGCTGCTGGGTTTTTATTGCTTTCAGGCTTTTTGGTAGGCTTTTTAAAAAGAGAGAAAAGAGGCTGGGTGCATTGGCTCATGCCCGTAATCCCAGCACTTTGGGAGGCTGAGGTGGGCGGATCACCTGAGGTCAGGAGTTCGAGACCAGCCTGGCCAATAGGGTGAAATCCCATCTCTACTAAAAAAAAAGAAGTATAAAAATTAGCCAGAATTCCAGCTACTCAGGAGGTAGAGGCAGGAGAATCACTTGAACCCAGGAGGCGGAGATTGCAGTGAGCTGAGATCACGTCACTGCACTCCAGCCTGGGTGACAGAGCAAGATTCCATCTCAAAAAAATAATAAAAGAGGGAGAAAGAAAAGTATGTCATGAATTCCATGGCATTTGTCATTCAAATAGAAGATTGTAGGATTTTAATCTCACTTTTGTATTCATCTCTCTTCTATTCTGAAAATGTCTTTTCGTCTTTTTCTCTTGCTGATTCTGTTTTCTTAAATGGTATTGCTTAAGAACATGTTCGGTGTGATAGTTTCCTTTGAAGTTCATTTGCAGTTGTCTGCTTGACTTTATGGCCAACTGTTTTCATGGTCGGCTTTTGTATGTGTTCTACATGTGCTTAAGAGGGATATGTTTTCTCTGATTTTGTGAGCTCTGAGCTTTTTATATTCGTATGTTAAGTTTGTTAGTTGTATTACTCAAATATTCTTTATATTCACTAATATTTTGCTTGATTCACCTGTCAATAATTTTTTTTAATTTTTGTAGATTTAGGGGGTACAAGTGCAGTTTTTTTACATAGATCTATTGTATCGTGGTGATGTCTGGGCTTCTAATGTAACCATCGCCTGGGCTCCCGTGATCCTCCCACCTCAGCCCTCTGCAGTAGTTGGACCACAGTTGCATATCACCATCCCAGAGCTCATTTTTTGTATTTATTGTAGACATGGGGTTTCCACATGTTTCTCAGGCTGGTGTTGAACTCCTGGGCTCAAGTGATCCACCTGCCTTGGCCTCCCAAAGTGCTGGAATTACATGTGTGAGCCACCACACCCAGCCTATATTACTTATGTATCTCATCTAAAAATTCCTGCATCTGAAGTCTTTAGGGGGGTAAGTGTACCCATTGTTTCTGCTGTTTTTAGGGTTGTGAGTGAGTGTACTCATTGTTTCTTCTGTGTCTTTCAGTCATGGTGACCTTGTTTCATGGTGTGTTTGGTGATATTTTTTGAGTTCATATGTGACTGATCTTAATCATCTGTATTAGGGTTCTCTTAGAGGGATAGAACTAATAGACGGGAGTTGATGAAGTATTAACTTACACGATCACAAGGTTGCACAATGGGCTGTCTGCAAGCTGAGGAGGAAGGAGAGCCAGTCAGAGCCCCAGAACTGAAGAACTTGGAGTCTGATGTTTGAGGGCAGGAAGCATCCAGCCCAGGAGAAAGATGTAGGCTGGAAGCCTAGGCCTGTCTCACCTTTTCACATTTTTCTCCCTACTTTATATTCGCTAGCAGCTGATTCGATGGTGCCCACAAGATTAAAGGTGGATCTGCCTTCCCCAGCCCACTGACTCAAATGTGAATCTCTTTTGGGAGCACCCTCACAGACACACCCAGGATCAATACTCTGCATCCTTCAATCCAGTCAAGTTGGCACTCAGTATTAAACATCAAGTCCTCCTTTTCTCAACTAGGGTTTTGTGAGATAATTAAACCCTACAGAAAATGAATTGATTAACTACTTTTTCCGTTTTCCCAAGGACGGAACATAGCTTGTACCTCTCCAGATATAGAGGAGAGAAATCCCTTCTATGCCATGGATATCTTGGGAAATAACAGCTTCAGTTATCTCCAAATTCCTCCTAACCTGTGGTGATTCTGTAGGCCAGCTGAGAATGTTTTTGTCAGAGAGGATTTGCCGTTGTTTCCAGAAGCCTGGGGTCCTGCCAGGCTGGGCTTACTTTAGCCCGCTTTGGGGATGCAGTTTGATGGGAAAGTCCCATTCAGCTTCCCCATCTTGAAGTGAGCCCAAGGCTCAGAACTCCTACCCCAGCACTGTAAAGGGCAGTTCCTCAGTTCAGCCTCAGTGTCTTAATCTGGAAAGGGGACCTGTGCCATGGGGTGCTGTTGGGAGGAGGAAAGCACCTGGGCCGTGTCTGGCACGTGGCTGTATTTAGTGAAGGCTCTTTTCCTTTCTGTTTTCCCCTCTGAAGCTTGCCATTTTGCTTCATTGTCTCCTATTTCAGGGATTTAATTTTTCTAACTATTAAGTCATTTTAAAAATAGTCTTTCTCCAACAATGAATTTAGTCTGTGTCATTTTCATTTTTATCCTTCCTTCTTTCTTCTGCTTTGACTTAATTTACATTTTTTTCCCTATGATTGATGACTTTCATATGATTTTCTATGTTGTAATAAATCAATTGTAGGAGAAATAGTTCTATCTAAGCTCTGGAATCTGTGTTCCATGTATTTTGAGCAGTAGAAGTTTTCACTGAATCCAGACTGATTATTTTTTCCCAGTTTACTTAAGTTAATTAATTATTCATTTATTTTAGAGACAGAATCTCATTCTGTCACCCAGACTGGAGTTCAGTTGTTCCATTGTAGCTCAGTGTAACCTCGAACTCCTGGCCTCAAGTGATCCTCCTACTTCAGCCTCTGTAGTCGCTGGAACTGTATGCACGTGCCAACACACCTAGCTAATTTTTAAATTTTTTTGTAGAGACACGATCTGTCGCCATCTTGCCCAGGCTGATCTTGAGCAATTGCTTGAGACTACTGGGCTCAAAGGATCCCTCCCACCTCAACCTCCCAAAGTGCTGGGATTATAGGCGTGGGCCACCACACACAGCTGAAGGCATGTTTAATATCCATAGTATGGTGCATCTTGTAAATATTGCACCTTTTATTTAGTCAATCTGTGGTTGTGCATTTTATAATTTTTGTTATGTAGAAGAACTTAACAACACAAGCCTCTAATCCCAGCACTTTGGGAGGCCAAGAAGGGTGTATCACTTAAGGTCAGGAGTTTGGGATCATCCTGGCCAACATACTGAAACCCTGTCTCTACTAAAAATACAAAAATTAGCTGGGTGTGGTGGTACATGCCTGTAATTCCAGCTACTCAGGAGGCTAAGGCAAGAAAAATCGCTTGAACCTGGGAGCGGAGGTTGCAGTGAGCCAGAATTGCACCACTTTACTTCAGCCGGCAACAAGAGCGAAACTGTCTCCTGTCTCATTAAAAAAAAAAAAGTAAGAAAAACAAAAACTTTTGGGAATACAGATTTTTGTATACATGCTTAATTTCCTTAGCAGATAATGTGTCATAAATTAATATAATTTTTTAGGGCTTCAAGTAAGTTTTGCCAGATTGCTTTCTCTGATTACGTTAAGTTTCATTTTCAACAGGGAAGTTTGGTGGTGCCTGTTTCAAAAGCGATCACTTTAAAACTGTTTGTGCTAGTGGGCGGGGGATGGTTATCCTGGTTCTGTGGCAGCATCTTCGGTGGTGTAGACCCATACTGCTGTAGCTTCGGCTCTTTTCATGCTCACCTTGAAGCTTTTTTTCTCCGGCAAGGCCTTTCTCTGCAGGACTTCGAAGTGGCCAGCAGTCAAGGGCTCCACAGCAGGCTCTGGGGATTAGCACCTTCACTTTGTTGCTCTTTAAAATCCTATTTGCTTTTATGTTTCTTTAAAGAATTCAAAATGAATTGCAGCAGTGGGAGGTGCCTCCATGTCACTGCGCATCTCCTTTGGTGTCCCTGAGGTCTCAAGAGCTCTGTCACCTACAAGAATTAAAATATACAATAGGATGGTTGAAAATGAAAAATTACTATAAGAAAAACACTGGTCAGGGACAACAAAATTTACCTAAAAAAAACAAGATCACGGCCATGTTAGCCCTGGGGAGTTGGATTTGTGGGAACGCAGCTGGGTTAGGGGTGGGGTGCTTAGTGGCAGAGGATAGGGCCTGGGGGAAGGAGATGATGAACAGGGGGCTGGCGAGGGAGTGGGGCCTGAACAGAGGCTGGTTCCCCCCAGGCAGAGCATCCTTCCGAGCTCCATGGCTTCACAGGACCCTCTCCTGGGATCCCAGGTCAGGGCAGACTGGACGATGACGATGAGGTCCAGGGAGACTTTGTGGGTTTATGGGTTGGGAGCTGGCTCCTGATTCTCCCCGTGCTGTGGGTCCAAGGTCCCAGTGGAGGCAGTGGGAAGGTCTTACCAGGCTCTGGGGTTCTCAGCGCATCAAGACCCCTCAGTGAGGCAGGGGTTCCACAGCCACGGGGCAGTGCTGGGTTCAGTGCTGTTTTCAACCTTGGCACAGCAAGAGGGAAAAAAAGGGTCTGTTAGGGTCTCTGCAGCGGACAGTGGTCCTGGCTGTCATGCACTGCGGTCACATGTGTGAAGCGGTGGCCTTAGCTGCACACCCATCCCTCGTGAGCCTGTGAGGACCTGATGCAATTGCCAGTGGCAGTGGAGCCGGGAGAGAGCAATGCGACGTGGGCCTAGCGTACACCACACCCCTTACTCGGGGACCCTATGTCCTTGTAGGTGGTAACGTGGACCCGGAGAGCCAAGCAGAGGGAAAGAAGGAGGTGGAAGCGGATGACGTGATGAGGAGCGGCCCCCGGCCCATCGTCCCGTACAGCTCCATGTTCTGTTTAAGCCCCACCAACCTGTGAGTCTCCTTGCCTGGCTGTTTGTGTGGCTGCGCACTCACCCATGCATCATGACCTACAGGAACACAGTAGCCAGCGTGAGCTGATTCTGCGCAGTTATGTAGACAAAAGGCTCTAGGTACCACAGCAGTCTCTGGAGGCACGTCCCGTGTGACCTCATTCTGCAGGCACAGGAGGTTCTGTGACATGTTCACAGGCAGCCTCAGCAGAGCTGGGGTGAGCATAGACAGCTTCAGGCTTGGGCTCCTCACCTCCTCTGCGGTGTATGTGTCTCTGTGCACAGGGACCCTGTTTGCCCTGTCTCACAAACACAGTTCCGTCTATCTGCCTTCCCATCGTACCTGCCACCTGTGTTGCATGCATGCATGCACCGCGTTCATTCGCATGTCTGTCCGTGCGCCCGCTCCTGTGCTTTTCATGCATTTGTCATCCACTCTTCAGTCCAGGGCCTCCATTAGTCCACCCAGTGTTCATGTGGCAGACAGCACTCTAGGTGCTGGGAGTGTCTAGGAATGAAGAAGACAGGTGAGAGCCCCTGTCTTTGCTAAGCCTGTGTGCTGGTGGGAGAGACAGACAGCAGACACGACAGATGAGTGAAGACGTAAGACGCAGGAGTGGTGAGTGCCAGGAGGAAACACAAAGCGAGGCATGGAGATGTGGCCTGCTGGGCGCTAACACTTAGATGGGAAGGTCAGGTAGGCCTCTGGGGAGGAGGCAGAGGGAGAGGCAGAGCAGAGGTGGAACCACACAAGAGCTCACCCGGCCGGAGCAGGGGCTAGGCAGGTGGACGTGCCCCGGCTTGTTAGCCATCTGTCCATCCCCTTCTTCTTCTTTGATCACCCAACAGTCTTTCCACCAAGCTCTGCATTATATCCTCTCCCTGCCCCCTCCCTCCCATCATTCTTTTGTCCAACACACGTCTTGGGAGCTTACCCTGCTATGCTGTGGTGAGGAGTAAAGCAGTAATGGAGACAGACATGGACCCCACCACGTCAGGACTGACTGTGCAGTGGCAGGTGGGGGTGGTGACCCGGCGTGAAAGTGGAGACACAGGAAGGCACTGGCATTCTGTGAGCAGCTGAGAGAAGGCCAGGGAGGTTTTCTGGTGGAAGTGACATCTTGGTTGGAAACTGAAGGATGAGTAAGAATTAAGGTGAAGTGGGGAGAGGGGAGGAACTAGTGGAACATTCACAGTGGCCCAGAAGTAGAAGCCAGCAGTCAGCAAACAGCCGAGGAGAGAACTGCGTCGGAAAACAAAAGGGTAGGAAGGGCTGGCTGGGCGTTCTCTTATGGGGTGGGGGGTCACACTGTCCTGGAGCACACTAAGAAGCGTGAGACTTGTGTACAGTGGGGACACTCGGACTGTAGCCCAGCAGGGCCCTTTGATGGGAGACTGCAGATGGAGACCACTGAGCAGGTGGTAAAGGTTTCAGGGAGAGAGTGGTGTTTTGATCAGGGTACTCACAGTGGAGAGGTTTGGAAGTCAAGTGCATATAGAGGGATTTTGGAGGCAGAATCTGCTGAATTTGGTGATAAATTAGATGTGGAAGGGGAAGGAGACATCGAGGATGACACCCAGTTTCTGCCTGACAGTGGGTGGGAGGCACTGCGTTCACTGAGACCAGCAGTGCTGCTGGGGTCCTGCCTGCAGACCCTGCAAAGCCTGGGGCAGCTGGGGATGTCTCATGGCCAGGTGGACTTGCGATCTGAGCTGGGGATAGAGCTGAGTGCCAGAAACCCAGACACAACTTGGACTGGATGATGGCTGAATGAGAAGGAAAGGCAGCTCTTTTAAGGAGGGGAAATGGCAAGGTCCGAGGCAGCTGCAGGCCGGCGGTGGGCTAGGGACAAACAGCTCTGGGGACACGGGAAGGAACTAAATGGCAGAGGTCCCTTCGAGGAAGAGGGAAACATGGGCAGCTACTTAAGACGGATGGCTCTTGGGAGTTCATAGGTGTGGGTGAGAGGAAAAGCTGAGAGGGGCTGGCGGCAGTGGGCATGCCTGCAAGGCAGGGGAGGCACCGCCAGAGCACAGCCCGTGAGGTGGGGCCATCTGCCCCACCTGCTCCATCCGTGGCTGCCTCTTGTCCCCCACCCATAGATGGGCTTCCCAGCCTCCAGGTTACTGTGTACTCTCACTTTGTGGCTCTGCTGGCATCAGGGAGGCCCCTGCTTGTTGATTTCCTCACTCCTTCCCGGTGTTTTGCCTGCTGAAATGGAGCTTCATGAGGCCTGTCCTGGTCGCCCCTGTGTCCCTCGGTGTCTAGCATGTGCCTGGCAGGGCAGTCTCTCAGTAATGTTGAACAAGTAAGTCAGGCAAACAGGGCTGGAGCAAAAGGCGAGCATGTGGCAATGCACGGAGCGTGTCCTCACGCACCCTGGGAGCCCAGACAGGCACACACCCCACACAGACCCCAGAGGACTTTCCCAGGACAAGAAAGGCCTGTTCTCCATGAGAATGATGATGCTGAATTCTTCCTCTCTGAGCAGTTCCCTCCCTGCTGCCCCCAGCTGGTCTGTTCTGTGAAAGGGCTGGGGAGTTGATGCTCTTGGCTTTCGACTGCTGTTGGCTGCATGGACAGTCGGTAATGAATGGGTGTAGCTGTACTCCACTGAAGCTTTATTCATACAGACAGGTCAGCCTGATCTGGCCTGTGAGCTTTGATTTGTTGACCCCTGCCATGGGGTTCTGCAGCCTTCCCCACCCTCTATCCCAGGATGCCCTCTCAGAATCTCAGCCACTGTCCATCACCTGGCTGCCACCTCCAACCACAGGGGCCATTAGCAAAGCAAAGCTCTGGGGCCACAGCTTCCGGAGGCAGCCCAGAGCCCTTTCTGCAGGGTGGGCTGAGCCTGCGCTGTAGCAAGGGTCTGGTGTGCCTGGCTGGTGGGCCTAGTGGTGACCTGTGTGTTCCCTCACAGGCTCCGCCGCTTCTGCCACTACATTGTGACCATGAGGTACTTCGAGATGGTCATTCTTGTGGTCATTGCCTTGAGCAGCATCGCCCTGGCCGCTGAGGACCCAGTGCGCACCGACTCACCCAGGAACAATGTGAGTGGTCCGGATGGCTGGGCCCTGCCAGGCTGTGGGGTGGGAGCTGGGTGCCTTCACAGGGGCCCAAGGGGCTGGGGCGGGCTGGGGTCCTGTCTTCTCACAGGACACCCTCCTTCCTGTGTCTCTGTGCCTGGGAGTGCAGGACCAAAGGTCTGGAGGCAGGAAGACAGGCTGCGGCAGAGGGGGCCTGTTCCCAGCTGGTGCTCGTCGGAGCCCCACTCCCAGAACGGTTTTCCACAGGTTCCCTGGCTCCTGGCTGACTGGAGGAAGAACCCAGAGCCACCGAGGGCACCATGGCTCAGATTTCAGCCCAGCCTCTGAGAATAACCTTCCTTTTGGTTTCAGGCTCTGAAATACCTGGATTACATTTTCACTGGTGTCTTTACCTTTGAGATGGTGATAAAGGTGAGATATATGGCTGCCGGCTGCCCCTGGTGACCCCAGTGTTTTGCTCTCCCTCCCTCATGGGACTGAGATGGGACCAGGGCAGGGGTTGGACCGAAGTTCCTATAAGCTCTTGTTAAGACATGGGGTGGGTGTGTTCTGGGTGTGTGCTCAGTGCATGAATGTCTGCACACAAAGAGGTTTTGTTTTCACCGAGGACATGACAGAGTGCTCCCCAGTGCCATGCCTGGGCCCCCACTGCCCCTGGTTTCTTGAAAACAGGAGCTGCAGGCTCTCTCTAATGTGCACATGTGGGCTGAGGCTCTCCCTCTTGGGACAGCAGAGGAGGAAGATGGTGCAACATTGGTTGGGGAAGAACGAGACCTGGGAGAGAGAGAGTGTCGGAAGATTGTTTGATGTGGGTGCTGAAGACGAATTTAGGAGTGATCTGGCGTTTGTCTTAGGGTAGATTCAGAGTCCTACTCTGTCTGCCTCTGAGTGTGGACTCGAGGTGCCCCCATACCACTGTCTGACTACTGTGGCCCTTGTGCGTTTGCGCCGGTGTGCATTCAGTGTGGTTGAGTGTGCATACACATGTGCATCCGTAACGTTCATGCAGCTTAGGGTATATGTGTGCCTGCATGCATGCACACAAGGGCAGCGTGTGCGTATGGAGCACTTACGATACATGCACGAACACATTACCTCTGCTATTTCACTCTTGCAAACTTCTGTGGGGTGGGCGTCATCATCCCCATTTTGCAAACGAGGAAGCTGACACTTAAGAGAGGTTATGGTGCTGGCCCAGAATCGCAGCAGCAGGAGTCACAGAGCCAGGGTGTGAGTGAAGGTCTATGTAGCAGCCGTCCTGCTTCTCTGAGCTTGCCTGCAGGGGATCTGGGTGAGCTCTGGGCTCCCTGTGTGCCTATAGCCCAGAGATGGAAGAGCAGATGGAGATGGAGACTTCGGTCTCATTCAGGCTTAATGGAAGTTGGGAGCCCAGGCAGGATCTCAGCTGGTCACGAGCCATGTAGGGATATTTGAGTCAATGGCGTTGAGGTCCAAAGCCCCACTGAGGCCCTTTGGGGTGTGACCTGGGCCATGTCTCCCTACTCTGACAGGGTATAGGAAGGTGTCCCTAAGGTCACTGAAGTCACAGGTGTTCACATATGTGTGCACTGTCAGCCACACTGATCCTTCCACGGGGACCTAGAGCCATATTCTTCCCCCATGACTCTGGAATCTAGCTCTCCCTGTCTTTCTGGGTTTTTTGTTCTGTTTCATTAGACAAGGTCTCGCTCTGTCACCTAGGCTGGAGTACAGTGGTGTGATCTCAGCTCACTGCAGTCTCTGCCTCCTGCAGAGATGAGGTTTTGCCTTGTTGGCCAGGGCTGGTCTTGAACTCCTGAGCTCAGGTGATCTGCCCTGCCTCAGCCTCCCAAAGTGCTGGGATTGCAGGCGTAAGCCACTGTGCCTGGTCATGTTTTATTTATTTTTTTTAAGACACAGGGTTTCACCATGTTGCCCCGGCTGGTCTCCAACTCCTGGGCTCAAGGGATCCATCTGCCTCAGCCTCCCCAGGTGCTGGGATTGGAGGTGTGAGCCTCCGCGCCTGGCCTCTGCCTGTCTTTTCTGACTATCATGTACCTAAAGTGTGTTTCTTCCTCCCAGATGATCGACTTGGGACTGCTGCTTCACCCTGGGGCCTATTTCCGGGACTTGTGGAACATTCTGGACTTCATTGTGGTCAGTGGCGCCCTGGTGGCATTTGCTTTCTCGTAAGTAATGTTTGCTCTAATCTGGCTAGGGAAAGCCCGAGAACCACAATGGGCATGAGGGTGAGGGAAGAAGGGAGAGGCCCTCCTGTGGCTCTGTCACTGCCCATGTGGGACTGTCCCTGTCTGCTTGGGGTGGAGCTGCGTGGGGTTAGGAGAGCCTGAGGTCTGTCCGTGGCTCTGGAATTAGGTAGGGCCCTGAGACCATCCCCGCCTGCCTGGAGGGGTGGGGGCTATGTGGGGCTGGGAGGCCCTGGTGTGGCCTGTGGCTCTGGGACCAGGTGTGCCCAGCATTTGCCTACCAGGGTCCTTGGGGGCGACTTCACCTTGACCTGCTCTGAGGCAAGTCTGCTCCTGACCCAGGGAGACCTCTGGTGCTTTTGCCCAAGGCAGAACTGGTGGTTACCTTCCCCTCTTGGGGTGCTAGATGTCTCTTCTGACTCCCTGAACTCTTAAGGCTGAGGCGGGTGGATCACCTGAGCTCAGGAGCACTTGGCCCTGCTGTGGCTGGAACTGGAGTTGGCTTCCTCAGATGAATGGAGGGTGTCGTCAGGGCTCAGCGGCAGCTGGGGATGGGTATTTGGGGGTGGGGAGGGGTGGGGGGTGCGGTTTGTGGGGTGCGATCCAGGGACAAGGAAGACCCCTAGTGGATGGCAGACACAAGGGAGGGCCTGCATCTCTCCAAGCGCCGCTGGGAGGGCTGCTCCTGGCGCCACTGACTCTGTTCTCTTTGTCTTCCTCTTGCTGGACTCGGCAGGAGCTTCGTGGGGTAATGCCTTCTCTCCCCCACACGCTGCCCCTGACATCACAGCATTCCAGCAGCCCCTCTTGGGTCATTTCATCTCCAGCCTCACCTCCTGCTCATCCACCTTCACCCCACTGGGGCTGCATGCTGCTGGGAGCCGAGTCCCTGGCCAGGGGTTCCTGCTATGCCTCTGGGAGTGGGGCAGGGAGCTGGGCTGGGGCTTGGCATGGTCAGCCCTTGGTGAGGAGCTTCCTAGTGAGCAGGGTGTCCCCAGTGAGGGCTGGAGGCTGGGGACGTCGACCTGGAGGGCAGCAAGGGCTCCAGGAGGGAACTGCCACCTGTGGCCAAGCCCAAGGATGGGGTCCATCCCCAGGCGCTCTCGGTGCATCTCCTTTCCAGAAGAGCAGCGTTCTTTTGTCTCTTTCCACTCTAGCCCCTTGCATTTCCCACTGTCTCCTCTTTCTGTGATAAAGGAATGAGAGCTTTGCTGGAGCATCAGCATAGGCCTTGGGAGTGGGAGCACTGCAGACAGGAGTGCCCCAGTCAGAAGGAGGAGAAGGGGTGGGGCCTATCCAGGCGGCCTCAGAGCAGGAGAAAGGAGCAGGCCTCAGGTGGACTGCTCCCCAGAAAGCCACATTTACTGGGCAACAAAGCATTGTCTCCTCTCTCCTGCCCCCGTCCCCTCTTTCTCCAACTGGCAGAGGAAGCTGCTTTAAGAGTGGGTGTTGGCGGCACTGGGGTGATGGAGACAGCTGGCATGGCAGGAGGCTGGGTTCTTACCACCTGGAAGCTTAGTGTTTCAGGGGGAGTTTGATCAGATTCTGGAATGTAGGCTATGGTCAGGGGAGAAGGGGACCAGGGTGCCTGAACTGTGTAGCTCACTCTGCTTGCTCAGCCCCAAGTATTGTTGGAGCCCCAGGAAGAGCGCTGGGGGCAGGGCCACCCCTACAAGCAGGCCTTCCCCAGGGAATGTGGGGGGGAATGTGGCCTCTGAGCAGGGTGAGGAAGGACTCTGTATGTGAGTGAATCCCACCCAGCCCTGAGCCCTCAGCTTCCACCCTCACTCCCGCCCAAGTGGAGTGGCTTTGCTCCTGAGAATGGGGGCCTTCTTAGGAGGAAATCTCTCCTTGACCCTGCTGGCTCGACCTCGGTAGGGTCATGGGAGGTCCAGCCTCCAGAGCCTGCTAATTCCTGTGTCCCCAGTAGGTGGAAGCAGCTACATGGGTCTACCCTGGCTTTTTCTTGGAGGGGCCCTGATCAAGGCCCACTGGTCCTGTACTTTTGCGCTTGATTCTGTGCCTGGAATTTTCTTTCCCTGACTTCTGTATTGCTGTCCCTGCATGAGATTTCCTGTCTGCTGCTTTCTGGGTTGCATTGGCCTCTGTCTCTGTGGCCCTCCCTCCCTCCCTCTGCCTTGTTTGTCTGTCTTAGTCCACCCTGCCTCTTGGATTGCCTTTGTATTTGACTTTTTCTATTTCTTACTCTCCTTCCCCTCTTCCATCTTCCTGCTGTCAGTTTTCAGCGAGTGGAATGTTAGGGCGGCTGAGGTGAACTGTAGGGAAGAGGCCAGACAAGTCCCCTTTACCTCCCTCTAGCCAGCCCAAAAAGCAAGGAAAAAAGCCTTTCCAGATTTTAGTCCTAGAAATGTGCTTGTGGACTTCCACTTCCGGGTCTGCAGTCCTCATGCAGGCCCCTTCTGTTCTCTTATTCCTGGAAGCTGGGGGGGGATGGGTGTCGAGGTGATGGTTCTCCTTGTGTGCCAGGCGCTGCTGCCCTGGCCCTAGCTCCTGTCCTTAGATGAGGCCCAGGCCAGGCAGCCCCTGGGAAGAGGCATGGTGGCCTGTGGTACCTGCAGGGCAAGGCCTCTCTGCTCCTGGGTCCTTCACCCTGGGGTCTGACAAAATGCGCAGGGGAGCAGGACCCAGACCCTGGTGGGCCACATGGGAGCCGGGCACACCCATGCCTCCTGCCTGTCTGCATCTGTGGCTTCTCCCTTCTAGAGGATCCAAAGGGAAAGACATCAATACCATCAAGTCCCTGAGAGTCCTTCGTGTCCTGCGGCCCCTCAAGACCATCAAACGGCTGCCCAAGCTCAAGGTTGGAGCCTGGAGTTGGGGCCTGAGGGATGTGCATGCATATGTGTGTGTGCATGTGGTACATGAGTGTGTGCATACATGTGTGTGCATGCACGTGTGTGTGCTCAAATCACACCCCTGTGTGAGGGGGTTGGGCTCACTCAGCTATAAGTCTCCTTTACCCAAGTAGACCTTGTTCCCAGCCATGTCCTGTGAGAATCCTCCTCCTCAGCCCAGCAGGATGAGTTGGCACAGGGTTCACTCTTCAGCAGCAGCAGTGCATTGTGGGAAAGGCTTCTGGGACAGGCACAGGGTGGTGGAGGGAGATGCTGGAGGTCCGGGGCTTGGGACATTGGCTGCTGAGTGGGGGCCTGGGAGATGGGCATGGGCTGAGCTTCTGGATAAAGACAGAGCATAAACCTAAACACATAGGGCCACGCTGAGACCTGGTAATTGTGAGCTTGTGCTAGGCCCTGTGCAAAGTGCTTCGTGTGCTTCATCTCACTTAATCCCCCAAAACTTTATGCAGCAGGTTCTTTTATTGGAAATTCAAGCTGTTGAGACCTGAGGCAATGTGGGACTTAGAGAAGAAAGTTTGTTTGGACCCTGTATGTGAAGGAGTGGGCTGGCAGGTGGCAGAGGAAGGCGTTGGAGGCCCTCTGGCTCCAAGGAGGAGTGGCACCTCCCCTGGCACTGAGTGCCGCTCTGCAGTGGGCATCCATAGTACACCAGGCCACTTTCTGGGAGACGGTTGTGGCCCTACCTTCCTGTCACAGCCAGATTAGAGCAGCCTACAAGCTGAGGGCAGCATTGTGTGCACAGGGAATGCTGAGCTTCCAGGTCAGGAAGAACCTGAAAGAAAGCCTCAGGTGGTGGTGGTGGCTGATGACAGGGTGTCCTTGGACAACAGAGCACATGTGTCCTTGTCCTGGAGCTGGGCCACAGCCCTACTGCTCTATCCTGTTTGCCCACACTGCTTCCCTGATGGGCAGGACGCAAGTGCAGGGCAGAGCCTGGCTGCATCCACTCTACACAGGCCCAGCCCCTCCTGGCGCAGCTGGTCCTGGGCTCCTGGTCATTCCTGTTCTCCTGTGGCTGAACTCTGGCCTGTGAGGCCGGCTCTCCTAGGCATCCAGTCACTGCCCCTGGCACCTCCGGTCCCTCCATCCGGGCCAAGATGCCTCCCCTCATGAGAGACACGGCACCAGTCTTCTGTGTCAAGGAAGCTGGTGGTGGAGCCTCCCTGCAGTCAGGGGCCTGAGGGCCTTGCAGTGCCCTGGAATGACTGGGGGCCACCTGGGCCTCAGTGGTCCTCAGGTTTTAATCCTGTAGGTCCCCTGCCCTGCCTGATCCCCTCCACGTCCTTTCCTGCTGGCCCCCTCCACGTCCTTTCCTGCTTCCAGCCCCTCCCTGTGGCTCCACCCCCTGTCATGGCTCCATTCCTCCCCTCATGGCCCTGCCCTCTCAGCATGGCTCCACCCCTCTCCTTGTGGCCCCAGCCCTCTCCTCATGGCCCCACCCTCCCATCTTGGCCCCACCTCCCATCGTGGCTCTGCCCTTGCCCTATGGCTTCACCCCCTCCAGGCTCCACCCCTCTCCTCATGGCTCCACCCCTCTCCTCATGGCTCCACCCCACCCCATGACCCAACCCTTCCCCTCTTGGCCCCACCCTCCCACCATGACTCCACCCTCTCATCATGGCTCTGCCCCTCCTCCTGCAGGCTGTGTTTGACTGTGTGGTGAACTCCCTGAAGAACGTCCTCAACATCTTGATTGTCTACATGCTCTTCATGTTCATATTTGCCGTCATTGCGGTACAGCTCTTCAAAGGGAAGTTTTTCTACTGCACAGATGAATCCAAGGAGCTGGAGAGGGACTGCAGGTAAACTGAGGCAGAGTGCAAGGTGGGACACAACCCCACAAAGCAGAGAACACCGGGAGTTCTCTTGGGACCAGTTGGAGCTGGTCACGTGGCTTGGGAGACTCCACTGCAGAGCATTGCGGACCCTGCCTGAGGTTGGGTAGGGGCTTGCTTGAGAAGTGCTAGTGTCACCACAGAAGACGGGATTGCATCCCCTCCCCAGCACCACACCAGGGGCCCCCAGCACTTCCTCCTCAGCAGGGTCAGGAACCAGGCATGTTCTGAGGGACACAGATGTCCAGGGACCTCATGGTGCCCACTGGGCAGGGCTTCTCTAAGCCCTAGAGATCTAGGCAGGGCTGTAAGGTCATAGGGGCTGCCTGATGGCTGGAGCCACTGCCGCCATCCGCATGAGGCCTCAGAGCTTCCTGTGCCCAACCTGGCCTCCAGAGCAGGCAGAAGAGGGCCCCTTGGGGAAGAGCTGGGGAAAGCAGGGTAGCTGCTTGTGTGGACCCTGGGCAAGGCAGTAGCCACAGTATCTTCCTGCCTGTGCAGCAGCGTCCCAACTGCGTCTTGTGTAGATATTGCACAGCTTCCTCCTGTGCTGTGTGACTGCTGGGCACTTGGCTGTTTACAGCTGGGATGCTGCACATGCACCTGTCCACCAGGGAGCAGTGGCAGTTTGGGGAGGTGTATCTGTCTAGGAGTGGAATTGCCAGGTCCTGGGTGAGTGTGCGCTCAGCCTTAGTAGATGCTGCCAGCCCTGGTGTAAAATTATGCTCCCTCCAGCGTGGATGAGAGCCCCACATGCTAGCTACATCTTGGTGTTTTCTGTCTTGCCTTTCTGGATGTAGCAGTAATTCACTATGGTTTAATTTGCACTTGTGTGAGGATCAATGAGATCGAGCCCCCTTTCCTAGGGAGATTGGCCACTGAGGTGTTTTTTTTTGGAAATGTCTGCCTGTGGTCCTCTGTCTGCTGCCTGCCTCTTTTTTGGTTACTAGGAATTGTGTCATGTTCTGTACAGGAACCCTTTGTCAGATGTATAGATCGCAGATGTCTTCTTCTCTGCATGGTATTTTCTACTCTTTTAATGAGGTCCTTTGAAAAACAGAGTTGTTTTTTATTTTACCTTTTTTTTGAGACAGGATCTCACCGTCATCCAGGCTGGAATTGCAGCTGCTATTGCAGCTCAGTACAGCCTTGAACTCTCAGGCCCAAGCGATCCTCCCTCCTCAACCTCCTGAGTAGCTTGGATGACTACAGGCACGTGCCACAATACTTTGCTAATTTTTTTAAAGTTTTTGTAGAGATGGGGTCTTACTATGTTGCCAAGCTGGTCTCAAACTCCTGGGCTCAAGAAATCCTCCCGCCTCGGCTTCACAGAGCGCTGGGATTACAGGTGTGAGCCATTGCATCCGACCAAAGTTCTTGATTTTCATATAGTCCAGCAGATCTTTTTTGTGCTTTTGTGCTAAGTACTCTTTATATCCTATTTAAGAAATCTATCTTAAGGCTAGGGATGTTTTCTCTGAAAAGTGTTATTTTTGCCTTTCACATTAAGATCTGCAATTTACTTGGAGTTGATTTTTATGTGTTGTGTGAGGTATGGGTTAAGTTTTCTGAAGACAGATATTCAATTCACCCAGCATTGTTTATTTAAAAAGGTTGTTCTCACCCCAGCATAATGGGCTTTTTGTAAAAACAGTTTTATTGAGATATAACTTACACATTATACAGTTTGTTCATAACAGTCCATTTAATGTGGACAAGTAAGTGGCTTTTAGTATATTCACAGGTGTATGTAGCCATCACCACAGTCAATTTTAGAACACATTTTCAGCATCAAAAACAAACGAAAAATAAACTCATACCTTTTAACTATCATCCCTGATGTCCCTGTCCCTACCTCTAGCCAACTACAGATCTGTTTTTAATCTCTGTAAATCTCCCTGTTCTGGATGTTTTGTGTAAATTGAATGATACGACATGTGGTCTTTTGTGACTGGCTTCTTTTGCAAGATGTTTTCAGGTTTGTCCACGCAGCGGCCTGTGTCAGAGCCTCGTTCCCTGATACGGCAGAATATCCGTTCTGTGCTGTGCCACATTTTCCTTATTCCTTCATCCGCTAATGAACATTTGGGTTGTTTCTACCTTGTGGCTATTATGAATGATGCTGTTGTACACATTTATGTCCACATTTTTGTGTGGGCCTGTTTTGTTTCCCTTGGATATGTACCTAGAAGTGAAATTAATGGGTGATTGGGTGTGTTTAACTGTTTGAGGAAATGCCAGACTGTTTCCAAAGTGGCTAAAGCATTGTATATTCCCACCAGCAATGTGTGAGCATTCTGAATTCCCCGTATCGTTGCCAACACTTGTTTTTCATCTTTTTAGTGTTGGCGTTTTTTATTTTTTATTTTTTTTGTTTGTTAGTTTTGGTGTTTTTTAAATTACAGCCATCATCATGGGCGGGAAGTGGTGTCTTGTGGTGGTTTTGATTTGCCTTTCTCTGATTATGAGTGGTATTGAGCGATGTTTCATGTGCTTACTAGCCATTTGCATATCTTCTGTGGAGGAACGTCTATTCAGACACTTTCCCCATTTTATGTTTGGGTTGTTTGTCTTTTTATTAATTAGAATAGTTATTTACATATTCTAAATACAACTTCCTTATCAGGCATATGATTATGAAATAAGTATTTTTTTTCCCATTCTGTGGATTTGTCTTTTTACTTTATTGATGTCCTCAGAAGCACAAAAGTTTCAAATTTTGATGAAGCCTAATTTATCAGTATATTTTTTATTTTGATGCTTATGATTTTGGTATCATATCTAGGGATCCATTCCCAAATTTGAGGTCATGAAGTTTTGCTCATTTTCCTCTAAGAATTTTATAGTTTTAGCTCCTTACACTTAGGTCTTGAATCCATCATGAGTTAGGTTTTGTCTATGGAATAAAGTAGTGTCTACACTCATTCTTCTGCATGTGGACATCCAGCTGCCCCAGCACGATCTGTTGGAGAGGCCATTCTTTCCCCATGGAATGGTTTCAACACCCTCTTCAATGTTGGTTGATATGTGGGTTTATTTGGATCTTCTGTCTTTACCCTCTAACCTTCCATGTTGTCATTCCCAGGGGTCAGTATTTGGATTATGAGAAGGAGGAAGTGGAAGCTCAGCCCAGGCAGTGGAAGAAATATGACTTTCACTACGACAATGTGCTCTGGGCTCTGCTGACGCTGTTCACAGTGTCCACGGGAGAAGGCTGGCCCATGTGAGTGCTCGTTCTGCTCACCGTGGCTGGGGCAGGCAGCGCCTGAGCTTGGCCTCCCTTCCTCCCTTCATCCCTGGGCTCAGGCGTGGAAGCAGACCCATCCTTGTGGTGCAGGTCTTGAGTTCTCAGGGCTGTCTCCTTTGGGGGTTCCCCTGACGCTTGCTCTCCTCTGGGCCCAGGGTGCTGAAACACTCCGTGGATGCCACCTATGAGGAGCAGGGGCCGAGCCCTGGGTACCGCATGGAGCTGTCCATCTTCTACGTGGTCTACTTTGTGGTCTTTCCCTTCTTCTTCGTCAACATCTTTGTGGCCTTGATCATCATCACCTTCCAGGAGCAGGGGGACAAGGTGATGTCTGAATGCAGCCTGGAGAAGAATGAGGTAGGTGGATGCTCTGTGGAGTCTCACAGTGGACAGTGTGGGTAGCACCGTCAGGCTTTCCTGGTGCACACACATCACTCATGGCTGGTCAGCTTTGGCTGCCACTGTTTCCAGCACAGGGGCAGGGCCTCCTTTCTCCTGCAGAGAGAACACATTTGGTTGGTTGAGGCCTGCTTGGAGAAGGCCTGGGCTGCCTCCATCTGCCTTCTCTCATCAGGGCTCCCTGTGGGGCTGGTGAGATGGGGCTGGGTGCAGTGGATGCCATAGGTAGACTCTGCCTCTGAGTCTCTGCGCTCCTTTCTCCCCTTATAGAGGGCCTGCATTGACTTCGCCATCAGCGCCAAACCCCTGACACGGTACATGCCCCAGAACAGGCAGTCGTTCCAGTACAAGACGTGGACATTTGTGGTCTCCCCGCCCTTTGAGTACTTCATCATGGCCATGATAGCTCTCAACACAGTGGTGCTGATGATGAAGGTGTGTGTGGCTCAGCACAGAGGGGCAGCTGGCGCTGCTAGGGACTGGGATCTGACCCTGAGGCTGAGTGGAGAGTCAGCCTTCTTCCTTCCGGCATGAACCAAAGCATTAATGGCCTTGCCTCTTGGCCAGCACGGGATACCTGTGGAATCCTGTTTCCCTTTGTGGTCTGTGGGCTGGGACAGTGGGGAGGTTCTGGGAGGACTCAGGGAGAGCAGGAAGGGGTGTGCCAGGCTGAGGCAGGGGTGGAGTTCTGTCTGCCCCCTTTGCTTGGCCATAGTGGTCCCAGGTGGGGTGTCTTGGGGCTGCCAAACCCATGGCCAACAGCGCCTATTCCCTGCAGTTCTATGATGCACCCTATGAGTACGAGCTGATGTTGAAATGCCTGAACATTGTGTTCACATCCATGTTCTCCATGGAATGCGTGCTGAAGATTATTGCCTTTGGGGTGCTGGTATGTGCTTTGGTCCCCCCTTTGCCTTTTGACAGCCCGCATTCTGGCTCCCCTTCTGTAGGGCAACCTTTGGGGACTCACAGTTTGGAGCTGGGAATTCCCCGAGAACCCAGAGGATGTGTGATACTACAGGGGCCCTGGGGAAGGGCTGCTCTGACACTCTTGGCTGCATAAGCTCTGCCCCCAGCCTAGGTCCTGGGAGGCAGGCAGGGTTGGGTTCTTACTCTGGACACATGGCTCTTAGTTCTGCCTCTGCCCAGGCCCAGAGGAATCTGTGTCCCTGGCTTTGACATCTGCTTTGCTCTGGCCTCGTGCTGTGCCCCCTGGGGTGGCCCATCTGCCCTGTGCTCACTGTCTATTCTTGATCGGAGCCACCACCTACCCCTCTTTGCCGACAGAGCTCTCATCAGCCACTGGCACTAACTGCTCTTCTTTTTCTCTAGAACTATTTCAGAGATGCCTGGAATGTCTTTGACTTTGTCACTGTGTTGGGAAGTATTACTGATATTTTAGTAACAGAGATTGCGGTAAGTAGCATTTCTGTCCCCACTTCAGGGCCCCCAGGTGGTTCCTTCTGGAGGGTGCCCCTCAGTGCATCTCCAGGCCCTGTATTACTTTCTTCCTGGGTTCCCCAGGACACCCTGGACACATGGAGGCTTCCCTCCAGAGGTGGAGTTTAGGGATTGGGTATTGTCTCAGCAAATGTTCTTTGTTGAATAAGAAAGTGGTTCTCAAAGATCTTTTGAGTTACTGGCCTGAGAGTTACCTGGAGCTCCATAGTAGCAACTAACCGAGAGGATGCGAATCTTAAATTTGTATGTGTCTAATACGTATCTAACAACATGGTATCCAAAGTGTGTAAACTGAAACCAGTAGGGATTTTATATTTTAAAATATTGCCCCCACCTCTCTCTTTGTGTGTGTGTGTGTGTGTGTGTGTGTGTGTGTGTATCCAGAAATATTCATTCTTATCAAACATATGTGGATTGTGTCTTAAAATTGACCAGTGCTGGGACATAAACTTGTCTCAACTAATTGCAAAGCATCTGAATCATAAAGCAACATTCTTTGAGTACAACATATGACATTGGAAATAAATGGCAGAAAATCTTGTTTGTTTGGTCGTAGGTTGAGTTCTCTAGAAGCAAACGCTGAAATGAGCACTCATGTGAAAGTCATTTCTTAAGTAGTGTTCCCAGTAGAAACCAGTAGAGGGGCATGGGAAATGGGTGGAAAGAGAAGGACCAGAAATGTTGCATCCCAAGCCAAGTCCTGGTGGGTCAGTTTGGGTCATCTCCCAAGGGACTTCTGGCAACAGCATAGGTTGTACCTCAGAGCTATCCCTTCAGAGAAAGGGAGCTGCAGCACGTTTGCCCCTGCACCCTCTGCACGGCATTAGGCTGAGGGCTGCATTTGGGATGTCGATTCTCAGATGCTTCTGGTTGCCCGAAAGTGAAGCACGAGTGCCATGAAGCAGGCTCTGCTGCCCAAGCTGTTGTAGCTGAAGGGATATCTGACACCATCACAGGAGGACCTGCTGGAGCTCCAGGGCTCGTTCCTGGCAGCATTCAGCTCTGCCCACACTCTACATTGGGCTCACTCTGCTCATTCTTTAGGACGGTGCTGGTCATGGTCTCTGGAAGACAAAGCAGAGCTCCCTCTGCTGTGCTGGTCCAAGCAGAGCTGATGTTCATCATCTCATTCCCCCATCACCCTTTACAGAGCCCCTGACCTGTGGCCAGCCCTCTGCTGCACTGGTTCCTGGCCTGGTGCAATGACGCAGACCTTCCACCCTGTGCATCCCAAGCCCCCACTTGTTGCCATTCCTTTGTCCAGCCCTGGCTGCTGTAGTAATCCAGGCACAGGAGCATGTAGAAGGGCCCAGTGAAGAATTATGCAGTGGCAGCTCTGCCCTTCACAATAATCAGGGTCAGGTGATCTTGCCAGCATGTCAACTCTCTGTGATGCCTGCTGGCCCTCTGGCACGAGAAGCCCCAGTGACCAGGTGGCCACTGTAGCTTTTGGTGTTGTGTGGTAGAAGCCTTCTCCACCCCTTTGAACCAGGGCCTCTAGATTTGCCAGACCTAAAATTGGGGAAGATGAGCGCAAAGTTCATACAGGGTTTCCGGAGTGATGGTGAGTGGGGCCACTTCTCCTTTTGCCATTTCTTTGATCCATTCATTTTACCGATTGGGCACCCAGTACCATCGATTGGCCATTGGGTCGTCTTGAAATATGGCACCCTAACCCCATGAGGTATATCACTAAGCCGACATTTTATCTGTGCCTTTAAGGTCAGGGCAGCACCTCTTGAGTGGCGTTGTGTTAGATGATCCAGTGGATCCCATGGTCACCTGGCTCGCATGCATCCCCTGAGTGTGCTCCGAGCTGATGTTATATGGAATCCTGTGTGGGTAAATCTTTGGTACCAGCCCTGAGATGCTAGTGCTGGCATGGTACTACACAAGGAAAGGCAGAGCCACACCTGGGATGTGAGTGGATCCCACTTGAGACAGATCACTGCCCTTTCCAGGAGAAGGTGTTCTAGTATCATCAGCTAGCCACTAGGTAGCTGGTTGACAACCACAAGGCATGGCACCAAATGGAGGCCCAGTGTTGCTGTCTGCTCATACCCAGTAGATGATTGTCAGTGGGTGTGGCTGGATCATGCTGCTGAGAAGCTCTTGGCCATGGTGGTCATCCTATCCATAAGTCTGCTGTGTGGACAGTGGGACGGGTGAGGACAGAGGCTGGCCGATATCTGTTGGTCGACTTACATCAGTGCTTGGTTTTTAGTGCCCCATGGTGAGCATTCGTTTGTAAAACAGAGGCCTATGCCCCACGCCTGTTCCCAAGGCCCATCTGTCTGCCTCTCCCCTAGACCTTACTCCCTCCAGGGTCTGTACCAGCCATTTGTGCCTGCATAGGACCCTGCTATCCTCAGTAAAGGCAACTTGTTTTCCCCCACATGCAGAGCTGAGCAGGTACCCTGCCCAGGGCTCTGCCCCACCACTGTCTTTCAGGCTGTTTCCATGTGGGGCTATAGTGAGGCCTGCACCAGTACACCAGGAAATGCATCCACAAACCAGGTCTGCATTTCCCCTAAGTTGTAGTGAATCCCCATGAAGTGATGGCGGGAGTAAGCTGAGGATGTCATTGGTCAACAGACGTGTATATCATGGGGGATTGGGCCACATGTTCTGTGCTGTGCCCTCTAGACATGCTTGGATTTGGTCATAGAGGTACCCCTTCCCTTGTTCACTGGGCTTGTGCTGGGTCTGATAGCACATCACTATGCGTAGACGTTTTGGTATCATAGATGGCCATATCTCTTGGTGATACACACAGCTACCACCAGGGCCAGGAGCTAGTTTGGCGCCTCTCATTATGCTTCTGTTCTGTAGATGGCATGGCCTTCCCCAAATGCTAGGTGTCTGCACTGACTTCTCTGTGAAGGCTTTCTCTGAGATTTTACCCAGTGTCCTTTTGTACCACATAAACATCAAGGACCCTGGGGGCTGCTGGGTTTTGTGGCCCAAGTGGCAGGGCCACTGCTATCATAGCATGGGTCTGTTAGAGACCCCACTCGTGGTCTGAAACCTCTCAAACTTGGCAGCGTTTTGAGTCACAGCGGTATTTCCTAAGTGGCCGGTACCATCTCCAAAACCCAAAGCAGCCTACCCGCAGTAGAAGTGCAAGGTGCAGTTATAACTTGTCTCTTACCTTGGAGTACAACCAGTCACCTAGTGGTTTGCTGATGATAGTAGAACACCTCCTAGAAAGGGCAGTGATCTGTCTCAACTGAGATCCACTCACATCCCAGGTTTGCCTTTCCTTGTCCTTGGAGTCCTTGTCTTGGCGTAGCCCAGACCACTGGACACCTAAAAACTTCACTGACATGGAAGGTCCATGAATCCTTATAAGATTTATCACCTGTGCCCTGGAGTGTGTCAGGGCATCTGATCTGAGTGGCATAACATGGGTGTGGTGACCAGTGTGGTGTGCTGAAGAATGTCTTAGCCAGGCACAGTGGCCCACCCCTGTAATCTCAGGGCTTTGGGAAGCCAAGGCAGGAAGATTGCTTGAGCCCTGGAGTTGGAGACCAGCCTAGGCAAGATGGCAAGACCCTCCTATCTCTGCAAAAAATTTAAACAATTAGCCAGGCATGGTGTTATACACCTGTAGTCCCAGCTACTCAGGAGGCCAAGGTGGGAGGATTGCTTGAGCCCAGGAAGTCAAGGCTGCAGTGAGCTACGATCACACCACTGTACTCCAGACTGGGCCACAAACTGAGTCCCTGTCTCTAAAAAGTAAAAACGAGAAAGAATTCCAAATCATTAGGAGTCTCTTTGGACCATGTTGTGACATAGAGTCAGACTGTGAATGTCTGCTGTGAGTGCAAACTGCTTCTGACCCTGCTTAGCCATGACTGCTAAAAAGAGGGTGTGCTCACCAGATTGGCATCTGTGTGCCAAGTCCCAGAGACTGAGTCGATTTGTTCTATTAAAGAAACCAAATCTCCCCCACAGCAGTGGGTACTGAGCTTGGTTATTTGGGCAGTAGTCCACTGTCAGCCATTGTGATCCAGCTTTCTTGCACAGTCTATACTGATGAATTAAATGGGAATGAGGTGTAGACCACCCTTTTATCTTTTGATTCCTCGAGGTGGCACTAACTCCTCCATTCCATACTGGATGCAATGTTATAATTTACTATTTTGGCTAGGGGATGTTAGTGTTGAGGACTTTTCTGTTGTTATGTCTAATTCACATGTTGAGGAGCCAGTGTGATAGGTTCTGCCAGTAAGTGAGGACTAGGCAGATGAACACTAGCTGTGTCTGTGGGCACACGAGACCTCTGAGAGACAGGCCTGGACCAGGGATTCATTGGCAACCTGGCCTCTGCATGCACACACTCTGACATGGAACCACAATCTCATTTTAGTTCCTTGGTGTCAATGTTATCTTGGACCTTATATCCAATAGCCTTCAAAACATCCATGGAGGCCAGGTGTGGTGGCTCACACCTGTAATCCCAGGACTTTGGGAGGCTGAGGTGGGCAGATCACCTGAGGTCAGGAGTTTGAGAGCAGCATGACCAACATGGAGAAACCCCGTCTCTACTAAAAATACAAAATTAGCCAAGTGTGGTGGTGCATGCCCGTAATCCCACCTACTCGAGAGGCTGAGGCAGGAGAATCACTTGAACTCAGGAGGTGGAGGTCACGGTGAGCCAAGATGGGCAGCAAGAGCCAAACTCCATTTCAGAAAAACAAAATAGAAAATCATTCAGGGGATTCTTCTTTCTCCAGTGTACAATTTCTCAAGTAAACGAGCAAGAGCTCCTTGAGGAGGGGCAGAAAAATGGCTGCTGCATAGATTGCTTCGTGTTGCGGGAATCCTCTGCAAGGGGCCCAGTCTCCCCTCTTAAGCTATGGACCCTGGATCTGAAAACTGTGTTTGAGAGGCTGGGAAGGCAGTGTGTTTGTCCACTGCGGTGGCTGACATCAGCCTTCTGCTCACTTCTTTTGAATTCTGTGTGTACATATGTTCGTCTCAAGCAGCATTCTTGTTGGCGCTGCCCCTCTGTCCTGCCTCTAGGAATGCCATAGTTGATTAGCTGCCACTGTGGACCTTTGCAGGTCAGGGCTCTTGGTTTCCATTGAGGCCCGCTGCCCATTGAGGTGGTTCCAGGCAACCAGCCTTGGAAGGGAGCCAGCGTCGTGTGATTGTGTGCTGCCATGGGGCCTCTGCAACTCCGGAACCCTATCTTCCCAAAGGAATCCCTGTTCCTTGGCAGTATCTCCTCCCATCAACCCTGGTCTGCAGAAGGTAGCCACCAGTGACGTTGTGAGTGATGCCAGTGCCCTCCTCCAAAAATGCTTGTGGTGCTGCTGCCTCTGAGAAGCTGGTTGGCTCCTGGGCTCTTGGATCTTACATGGTAGGCTCTTTCTAGCATGCCTACCACTCTGAGCTTGTTGGTCCTGTGCCCAGCATCTGCCAAGGCAGTTCTGGCATCTCCACCTCATTTAATGTGGGCCATGAGTTTTTCCAAGCTCCTGGGAGTCATCCCAGCAGCCTGTTAGTACCTGCTTCAGGTGCCCTTGCCAGGGACTTGGATCTTGAGTCATGGGAGAAAGCTCCCCTATATTAAAAATAGCTTTTATTTAGCCTGTCTTCCAGCCATTCCAGTTGTCTTCCCTGGCCCTCCCACCTTGCTCCTGCTGCACGTCTGTTACATCACACAGCCCTTCACTGAGCAGCCTTTTTTCTCACTTGGCTGAACCACTGCTCCCCCCAGTCAGGCTGTATGAAAACTCAGGTTATGGGTCTAGTGTCTGGCGTGGGAAGTGAGGTGGATCTTGGGGAGGGTGAGTACTGTTGTGGAAAGCATCCACCTCAGCTGAGACTCCTGCAGGTATTCAGGCAAGACAAAGTGAGGTCCTCCAGCAGGGGCAGGGGCCACTCCTGCAGGGCCAGGTAGGCCCAGGGCATCTTAGAGCTCCGCATAGCGGGTGCACCCACACTGGTGTTCCTGCTGTTCGTGTCAGGGCCTACCCTCCCTCTCCGGGTGTTGATGTTGGAGCATGAGAGACCTCTCTAGAGCCCTGGTCCTCTCTCGAGTCCCAGACTGGTCAGCACAATCCGCAGGACAGACTACATTTGTTTTATACCTGGAGTTGTTGATTGACAACTTACACTGTAACTGTTTTTTCCCCCAGAGTAATTGATGGCTCTTAGCCGCAGTTCTCCAGCTCCACCATCCTTACCGTGCCCACTCCTGATAGCCTGTGGACACTAGTGATATCTTGCGGTATCATTATTGCACCCTTTCAACCCTTTACAGATTTTCCCCACATGAATGCTTCAGCAGTTTTAATGCACACCAAGAGTTACTGTCACCTCACTTTCCAATAACAGGAGAATCTGGCCAGTGAGCCACTCCCCAAGGACTCCATCCTCAGAGTTTCCTTCCAAGGAGCCACCTCTGGTGCCACCTGTCTTTGGATCAGAACCTGTTATCCAAATGTGATTTATTCGGAAGTGTTTCCAGGAGTAGTTGGTGAGGAGGGGGGCTGTTGGATAAGGAAGAGAGCCAGTTTCAAGCAATTGCATGTAATTTGGGCTCCTTCCTGCAGGGGAGCTCTGAGGTTAGTGTGGAAGCCACATCAGAGGCGGGGAGGCAGGAGGAGAGAGACAGAGTTGTCCTAGTGAGGGGCAGGAGAGCGCAGCATGTCCTCCACTTGCAAAGCAGGTTCTAGCAGCCTGTGGGAGTCCTTGCATCAAGAGACCCAAGTGGGCTGGGTACACCTGTACTCCCACGACTTTGTGAGGCTGAGGCAGGATCATCGCTTGAGCCCAGGAGTTCGAGGCTGCAGTGAGCTATGATTGTACCACTGCACTCTAGTCTGGACAGCAGAGCAAAACCCTATCTCTTAAAAAATAAGACAGAGAGGAGAGAGAGAGAGGCGGGGAGGCAGGAGGAGAGAGACAGAGGGAGAAGGAGAGACAAGTGCTGCTGCTGTATGTGAAAGTGCATTGGGAGCCGGTGTGGACAGAGGCAAAGTGATCAGAGGGCATGTGTGGCTGAGACACTAAGAGTACCTTCTACACTTCTTTGGGTTTTGCTCTGTCACCAGGCTGGAGTGCAGTGGCGCGATCTCGGCTCACTACAACTTCTGCCTCCTGGGTTCAAGCGGTTCTCCCGCTCAGCCTCCTGAGTAGCTGAGACTGCAGGCACATGCCACCATGCCCAGCTAATTTTTGTTATTTTCAGTAGAGACAGGTTTTCACCATTTGGTCAGGCTGGTTTTGAACTCTCGACATTGTGATCCACCCACCTTGGCCTCCCAAAGTTCTGGGATTACAGGCATAAGCCACCGTGCCCGGCCCCTCCTACACTTTTGAGGAAAGAAACTTCTGAATAAATTATGGGTAAATGAATGAAATAATGATGAAAATTAGAAAATATAAGTAACAGAAAAACTATGAAAATACTGTTTATTAAAACTCCTGAGATAACAGCTGAAACAGTATTTGGAAAGAAATTCACAGCCTTAAATGTTTATATTAGAAAAAGAAAAAAATGTAAAAATTAATGAGTTTAGCATCTAACTTAAAAAGTTAGAAAAAGAGCAACAGAATAAGCTCAATAAAGTAGAAGAAAAATGTAAGAATAGTAATTAATAAAGTAGAAAACAAAGACCAGAGAATATCAATAAAGTCTAAACATAGTTCTTTAAAGACTTAAAAGTTGACACACCTCTGGCAAGATTAATCAAAGAAACGTAAGAAGGTCAAATACATGATGTATGGCAGGGGAGAGAGTCATGACGGTGGGTACAGGAGAGAGTAACCTCAGTAGAATATTGTGAACAGCTTATGCTGGTACATTTGAAAACCTGGGTAAGTGGATACATTACTATAAAAATATAAATGACCAAATCTGACAAAAGAATGGAGAAAAACCATGAATGGTTCTTTGTTAAAGCATTAAAGAAGTTGAGTCAATAAACGATCTTTCTACAAAGAAAACGTCAGATTCTATTGGTCGTATACATTAAGTTTCTACCTAAAATATAAGGAAAGAGCATTCTACTCTTAAACATTTTTCTAGAGAATAGAAAAAGAGTGAAAATTCTCTAATTAGACTAGTATAATGTTGACATTAAAATATTTTAAAAGAATAGAAGGTCGGGCGCAGTGGCTCATGTCTATAATCCCAGCACTTTGGGAGGCTGAGGTGGGCAGATCACCTGAGGTCAGAAATTCGAGACCAACCTGGTCAACATGGCGAAGCTCCATCTCTACTAAAAATACAAAAATTAGCCAGGTGCACCCCTGTAGTTCTAGCTACTTGGGAGGCTGAGGCATGAGAATTGCTTGAAACCAGGAGGTGAAGGTCACAAGGAGACAAGATTACACCACTGCACTCCAGCCTGGGTGACCGAATAAGACTCTGTTTAAAAAAAAAACAACACAGAACTCTGTGCCAGCTGGCACAGCCTCTCTGGGAGGGCCCTTCAGCACCTCGAAAGTTGGACATGTGCATGCAACTCAGCAACTGTACTCCTAGGCATGTGTCCCAGAGGGTTCAGTGCAGATGACTCCCAGAGGCATTTTCACATGTGTTCCTGGCACCAGTGTTCTCCTGACCAAACACAGAGGTATCTGAGTGCCCATCAGTAACAGAATGTGCCAGTTGTTAGGGTCTGTTAATGTGAAGGGCCACATAGCAGTGAAAATATGCAAATGACATGAAATTGAGTTCCCCACTGCAAATACAGCTTTGAGGAGGTTTCTGTGTGTGCACCCCCTTCCAGTGACATTGATGTGGATGCTTCTCAGAAACTGTTTGCTGTCAGAGCACAGGTCCGTGCAAGTCAAAGAAGCCTGCGAGAGGCCTGATCCCACCAAAAAGGCTAGGAACAGGCAAACATACGATGCATTTTCAGAGTTTATGGTACAGCTGAAAAAACAAGCCGTGATTAACAAGAAGGAAGGGTAGTTGCTGGATCTGCAGAGGAGGAAGGGAGACCCAAGAAGGGCTTCAGCAGCGATGGTGATGTTCCGTTTCTAAAACTGGGTGATGAATATGTAGATGTTTGGTTTTACTTTCCTTTAAAATATTTGTGCATAATCTTTTATATGATACACTTTATGATTTTAAAAAGTTAATGATCTGAGTAATCCAAGCAAATAAGCTGAAACCTGACATTTAATCAGAAAAATCAGAAAAGTTTCACTGGTTTTGAACTCTCAACCTTGTGATCTGCCCAGCCCCGGAGTTGCGTTTCCCGATGGTTGCATCCTCCGTGTGCGTCTCACCCAGAAGCAGTTAGTCCCAGTGCGCTTTCCAAGGGGCACAGGTGGGCTGCATTGCTGATTCCTGAGGGCCTCCTCCTTGGAAACAGAAATCTTTACTCATCAAATAAAGTGATTTTAACACTGAGCTCCCAGCTGCAAGGACACAGCTGGGGCAGGGGGGTTCTGCATGTGTGAGCCTCCTTTCCAGGAGGGACAGTGACTGCTGACTGCTGAGAGGGCACAAAGTGGAGGGTTACCTGGCTGACATCAGACATGTGCAGAGGGCACCAGTGCCCAGCCGGGTTCTAGGAAAACCTCCCCACACTCCAAAGAGGCCCTGGTATAGGCCAGAGGCCTTGATGCAAGGCAGATGTCTGCTGCGATGCAGGCAGCCAGAATAACCCACACTCAGTCCCTCAGCTACAAGTTGGCAGTTGAGGCCAGGGCTGTTGTAGTCATGTCAGACCCTGAAGCAAGTCCTTCTTGGCAGCTCCTGCCAACCTTGGACAGGTGGGGGTCCTGAGAGCTGCTGGTTTGAAAGCTCCGCTGTCCCCTGGCCACCCTTACTCCCGGAGCCTAGGTCGCCTGCTCTTCTGCGTGGAGGAGAAAAGATGAAGGGAAAGCCGTCATGTGGACTGGGGGTGCTGTGTTTTGTTTGTGTGTTTGTTTTTCATTCGGAGCCACTTCATATGTTTACTTTGTGAATGCACTTTTTTTTCTTAGGCAAAAATATGAGTGTCAGTTCCCATTCTCAACTTAAAAATCAAAATAGAGTTTTAGCAAGGGCACCCAGAGAGACAGCTCCAAGCAAGCATGAAACTGACATTGATTTCTTTGCCTGGAAATAAAAAAATAAGTGTCTGTGAGTCATCTTTGGATTTGCATTACAAACAAGAATGCAAATGCTGCCTTGTTTGCATAACCTACAGATTTCAAAAACATGTTTTGATCTGATATATTTTAAGAAAAATATGCAGTTTACCAAAATCCTAAAATGTTCTAGTTAAATAATCAGAGTTTGAGTTTTTGCTTGTGTTGATGACTCATTTTCTCTTTTGTTTTCTGTTTTTGTTCTTGATTTACCTTAACCTACTTGCTGACTCACGCCATCCAACCAACATACAATGCGAAAACCCATGTCTCCGTCTGTATGTTGCGCACCTGCTGCTCAAACCTCCCCAATTTGTAAATAATATGCAAATATCCATCCATGAAAACATCACATGTAGGAAACGGTTGGTTTCACAACTCTGAATGGTTCTTGAAGGTCCTTGCTTTGCTTGCTCTGCTCCTCTCCTGCTCTCTGGTTCCTGGGACTCCAGCCCACTGCCCTCTGGGCGTGCGGTTGGATGTGGCTGCAGCCACTCACCTCTGGCCTCCTGGACTGGCTCCCTCAGCTCTGGGTGTCCAGCAGAACTTCTGAGGGCCCTCCGGGGAATGGTTTGATTCTGGGAATTGGCCTTGGGCAGGGCTTCCCTAAGACCTGGCCAAGGAGAGGGAGGTAGGGTTTCTGGAGTGGGTAAGTGTCTAGGGCAGTTTTTCCTGTTGGGACTGGCTCAAATTTGGGGATGCTTTGTAGGACATGAGTTCCTGGTCCCTGCGAGTACATGGTTTCTGTTGCACAGCCATCTCCCACCTGCTGTGTCCCCATCATGCCAATCAGGAAGGCTTGTCTTTCCCCAGGTGGCCTCTGCAGTGTCCCCTGTAGCATCCACGCTTCCTTGACGGACCTTGCCTTGGGGTGAGTGGGGTCAGACCTGGGGTTCAGGGCTCAGGGGCAGGGCTTAGAGATTTGTCTTCATGATTGAGAAGGGTTCTTGTAGGGCTGAGTAGAAGAAGGGGGCTCTGCCCCCCAGAGGCAGTGGAGCGGAGGCTCCTCATTCATATGTCGCTGAATTGTCTGTGTGCCTTGGTCAGCAAGCTCATGTGGAGTGCTGGTCCAACCAGAGCTTCCTGCTGGGTCTTCAGGAATTTTAGAGCAAAGTTATTTGGTAGCCAACCCAACTTTAGCTGTGACTGTGGAAATTATTGTAAAGTAGAAGATATTTGAGGGTCATGTAAAAGTGAATGCTTGTGATACAGCAATTCACAATTGGAGCTTGAATTTTGAGAAAATGCCATTCGATGCTGCAGAAACAGATGATGTCATCTGCACACGTCCAACTCATGCTAGTTAGGCCCCTGTTCAGCATCGCCTCTTCGGAGAGTCCTTCCCCACACTGTCCCCTGTCCTTTCTCCACCACGCACGCACACCTGACATGTTACGCATGTGCACATGCACTTCTCTTTCCCGTCTTCCTTTGTTGTCCTCATTAGAACAAAAGGGAGCCACAGAGTAGTTTTCTACACCTGCTGGGCCTTGTCCCCTGGCATGGTGCGTGGCCCACAGATCTGGGTGGGGTGCCCAGCTGACACTTGGGACAAGTCCTTGCTTGCCAATGACTCTGACCAGAGGCTGTGGTGGTCTTGGATACAGGGGATGCTAGTCTTGGTTGAGGGTCAGTGGGTCAGTGTCATAGCAGGGTGTCCTGCTGTGCTAAGTATAATTTTAAATCCCTTTTCTCAAGTATTCCTCACCTGCTGGACTGGGTGTCCCCATGTTTCTGCTTTGTGGATGAGAAAGCTGAGGATTGAAGGGTTAGGGAACATTATCCCTTCAAGATGAGTCAGTACCACATTGAGGGCACAATGGTGTGCCTTTGGGGTGCTGCAGACCTTTTCCCACTCAGGTGGAAGCAAGGAAGGGCCTGGCCTGGAAGTAGGTGTGGCTATGAGCCTGTGCAGCAGAAGCCATGGACTCTGAGGAAGGGACAGGCTGTGTTTGCCTCCGAGGGGCCAGCTGAGGCCAGAGGTGATGGTGCAGGTGCATGGTGTGGTGCTGCGTGTGCTTCTGTCCCTTGCTGTCCTGCACGCAGCTGGCATGGTGCCTGGCCTGCCATGCTGTGCTTGGACATCTGTGGCTGTTGTCACCATCTGTCTCCACAGCTCTCCAGGGTGCCCGTCTCCTGCCTCCGGCCTCTGAGTAGCCACAGAAGCCCCGAGAGAAGCCAGGGGTTGGGGGTAATGAATGACGGTGGCTGAGTTTGGCATTCATGGATTAAGTGATGTGGGCAAACCATTACTCTCTACGCACCTTTCACCTGCCCTGTTGTCTTCCAGTCCTTCCTTCTTACCTGGCAGCCTTTATTCTCCCCAGTGTCTTCAGGATATCTTGTCCATGCTGCTGCCTGACTGTGCACTGCTTTGAGCCAGTGGGTGCTATATTGCCCCAGTCCCTGCCCCTTCAGACCTCCTGAGCACTTGGTTTCAGAGTGGGGGCCTCTAGCCTCTGGCTCTGCTTCATCATCTTACATAAGGGTCTCCTGACACTGGAGACTGTGGCCCTCCCACCCTGCACCCATGTTCCTAAGATGGCTAGCTTGTCTGTGGGTACAGGCAGCTCTTGGCCATCTTGTCTACCATGGAGATTTTCTTTCCCTGGCACAAGCAGGTTAGGGAGCTATAGGTACAGTTGCGTGCCCTCTTGTGTCACACCCTGAAGTTTGCTGCTGTCTTCCTGCTGATTTGGATCATAGTCAGCCTGTCCTTGTGCCTAATGGCCATGGATATCGTTTAAAATCAGTCCTGCTCCCACAGTTCCAGCATCCTACCTGAGAGCCATTCCCCCAACTTGAGTCCTCAGCCATCATGCCCCTGCGGTGGAAGTGGCAGACCGAGGTAGAGATTTCCTCTGAGTATGGGTTAGGCCACTGTCCCTGGAAGTAAGAATGAGACCCACCTTTCCACTGATGCCTCATTCCCACCTGACTTAGCCCTGGAGAGTCGGGATGCCCTGCCAGGCTCTCACCGCCTATGCGCCTGCACGTGCTCCCGCTAATGCTGTCTAATTCGACATCTGTGTTTTCTTTATTTGATGACTGAGTCTGACAACACAAACGTGTCTCTGAGCCTGAGCTGCTTGCGTATTTTAAAATGTTGCAGTGGCAGGAAGCTGCTCTCAGGCTGTGTGTGAGCACCTGACCTCTAGGTAGACAGAGAGCAGAAAGCCTCCTGGGTCCACAAGCACCCCCATCTCTGCACGGGCACCTCCCCAGAGCCTGCTCCCCTGAAAGAGATGTGCCAATACAGTAATTCAAGTGCCCTGGGGCCACGTGGAAGTTTTACTCCCAGGTAATCTGTGGAGTCCCAGGTTTATCCGTTTATCCTTGTGCTGGATTTTGAGCCCCTTGGATGAGGGAGCTATGCTAGACAGCCTGGGTTCTCTAAAGCAGAGGCCTGTTTGTGGATTGCAGAGGTGGCTTCCGTGGTATGAGCAGCAGAATAGCCGTACCTTCCATAACTTATCTGCATACACCTGGAGCAGCCTCAGAGGAAGTGTTTGCCCCTCTACTGGGTCCCAGCTGGGGTCCCAGGCAAGCAAGGGCTTCGCTGACTGAGCCAGGAAGGGAAGGGAGTGGCTGTGAAGCCTGGGTGGGGGTCCCTTCAAGGGTGCTCAGTGGAGAAGCAGTCATGCCTTGCACGTGGTCAGCTTGGCTGTGTCCTGTGAGAGGTGGTCACTGTTGGAGGCCCAGCCAGAGGTGATCTCATAGCTCACCTGGCATCAGGTGGATGGCTGGGAGAACTTTTCTCTCTGTTGCTCATGGCTGGGAGTGGGAGGGGCCTTAGAGCCAAGGAGGTTTTCTCTGATTTGCTGCATGAGAAGTGATTTGCAAGGACAAGCTTTACTTCGGGAAGATTTTCTGGTGGCCGATTGCTGCTTAGACTGTGAAGCAGAGATTTTTTATTTTAATCTTTTTAACCACTTTTCTTTGGGGCCCCAGGGATGTGGGAAGAGGTTGTAGGGTGGCAGCAGCTTGCCTGCGCTTTCAGGGCTTCTGAAGGTCAGAGAACAATTCCTCTTCTCTGCAGAACAATTTCATCAACCTCAGCTTCCTCCGCCTCTTCCGAGCTGCGCGGCTGATCAAGCTGCTCCGCCAGGGCTACACCATCCGCATCCTGCTGTGGACCTTCGTGCAGTCCTTCAAGGTGGGCTGGACAGGGGCCCCCGTGCTTTCTGCCCTCTTCCTCCGTCTTGCTTCCTCCTCCCCCACCCACAGTGGCCCCTCCTTTGGGAGGCTGGAAGAGGGCGTGGCGTCCAGGTCTCGTGGTTGTACCCATTGCCCGTTGTCATTTATAAAGATATTTTAAGTTGTCTCTAGGTTCTCTTGGTCATGCTCACAAAGAACTGTGAGGTGGGTTTGATGACTCCAAGTTAAAGATAAAGAAACCGGGGCATTACTTGGTGAAGGGCCTTGGTGGCCAGTGGGATGGAGCTGGAATAGGCTGAGGTCTGTGTGGCCTCAAAGGCCCAGCCACCATAGCATGAGGCCTGGGTGTGGGGGCCGGGAGGCGCCTGTAGCCGACCTGCCCCTGTCTCTGCAGGCCCTGCCCTACGTGTGTCTGCTCATCGCCATGCTGTTCTTCATCTACGCCATCATCGGCATGCAGGTGGGTGCTCCCCTTTGGGACAGAGTGCGGCCCTGGCCTCCCATCTCCCAGAGCAGAGGGGCACTGATCATGATTGTTAAATCATAGTCATAATCAGCTGACCCTTAGTGAACGTTCTCTATGAGCCAGATCCTGCTTTGAGCACTTCATGAACTTACGTATTCCTCAGAAAGGCTGTTTTACGGAGGAGGACACGGAGGTGCCACAAGATTGGGCTGCTTGCCCAGGGCCACCCTGGTGTGGGGCAGCTCTGGCCCTCGGCCTATTGCCGCCTCTCCAGGTGGATGGACCACAGTGTTCTTGAGGGCTGCATGGGCTTCTGGCCAGTGATGGTAGGGTGTTGGGGCACAGGTCAGAATGGGTGCTGGCCGTGCGGAGGCGGTGCATTTGAGCACAGCCGTTGTGCCGAGTGGCCTGCACAGCAGCGTTCAGTCATCCTGTGAGTCTGGCAGCTGTGCTGAAGGACAGACCTGACCCGCAGCCAGGGTTACATGCTGCTGAGGAAAAGCACCTGAGAATGTGAGCAGGAGCACATCAGATCCTTGCACTGGGCAAACTTGGCTTGCATAATTTAGATTTTCTTTATTTTGCCAAAGAACATTTTGTCAGCTATTTGGGAAAAAGCATTTGAACAACATAAAGCAGTGTCCCAGTTATAAATCTTTGGCCTCTGACCACTTTCCAACAGTAGAGATGGAAGAAGAACCCAAATGTTAATTTGTGATGGGAGGTGCCATTTTTTCAAAGGTTCACTGAAAACTGTATTTCAGGGATTGAAGAATTTTCTTGCTTTAAAATTTGCAGAGATCTGATGCTATTTAAAATAAATATATCTCTTTTTCCTGCTTTGGTCTGGTGATATACAAGAGCACGTACATTACTGATCTTTGTGGACTTGTGATAGTTTATAAATTTGCAGCCAGATTCCAGATTTTGGGCTAAGTACAATTACTGACCCATTTGCATTTCTTACTGTGAAAAAAATCGATTAAAATGGATAAAAAGCCCATTGTGCTATTGCATATGTTTTAAAAGTCATTTTCCTATGATCTTTCAGACCTGTTACCAACATAATATCTGTTTTGGAGTGGATGATGATCCCACTTGAAAACACTTACTGTGTTATCTGTAGCAGAGGCCTCACAAACCTAGCTCTGGGCCGTTCTTATGAGTATTTTGGACTTGCGTCCGTGGACAGGTTCGGAGCTGGAGCCAGCATGTGTTTAGCCACTGAGAGGGTGTCTATACTGGGTACACGCTCTGGCCTCTCCTGGATGGAAGTTCTCTGGTGGAGGGCAGCTGCTCATCCCATGTGGGGTCCCTGTGTGGCTTGCACACCCTCTCAGGCAGGAAAACACATTCACCCACTTCCCCTGTGCTCCCAGGTTCACTCTCAAACCACGTTGGCCCACAGCTCCTGTTCCACGCCAAGGAACAGCAGCTGGTGCCGAGCCCTTTCCTGGGCCCAGCTCGGCCAAGGGACCTCTGAAGGCCCCAAAGCTTGTGCCATGGCCTCTTGGCCCTCCTGCGCAGCTCCTGCAGACCCAGCAGTGCCGTGTTGTTGCTCTTCCCCATTGCAGGTCTTTGGGAATATCGCCCTGGATGATGACACCAGCATCAACCGACACAACAACTTCCGGACGTTTCTGCAAGCCCTGATGCTGCTGTTCAGGTGTGTTGTTCGGTCAGCCCAGGCTGATGTCTGCTCTTCCATCAGAGGCTGCTTTACTCGGGATGAAGAAGGGTGGGGGCCAACCATGGAGACTACCCCCTTTGAATTCCCCGACCCCGCTGGCTTCCCCTCAGCACCTCAGCAGGCCTTTCTGGTTTTTCCCCTCTCGCTGCTCATCTTTTCCAAAGGCTCTTGATGTCTGTCCCATTCTCAGAACAAACTGAAGGGAAGCCCTTAGGGAGGTCATCCTGGGAGCCCTGGGCCAAGCCTGCTACTGCTGCCTCGTCTGTGCTCCCTGGCGTCAGCTCAGGGGCCAGCGGTGAGGCTGCAGTCAGAGGTCTGGGAGGACACAGGTGCCTAGCAGGGGCTTTCTTGATGTGCGGGCCTCCAGCTTTCTGCCTGCGCCCTTGTTGATTCCAGGGAGTGGTGGGCTCTCGGGAAGCAGGGCCGCAGAGGGAACTGCTGCCAGCAGTCTCCAGCCACTTAATGGCCCAAGGAACCCAGCTGGCCAGAACTGCTGGTGTGAACACACCTTTATCTTCCATCATCTCTCATGGGAGCTGCCATTCCTTGGGCTCCTGGATGCAGCCAAGCCATAACAGGCAGAATCTGGAGGGGCCAAGAGCCCATGGCACAAGCTTTGGGGCCTTCAGAGGCCTCCTGGCCAAGCTGTGCCCAGGAGAGGGCTTGGCACCAGCTGCTGTTCCTGGGTATGGAATAGGAGCTATGGGCCATCCTGGTTTGAGAGTGAACTTGGGAACAGAGGGGAGGTGGGTGGACATGTTTTCCTGCCTCCTGAGTCTCCCTCAGTTTATCACTCATGAGCCTAGGACAGAAGGAAGGAACTCTTTCAGGGATTTACCGTTTCGGTTCATGTATGTAAATGCACTGGGCTACTGCACGGCCAGCCCTGGGGAATGTCGACACAGCCCACCCTGCCTACAGACACGTGCTGGTGCGAGCTCAACCCCAGACCTGCTTTGCTGAGCTGCCTGGGGAGACCTCTTAGACTTGTTTCTTTGCATAAGATAAGCAGGGGCCCTCAGGCTGACACTGCCCCAGATGGTGCTGTCTGTGCTTTAGTGGCTGCGTTGATTTTATTTCCTTGTTTATTAATATTCTGCCTCACGCTGCAGAGGAGTTAAGGCAAATCTATAAAGTCAGCCTTAGTTTTGAAGCCTTTGGTCTCACGGCTTTCTGTTTTTCCCTGAACTTTGTGTTCCATGGGAACTACTTCATCTCCTTCACTCTTACTGGTCAGGCCTGGTGCAGGCTGAAGCAGCAGCCCTGCAGGAACCCCCTGCCCCTGGGCTGTCACCAATAAGGAGTGGGCCTACCTTCTGCCCTGGGCTGGCCACACACAGAGACATGGAGGTGAGGGTCCAGGCCTCTGACCTACTTGTACCCTGCAAGCACCTGGTGCTGGCTGCGTCCTGGAACAGACTCTGTATAGGAGCATCCAGGGTGGCTGGGTGCTCTTGAGGTGTTCAAGGACCAGTAGAGGCCAGGGTGCTTGGAGTGAACTGAGCTAGAACCAAGAGGGGTGAAGTCAGGGAAAGAAATGGGCAGCAGGTCCCACAGTGCTATGGGCAGTCATGTGGATTTTGACATTTCTGGTGAGCACAGGAAGTTGTTGCAGGGTTTTTAGAGGAGAAGAAATGTGATCTAACCTGTGTTTAGTGGATCTGCTGTGTAGGACAGAGTGAGAAGATCAGCTTGGAAGCCGCCACAGCACAGGGCAGGTCATGGTTGCTTGGCCTAGGACAGTGAGGGGTGGTGACAGCCTGGCTATGTTTTGAAGGCAGATAAGCTGATGAACAGGATGTAGAGAGAGTGGGGAGGCAAAAATGATGTCCATGTTTTTGGTCAGAGCAGCTGGAAGGAGAGTCACCATTTCTTGAAATGCAGAAGACTGAGATGGCATGTGTCTGGGAGGAGGTCAGGAGCACAACTGGGGCCTGTGGTGCACCCTGGTGCTGGCCCCTGGTATGGTAGATACTTTTTAGTAAGCAGTGCTTTCCCAATTAATGATTAGTTTGGAAATCTAATGCCAGAAAGTTCTTTTGAAGTAACAGCATCTGTGACTCAGGCCTTGCACACGTGTGAGCTCTCTGTGGGAAGGAGCTCAAAGGAGTGGGCATGCTTGGAAACCCCATAGGGCTCAGGCTCCCCGGGCTCCTGGCCAGCTGGGGCTCCCTTGAGTGCCTCTGTGGGCCTCATGGCTCTGCCCTTCTTCTCAGGAGCGCCACGGGGGAGGCCTGGCACGAGATCATGCTGTCCTGCCTGAGCAACCAGGCCTGTGACGAGCAGGCCAACGCCACCGAGTGTGGGAGTGACTTTGCCTACTTCTACTTCGTCTCCTTCATCTTCCTGTGCTCCTTTCTGGTGAGTCCTGGTCACTGTGCCCCTCCCAGTGCCACGTCTTGTCTCGGTGCAGCTCAGGCTCCCCTCACATCTCTTGCTGATCCCTGACTCTGTTCCAGGCCATGTCACAAGCTGAGTCTATGCTGATGGCCCTTGTTTCCCCAGAGACATCTGTGGAAAAGGCCCTTCCTCAATGTCTGTGGAAAAGCGTTACATTTCCAAGGGCAACTGTCCCTTAACTTGCAGCTTCTGGAAGTCTTCCACTGTGGTGATGGGACATGAAGGAACAGCATCCCAGCCGGTGTCCAATGAAAGCAGCTGGACTGGGTGGGGAGGTTGGCAGGCAGGCTCCAGAGGTGTGGATTTTATTCCATGTGCTTGGAAGCCTCTGGGGGCCTCACAGGATCTGCTCGATGTTTTACAGCTTTGCTCTAGCTTCTGTGTGAGTGGGGTGGACATGGCTGCAGAGTGAGCAGTGAGATGATTGGGGGCAGCAGTGGCCTGGAGAAAGGAGAGGCAAGGGCATGAGGTGGGATTGGGCTGCATTTTAAAAGTAGAGCTGGCATGATTGATGATGGGAATTGGGCATGCGAGAAGAGAGAAAAGCAGGCTACATCTTGGGGTTTTCTGGGGTCACAGGGTGAGTAGTTCTTCTGAGATGGGAGTGCTAAGGAGCTGAGATTAGGTTAGGGATGGAGGCAACAGAGACTCCCGGTTGGCCTCTGGGCTGGAGATGTAAATGAGTTGTCATTAGTGTTTGTGGAGCCACATGATATTCGCCGGATCTCTGCTAATTGCGAAGCTTAGTGCAGTGACCTGAGTCCAAAGCATCGCCTGAATGCCTGTTAGACATAAAGATTTCTGGGCCCCTTCCCAGACTGCATCAGGATCTCTTGGAGACAGAACCAGGAATCTGAGTTTTAACAAAGCTCAGTGTGACTCTGTGTGCTGAACTTTGATGAGCATTGACATAGAGGAAGAACAATGTTCAGAAGAAGGCTGAAGACTCTGCCCCAAGGGCTTTGAGGAGGCAGAAAGGAGCACTGGATCCTGAAACTGAGGAGGAGCAGTCAGGGAGACAGGTGGAGAGCCAGGAGAGGGCAGAGGAAGGAAGTAACCAGCCATGCACCATATTGACGGAAGGTGATGCAAGATGATGACCAAGAATTGTCCATTGGGCCGGGCGTGGTGGCTCATACCTGTAATCTCAGCACTTCGGGAAGCCCAGGCAGGCAGATCTCCTGAGGCCAGGAGTTTGAGACCAGCTTGGCCAACATGGTAAAACTCCATCTCTACTAAAAATACAAAAATTAGCCAGTTATGGTGGTGGCACCTATAATCCCAGCTACTTAGGGGGCTGAGGCAGGAGAATCATTTGAACCTGGGAGGTGGAGGCTGCAGTGAGCCGAGATTGTGCCATTGTACTCCAGCCTGGGCAACAGAACCAGACCCATCTCAAAAAAAAAAAAAAAAAAAAAAAAGGCTGAGGCAAGAGAATCACTGGAATCCAGGAGGCAGAAGTTGTAGTGAGCCAAAATAGCACCATTGCGCTTCGTCCTGGGCAACAGAGCAAGACTCCATCTAAAAATGAAATTGTTTATTGGACGTGTAAAGGCAGAGGCCATTGATGCCCTTAGCACAGTGTTGTCTCCATTAGCATAGTGGGAGCAAAGGTCTCGTTGCTGCGAGTTTGAGAGCCAGTAAGAGGAGAGGAGCACAGCTGGGACAGAACTGCTCTTGACAGTAAGCAGCACTGAGGAAACACCTCGAGCCTGTGGCCCTGATTCCAAGGAGGAACAGCTGGGATGGGCTGTGCTTTTCTTTAGTCACATTCGCTCCTCAGTACGTGGGTAGAAAGGTGCATTATCCAAATACAGGATTTTCCAGACAAGTGCAAGGAGGGTGAGAAGGGTGTGTGTAGGAGTGTGATTATTGTGTTAGATGTGGGATCAAAGCTGGGGACAGAGGAAGGTGAGGGGCAAGGCCACTGGATTGGAGGTTCTCATGAGGACACGTTTTGGGATGTAGGTATTTGAAAAAGTGAGCTGGGAGGGTAGGCGATGAGAGCAAGAGTGGGACATGTGAGGTGGAGACTCCAGAGGCAGTGATGATGATGCTACTGGTAAACATTGTCGTCATCATTACGTTATCATTGCAAGATCACTGCAGTAACATTAGCACGATCACTGATGATAAGCACGTTTAGCATGAGTTGTGGGACCAAGGAGCTGAGCTGATGGGTGAGAAGGTTCAGGAATGGAGAGAGCAGGCAGTGGTCATCCCATCTCTGTAACAAGAATGATAACAAGAATAGCAGTGTTATCTATTCTTGTTATTCACAAACAGCAAGCCAGGTCCTAAGCTTTTCGTGAAGAAAGGAAACTTAATAGATGATATGAGCCCCAGACAACAGGTTTTTAAAGAAGAGACCATTGATCTTTAATATCACCCTTTTTAAAGGGGACATTCATCCTCTTAGCTGTTTGAGCCAGAGCCAGAAGAAGTGGAGAGTGCTCAGAGGAGATGGAGATGTAAGGACTTCTGCTGCTGGCGGACTGTGGGCTTTGTGGGTACAGTAAGAGGTTGGGAATGGTGTGCACTTGAGGCAGGTAAACGTATGCTTTGATAGAGAAATACGAAAGAATCTACAACACCATGTGTTACTACTTGCCAGAAACCAAGGGAAGGATTTCCATGTTTGAGTCATCTCTTGATCCCTCAGAAGACCCCTTGTGGGCAGTAGGGAGAGTGGGCTTTTTGGAGAATCACTTTCCTGAGGCATTGGTCTCTATATTGTTCAAAGACATCTGGTACTGTAAGAACCACCAAACCTATGGACACAAATCCAAATCTACTAGCCTGACCTCACCATGTACCTGGATGCAGAGATGGGGTTCCCCAGAAAGCCACATTTATGACCACACCATGCACAGTGCCGGCACTTACTAGACACATCCAGGATGAGCAGCACTGGATGAGGATTCCCTGGGTTTAGTTGTCACTCCTCTGCAGAGAAGTGGGTGTTTCGTGGCCTCTATCCTTTGTTCTTGTCCCCATGGACCTTGGTCATGGTTCTTGGCTAACACTGGTGTCTCTTTACTGAAACTGTAATCCTAATCCTCCTGGTACTTCCCTCACAGATTGGACATGCTGGGCAATTCATGCTTTGAAACACTTGGATATGGTTTGGTCTGATAGAGAAATGACTTGGAAAAAATGGAACTGTGAATTTGGGATGGGTGGCAGGACTTGGTTAGGTTGGGCTTTGGTTAGTTACCTTGATCGGAATAGATGGAAGAATAGGGAATGAGGCTGGTCATGACAGCCTGCTGATTGAGTCAGGCACTATGCAGAGTCTTAGGAATACTTTATTTTAGTCTCTGTGACAGTCCTGGGATTGTCATTATTATTATTAAATGAAGAAATGGAGTTTTAGAGATGTTAAATATCTTAGCCTGTGTTTAGAACCTAAGCTTTTGAAATGGATAAATTCCTAGAAAGACACAAATTACCATAACTGACTGAATTAAGTGGAGAATCTGAACAGACCTATATCAAGTAAAGAGACTGACTCAGTAACCAAAAACTTCCCAATAAAGAGAAGCCCAAGACCATATAATGGCAAAGGGACACTCTTTGCTGGAAAAACAGGACATCCACATACAAAAGAATGGAGTTGGACCCCTACCTTATACCATATACAAAAATTAACATAAAATTAAATAACTAGATGTAAGAACTATAACTATAAAGCTCTTAGAAGAAAACACAGTGGATAAATCTTTATGACCTTTTATTTAGTAACAGAGTCTTACATTTGACACCAGAATCACAATAAAAGAAAAAACAAATTGGTCTACTCAAAATTAAACACTGTTGTGCATCAAAGGACACTATCAACAGAATGAAAAGGCAACCCAAGGAATTGGAGAAAATATTTGCAAATTACCTTTTTGATAAAGGGTTAATATCAGAATTGTAATAGAAAATCTTGAGCCAAATAAAATTTAACAGAGTTTAATTGAGCAAAGGAAGATTCACAAATTGTGCAGCCTCCTGAGTCGGAGTAGGCTCAGAAACTCCAGCACAGCCACATGGCAGAAAAAGATTTATGGATGGAAAAAGGAATATGATGTACAGAAGATGAAAGTGAGGTACAGAAACAGCCAGATAGTTACAGCTTAGTGTTTGCCTTATTTGAACACAGTTTGGACAGTTGGCCCCCTTTGATTGGCCAAACCTTGATGATTGGCACAGTAATAGGTTACAAGGTCTATTTACACTTCCATTTAGGTTATAGTTTACTAGGTACAGAGAAATCTTTAGGCTGAACTTAAAATATATAAGGAGACAGCTTTAGGCTAAACTTGATTTAACAAAATATATAAAGAACTTCTACAACTCAACAACAACAAAACAACCCAATTAAGAAACGAGAAGTGACATCAGCAAGATGGTGGACTAGAAACCCCTAGTGTTTGTCCTTCTTAAAAAGACAGAACAATAAACAAAAAACTATATTTTAATGAAAATAACTGAGGGAGAGTGCTGGAGTACATCAGAGGAGTAACAGAGACATTGGTGAGCACAGAAACTTGGGATGGCCCCCGAGAATGGAAGGAAACACCGAGCAAACGCCACCACCCCATCCCACAACTGGGGTCAGCTGGGACCCAAGGGAAACTTTTCCCTTTGGTAAGGGAAGGTAAGTGAGAGGATCCTAGCAGCCCCCATCATCACCTCAGACACCTATAGACCCCACCAGTGAGGTCCCCTGCAGGCCTCAAGGCACTAACCCCAGCTGAGGCAGCTGCTTGGAGTCCATACAGCTATGCTCCCCACAGAGACAAAGTCAACACTGCCCAGCACCTGTGGCCCCTGTGCTTGCTGCAGTCTACTACCTAGTGACTGGAGCAACAGTAGGAGTGTGTCTTGCTCTTAGAGTGGCCATAGCTTCCCTTTATCCCTAAGGCAAACTGCCATCAAAGTAATCGAGACTGGTGGCCGACATCCCCACACTGAGCTGCCAACAGCTGTTACACCCTTCCCCGAGGGGCCAAGTGGAGGTGGAGCTGCTTCACCTACCTTTCCCTTCCATTCACTCAAGCCAGAGCTGAAGTGGTACCCTGCCTCCTGGGAAAACAGTACCTTGGCCACTCAGAGCAGTCACACCTCCCCAGTGCCTAAGTTGAAGCAGTTCCCTGCATCCCAGGAAACAGTGCATTGGCCACCCAGAGCAGTCACATCCCCCAAGCCTGAGATGAAGCAGCACATTGCCCTTGCCTGTCTCTGCCCCGGGAATCAGTGCCCTGGCTCAACTGAGGGCTGTGCATTCCATGGCTGAACTGACACAGTACCCTGCAATCCCGGATAAATAGAGCGTTGGCTCAGCTCAGACACCCAGTTCCATATGCCAAACAGCTCTAGTGTCCTGCTTCCCTGGAGCTAGACTTGCCCCCTAGGGTCTGAGCTGCTGAGACAGCCCTGAGGAGTGGAGTTCCCTGCCTCTGCAGGGCTCAAATGACAGCTATGCTCTGCCATTCTGGAGTACTTGCTGCTGCTACACCTGGTCTCACAGAGCCTGGGATACTGCCAAGCCCCACCATCCCGGGGTCTAGAGTAACTACTACATGGTCCCTTTTCCACTGGGACCCAAGATGCCACTAAGCCCTATAGGTTCAGGTTTCTGAACTGCAACTGTACCCAACTTCTCGGGCCCAAAACCTCAGGGCACCCCTTCTTCCTTAACTGGACCAGTGCTATGCCCTGTCCCCACCCCACCCAGGAGTCAAATCACAGCTATAATCTCACCCCCTGGGCCTGAGCTGCTAGGGGATTGCTTGGAGTCAGATCCTGGCACTGTGGGCAACCTACACCTAACCCTGCCACAGAGAGCAAACATGTACCCCAAGACTCAGGTGCCACAATAAGGTCATGAGATTCTAAGCATAGGACCCCAGCTCCATAGCCACTCTGAGCACGTGGACCTGGAACCCAGTGGTGCTGTAGCTGATTGCAGGCCATCAGACCTGATACCAAGAGGTGTCCCCTTAGCTAAGTCTTCCATTATGGGGAGAACAAAGATAACAGGACTCCAAAAGCCCTTGACACTGAGGTCATTTACAGCCTACACTGCCGCTGCTGCTGCAAACCTCTATACCGTAGGCGATTGAAGTGCCCACCATAACTGCTGATTTTAAATGCAGCTAAAGAAGTTGTTAGAGAGACTATACCACTGCACTTGGAAACAGTAACTACACCCTTTCCAGCTGGTACACTAAAACCCAACCATACTGTAAAAAGTTTGGAAGAGGTGATTTGTTCTACCAGATGTATAGACATCAGAGGACACAAGACACATGACATCACCTAAGGAACATAACTCTTTGGTTAACCCATTGAAAAAGAAATTTTTTAAATGCCAGAAAAGGGATTCAAAATAATGTTCTTAAAAAAGTACAAGATATAAGAAAATACAGATAGACAATGTAATGAAATCAGGAACATAGTTCACCATATGAATGAAAAATTCAACAAAGAGATAGGAATCATAAGAAAGAACCAGGCAGAAATCCTGCAGCTGACAAATTCAATGAATGAAATTAAAAATAAAAAACTAGCAACAGAGAACTTCAACAGTGAATCTGATCAAGCAGAAGAAAAAATAAATCTCTGAACTTGAAGATAGGTCATTTGAAACTAGTCAGAGGGAAAACGAAGAAATAATGAAAAAGAGTGAAGAAAAGCCTTCAAGAATTATAGAGCACCATTAAGCAAAAAAATATTTATTTTATGAGTGTTTACAAGGAAAAGATAAGCAAAAAGGTATAGAAAACCTTTTAGTAAGACTGGGCGTGGTGGCTCATGCCTGTAATCCCAGCACTTTGGGAGGCCGAGGCAGGCGGATCACGGGGTCAGGAGATTGAGACCATCCTGGCCAACGTGGGGAAACCCCTTCTCTACTAAAAATACAAAAAAATTAGCTGGGCATGGTGGCACACATCTGTAGTCCCAGCTACTCAGAAGGCTGAAGCAGGAGAATTGCTTGAATCCAGAAGGCAGAGATTGCAGTGAGATGAGGTCACGCCACTGCACTACAGCCTGGGCAACAGTGTGAGACTCTGTCTCAACAAAAATAAAGAAAACCTTTCAGTGAAATAATAGCTGAAAAATTCCAGTCTGGGGAGAGGGAGATTCTGGACATTTAAATCCAAGAAGCTCAAAAGTCCTCAAATAGATTCAACCAAAAGGGTTTTCCCCAAGATGTGTTATGATCAAATTCTCAAAATTCAAAGAGAATAGAAAATTCTAAAAACAGCAGGAGAAAAGCATCAAGTCATATATAACAGAATCCCCCATTAGACTGACAGCAGATTTGTCTGCAGAAACTTTGCAGACCAGGAGAGAATGGGAGGATATATTCAAAGTGGTAAAAGGGGTGTGTGTGTGAAATAACTGTTAGTCAAGAATACTATACCCAGCAAATCTATCCTTCAGAAATGAGGGAGAAATACAGTCTTTGCCAGAAAAGCAAGAAGTGAGGGAATTCATCACCACTATACAAGTCTTACAAGAAATACACAAGGGAGTCCTACATCTGGAAGCAAAAACATAATTACTATCATGAAAACACACAAAAATATAAAACTCGCTGGTAGAGTGACTTTCACAAAAGAGAAAGAAAATAATCAAACCTTATTATTACAGAAAACCACTAAACTATAATGACAAATAATGAGAGGAAGAAAGGAACAAAGGATAACAAAACAGAAAACAGTTAACAAAATGACAGGAGTAAGTCCTACCTATAAATCATAACCTTAAATATAAATGGATTAAATTCCCTCACTTAAAAGATATAAACTGGCTGAATAGATTTTTTAAAATGACCCAACTATATGCTGCCTACAAGAAGCTCACATCACCTATAAAGACACATATAGAGTGAAAGTAAAGGGATGAAAAACATATTCTACATGAACAGAAACCAAAGTGAGCAGGAGTGCTATACTTATATGAGACAAAGCAGACTTTAAGTCAAAAACTCTGAAAAGAAGCCCAGTGTGGTGGTGTATACTTGTAATCCCAGCTACTTGGGAGGTTAAGGTGGAAAGATTGCTTGAGTCCGGGAGTTCAGGACTGTAGTGTGCTGTGATTATACCTGTGACTAGCCACTTTACACTCCAGCTTGGGCAGCATACCAAGACCCCATCTCTTTAAGAAAAAAATTTTTAAGGCAAGGAATGTCATTATATAATAGTAAAGGAATCAATTTATCAAGAAAATACAATAATTGTCAATATATATGTACCCAACAGTAGAGCACCCAGATATACAAAACAAATATTATTAGATCTAAAAAGAGAGAGAGATTCCAGTACAGTGTCATCTGGGGATTTCAGTACCCCATACTCAGCATTGAACAGATCATCTAGACAAAATAATCAACAACAAAAAACCCACATGAGATTTAAACTGCCTTTTATTCCAAGTTGACCTAACAGACATTTCCAGAACTTTTTATCCAGCCATTGCATGGTACACATTATCTTCATCATCACATGGAAAATTATCCAGGATAGATCACATGTTTGGTCACAAAACAAGTCTCTACAAATGTAAAAGAATTGAAATTGTATCAAGTATTTTTTTCTAACTAAAATGGAATAAAATGAAATCAATAACAAGAGGAACTTTTGAAATTGTACAAATCCATGAAAATTAACATTCTCCTGAATGACAGATGGGCCAATGAAGAAATTAAGAAGGAAATTTTACAATTTGACCTGGCATAGTAGCTCATGCCTATAATCCCAGCACTTTGGGAGGCTGAGGCAAATAAGTGTATCATTTGAGGTCAGGAGTTTGAGACCAGCCTGGCTAACATGGTGAAACCCCATCTCTACTTAAAACATAAAAATTAGCCAGGCATGGTGGCAGGTGCTGTGATCCCATCTCCTCGGGTGGCTGAGGCAGAAGAATCACTTGAACCTGGGAGGCGGGTGCTGTGATCCCATCTCCTGGGGTGGCTGAGGCAGGAGAATCACTTGAACCTGGGAGGCGGAGGTTGCAGTAAGCTGAGATTGCACCACTGCACTTCATTCTGGGCAACCAAGCGAGACTCTGTCAGAAAGAAAGAAAAAGAAAGAAAAAGAGAAAGAGAGAGAGAGAGAAAAGAAAGAAAAAGAAGAAAAAGGAAGGAAGGAAGGGGAGGGAGGGAGGGAAGGAAGGAAGGAAGGAAGGAAGGAAGGAAGGAAGGAAGGAAGGAAGGAAGGAAAGAAGGAAGGAAAGAAAATAAAAATAAAAATAAAAATAAAAATAGAAGCAGATGTCATGATAACTGCCTCCAGGGGAGGGGGGTAGGTGGGGAAGAAATACAACATGTCAAAACTTAGGGGATACGGCAAAAGCAGTATGAAATGGGAAATTTATAGCAATGAAAGCCTACATGAAAAACACAGAAAGAGGCTGGGTGTGGTGGCTTACGACTGTAACTCCAGCATTTTGGGAGGCCAAGGCAGGTGAATCATGAGGCCAGGAGTTCAAGACCAGCCTAGCCAATATGGTGAAACCCATCTCTACTAAAAAATGCAAAATTTAGTTGAGCATGGTGGCACATGCCTGTAGTCCCAGCTACTTTGGAGGCTGAGGCAGGAGATTCGGTGGAACCCTAGAAGTGGAGGTTGCAGTGAGCCAAGATTGTGCCACTGCACTCCTCCAGCCTGGGCCCCACGGAGTAAGACTCTGTCTCAAAAAAGTAAAAATAAAAAAACAGAAAGATTTCAAATGATTTAATGCCACATCTCAAAGAACTAGGAATAAAACCCAAACCAGGCCAAAAATTAGTAGAAGAACAGAAATAATAAAGATCAGAGCAGAAAGAAACAAAATTGAGATGAAAACATTAGAAAAGATCAGTAAAATAAAAATGCAGCCAGGCACAGTGGCTCACACCTGTAATCGTAGCATTTTGGGAGGCTGAGGTGAATCACTTGAGGTCAGGAGTTCAAGACCATCCTGGCCAACATGGTGAAACCTTGTCTGTACTAAAAGTACAAAACTTAGCCAGGCATAGTGGTAGGCACCTGTAATCCCACCTACTTAGGAGGCTGAGGCAGGAGGATTGCTTGAACTCAGGAGGCAGAGGTTGCAGTGAGCCAGGATTACACCACTGCACTCCAGCCTGGACAACAGAGGCAGACTCTGTCTCAAAAAAAAAAAACAAAAAAAACGGGGGGGGGGAAGTTTTGAAAAGGTAAACAAAATTGACAAACCATTAGCTAGACTAAGCAAGAAAAGACACAGATAATTCAGAAGTAAAAAAGGAGACATTACAACTAATACCATAGAAATGCAAAGGATCATTAGTGACTATTATGAACAACTATACACCAACACATTAGAAAACCTAATGGAATTTGAGAAGAGGGAAGATGGTGCTGTAGGACCAACTCAGGATTGCAGCTTCCAGTGAATCTGCAGAGGGTGAGTGCATGCCACATTTCCATACGGATCTTTATTGTCCACAGACTGGGAGATTCCCAGGTGTAAGAGCCCCACGGGTCACCAGCACGGCAGTTTGGGCCACCGTGGCTGTTTGGGTTGAGGCTGCAGCACAGTGACACTCCGTACAAAATACACTGGTTTGGTTGCCCTGTTAAACCGGCAATTGGAGATTTCGGAAGGCAGATTAGCACATTCATCTGATTAAACAGGAGTTAAACAGAAAGCCAGGCCAGGAGACTCCCAGGCAGCAACATGGTTTGAGCTGGTGCAGGGGGTCGCTGCATGGGAAATCACACAGATCCTGGTACCCTTGCAGCAGGCGACTGGAACACCTGGGAGAGAGTCAACCATTCAACTTAAAAAAAAAAAAAAGAAAAAAGGGCTCTGAGGCAGGGAGCCAGCTGATCAGGCTCGGCAGGTCCCACCACCCCCCCCCAAAAAAAACAAAACAACAATTGGAAACGCTCGGGGTTGAGAGTTTTACGGCAAGCACAGCTGAACCAAGGACAGTGCAGCTCGGTGGGGGAGGGGCGTCCACCACTACTGAGGCACGCGACCCCTATGGAGGTACTCAGACGTTGCAGCCTGCCATTGCCGAGGCAACCTGCCATAACAGAGAGAGTCTGCCACTACAGAGTCAGGCCACCATCGCCACTGCAGTTCTAACCACACCTATATAAACAGGACTACAGGGAATTACACATGGCAGCAGGGTGGGGCCCACGACAGCAGGGCAGAGCCCACGGCAGCTCATAATAGCCACTACAGGCAGGCAGTGACTACACTGCCCCCTCGCTGGGCAGGAAAGTGCAACAGATACTCATTAATAAAGCCATAACTCCCCGGGACAGAGCACCTAAGGAAAAAAAAGGGGCTTTATGAGTTCTGCTGCAGCAGACTTAAACGTACCTGCCTAGCAGCCCTGAATGAACAATGGAGCTCACAGCTCAGCACTAGACCTCCTGTAAAGTACAGACTGTTTCCTCAAGCAGCTCCCTGACCCCCTTATATCCAAAGAGTCACCTCACAAAGGACTGATCAGACTGACATTTGGCGGGTGTCATTCAGGGACAAAGATAGCAGAAGAAGAATCTGGTAGCAACCCTCATGGTTCCACAGCTGCTACAGGAGTTCCCCAGGCAAGCAGGGCCTGGAGTGGACCTCAGCAGTCCTACAGCAGTGGGGCCAGACTGTTAGAAGGAAAACTAAGAAACAGAAATACTTCATCATCAACAATCTGGACGTCCACTCAGAGACCCAATCAGAAAATCAGCAACCACTCAGAAGACAGGTGGATAAATCCACAAAGATGGGAGGAAACTAGCGCAAAAAGGAGGAAAACACCCGAAACTAGAACACCTCGCCTCCTACAAAGGACTAAAACTCCTCACCAGCAAGGGAACAAAGCTGGACGGAGAATGAGTGTGATGAAATAACGGAATCAGACTTCAGAAGGTGGGTAATGAGAAACTTCCGTGAGCTAAAAGAACATGTTCTAAATCAATGCAAAGAAACTAAGAACCTTGAAAAAAGATTTGAAGAAAGATTTGAGGAAATGATAACAAGAATGAACAACTTAGATAGGAATATGAGTGAATTAAAGGAGCTGAAAAATACAACACGAGAACTTCACGAAGCATGCACAAGTTTCAACAGCTGAATTGACCAAGCAGAAGAAAGGATATCAGAAGTCAAAGATCAACTCAATGAAATAAAACAAGAAGCCAAGATTAGAGAAAAAAGCACAAAAAAGAATGAACGAAGTCTCCAAGAAATGTGGGACTATGTGAAGAGACCTAACCTACGTTTGATAGGTGTACCAGAATGTGATGAAGAGAACGAATCCAAGCTGGAAAATACTCTTCAGGATATTATCCAGGAAAATTTTCCCAATCTAGCAAGGCAGGCCAATATTCAAGTCCAGGAAATACAGAGAACACCATAAAGATATTCCGCAAGAAGAGCAACCCCAAGACACATAATCGTCAGATTCACCAGGGTTGAAATAAGGAGAAAATGCTAAGGGCAGCCAGAGAGAAAGGTCAGGTCACCCACAAAGGGAAGCCCATCAGACTCACAGCAGATCTCTCGGCAGAAACCCTACCAGCCAGAAGAGAGTGGGGCCAATATTCAACATCCTTAAAGAAAAGAACTTTCAACCCAGAATTTCATATCCAGCCAAACTGAGCTTCATAAGTGAAGGAAAAATAAAATCCTTTGCAAACAAGCAAGTACTCAGAGATTTTGTCACCACCAGGCCTGCTTTACAAGAGCTCCTGAAAGAGGCACTACACATGGAAAGGAACGACCAGTACCAGCCATTCCAAAAACATACCAAATGCTAAAGAGCATCAACAAAATGAAGAATCTGCAACCACTAACGGGCAAAACAGCCAGCTAGCATCAAAATGGCAGTATCAAATTCACACATAACAATATTAGCCCTAAATGTAAATGGGCTAAATGCACCAATCAAAAGACACAGACTGACAAATTGGATAAAAAGCCAAAAACCATCGGTGTGCTGTATCCAGGAAACCCATCTCACATGCAAGGATACACAAAGGCTCAAAATAAAGGGATGGAGGAAGATTTACCAAGCAAATGGAGAGCAAAAAAAAAAAAAAGCAGGAGTTGCAATTCTCGTCTCTGATAAAATAGACTTTAAAGCAACAAAGATTAAAAGAGACAAAGAAGGACATTACATAATGGTAAAAGGATTGATACAAGAAGAAGAGCTACCGATCCTAAATATATATGGACCCAATACAGGAGCACCCAGATACATAAGGCAAGTTCTTAATGACTTACAAAGAGACTTAGACTCCCACACAATAATAGTGGGAGACTTTAACACTCCACTGTCAATACTAGACAGATCAAACAGACAGAAAATTAACAAGGATATCCAGGGCTTGAACCCAGACCTGGAGCAAGCAAACCTGATAGACATTTACAGAACTCTCCACCCCAAATCCACAGAATATACATTCTTCTTAGCACCACATCACACCTACTCTAAAATTGACCACATAATTGGAAGTAAATCACTCCTCAGCAAATGCAAAACAACTGAAATCATAACAAACAGTCTCTCAGACCATAGCGCAATCAAGTTAGAACTCAGAATTCAGAAACTAACTCAGAATCGCACAGCTTCATGGAAACCGAACAACTGGCTCTTGAATGTTGACTGGATAAACAATGAAATGAAGGCAGAAATAAAGAAGTTCTTCGAAACCAGTGAGAATGAAGACACAAGATACCAGAATCTCTGGGACACATTTAAAGCAGTCTCTAGAAGAAAATATATAGCAATAAGTGCCCACATGAGAAGAGTGGAGAGATCCAAAATTAACACCCTATCATCAAAATTGAAAGAGCTAGAGGAGCAAGATCAAAAAAACTCAAAACATAGCAGAAGACAAGAAATAACTAAGATCAGAGCAGAACTGAAGGAGATAGAGACACGAAAAATGCTTCAAACAATCAATAAATCCAAGACCTGGTTTTTTGAAAAGATCAACAAAATAGACAGACCACTAGCCAGATTGATAAAAAAGAAAAGAGAGAATAACCCAATAGATGCAATAAAAAACGATAAAGGGGAAATCACCACAGATTCCACAGAAATTCAAACCATCATCAGAGAATATTACAAACAACTCTATGCGCATAAACTAGTAAACCTGGAAGAAATGGATAAATTTCTGGACACTTGTGTCCTCTCAAGCCTAAACCAGGAGGAAGCCAAAACTGTGAATAGACTAATAACAAGGTCTGAAGTTGAGGCAGCAGTTAAGAGCCTACCACACAAAAAAGCTCAGGTCCAGATGGGTTCACAGCCAAATTCTACCAGACACACAAAGAGGAGCTGGTACCATTCCTTCTGAAACTATTCCAAAGAATCCAAAAAGAGGGATCCTTCCCAAATCATTTTATGAGACCAACATCATCCTGATACCAAAACCCGGCAGAGACTGAACAAGAAAAGAAAACTTCAGGCCAATATCCATGATGAACATAGATGCAAAAATCTTCAATAAAATACTGGCAAGCCAATTGCAACAGCACATCAAAAAGCTTATCCATCATGATCAAGTAGGATTCATCCTGGGGATGCAAGGCTGGTTCAACATACACAAGTCTATAAACGTAATTTATCACATAAACAGAACCAAAAACAAAAACCACATGATTATCTCAATTGACACACAGAAGGCCTTTGACAAAATTCAACAGATCTTTATGCTAAAAACCCTCAATAAACTCGGTATTGATGGAATGTATCTCAAAATAATAAAAGCTATTTACGACAAACCAGCATCGAATATCATACTGAATGGGCAAAAACTGGAAGCATTCCCTTTGAAATCTGGCACTAGACAAGGATGCCCTCTCTTACTACTCCTATTCAATATAGTACTGGAAGTTCTAGCCACAGCAATCAGGCAAGAAAAAGAAATAAAGGGTATTCAAATAGGAAAGGACGAAGCCAAATTGTCTCTATTTGCAGATGACATGATAGTATATCTAGAAGACCCCATCATCTCAGCCCCAAAACTCCTGAAACTGATCAGCAACTTCAGCAAAGTCTCAGGATATAAAATCAATGTGCAAAAATACACAATTGGTGTATTGCTATACACCAATAACAGACTTAAAGAGAGCCAAATCAAGAATGAACTGCCATTCACAATTGCTACAAAGAGAATAAAATACCTAGGAATACAAGTTACAAGGAACGTAAGGGACCTCTTCAAGGAAAACTACAAACCACTGCTCAGTGAAATAAGAGAGGACACAAACAGATGGAGAAACACTCCATGTTCATGGTTAGGAAGAATCAATATCTTGAAAATGGCTATACTGCCCAAAGTGATTTACAGACTCAACGCTATTCCCATCAAGCTACCATTGACTTTCTACACAGAACTGGAAAAAACCACCTTGAACTTCATATGGAACCAAAAGAAAGCCTGCATAGCCAAGTCAATTCTAAGCAAAAAGAACACAGCAGGAGGCATCACACTACTGGACTTCAAACTATACTACAAGGCTACAGTAATCAAAACAGCATGATACTGGTACCAAAACAGAGATATAGACCAATGGAACAGAACAGAGGCATTGGAGGCAACACAGCATATCTACAACCATACAATCTTTGATAAACCTGACAAAAACAAGCAATGGGGAAAGGACTCCCTGTTTAATAAATGGTGTTGGGAAAACTGGCTAGCCATGTGCAGAAAGCAGAAACTGGACCCCTTCCTGACACCTTACACTAAAATTAACTCCAGATGGATTAAAGACTTAAACATAAGACCTAACATCATAAAAACCCTAGAAGAAAATCTAGGCAAAATCATTCAGGACATAGGAGTAGGCAAGGACTTCATGAACAAAACACCAAAAGCATTGGCAACAAAAGCCAAAATAGACAAATGGGACCTAATCAAACTCCACAGCTTCTGCACAGCAAAAGAAACAGTCACTAGAGTGAATCGGCAACCAACAGAATGGGAAAAAATTTTTGCAGTTTACCCATATGACAAAGGGCTGATATCCAGAATTTATAAAGAACTCAAACAGATTTACAAGAAGAAAACAAACAAGCCCATTCAAAAGTGGGCAAAGGATATGAACAGTCACTTTAGAAAAGAAGACATATATGAGGCCGACAAACATATGAAAAAATGCTCATCATAACTGGTCATTAGAGAGATGCAAATCAAAACTACATTGAGATACCATCTCACGCCAATTAGAATGGCGATCACTAAAAAATCTGGAGACAACAAATGTTGGAGAGGATGTGGAGAAATAGGAACACTTTACACTGCTGGTGGGAGTGTAAATTAGTTCAACCATTGTGGAAGACAGTGTGACGATTACTCAAGGACCTAGAAACAGAAATTCCATTTGACCCAGCAATCCCATTACTGGGTATATATCCAAAGGATTATAAATCGGTCTACCATAAGGACACATGCACACGAATGTTCATTGCAGCACGTTTACAATAGCAAAGACCTGGAAGCAACCCAAATGCCCATCGATGATAGACTGGATTGGGAAAATGTGGCACATATACACCATGGAATATTATGCAGCAATCAAAAATGATGAGTTTGTGTCCTTTGTAGGGACATGGATCAATCTGGAGAACATCATTCTCAGCAAACTGACACAAGAACAGAAAATGAAATTCTCATAGGTGGGTGATGAACAGTGAGAATACATGGACAAAGGGGAGGGAGCACTATACACTGGGGTCTATTGGGGGGAATAGGGGAGGGACAGCGGGTATGGGGGGAGCTGGGGAGGGATAGCATGGGGAGAAATGCCAAATGTGGGTGAAGGGGAGGAAGGCAGCAAAACACACTGCCACGTGTGTACCTATGCAACTATCTTGCATGTTCTGCACATGTACCCCCAAACCTAAAATGCAATAAAAATATAAAAAAAAAGACAAAAAAGAAAAAAGAAAACCTAATGGAAATGGATAAATTCCTGGATATATGGAATCTACCAAGATTAAACCAAGAGGAAAAGAAAACCTGAACAGACCAATTACTGTAATGAGATTGAATCTGTAATTAATAATCTCCCATCAAAGAAAAGCCCAGGATGTTTCAACAGAGAATTCTGCCAAACATTTAAAGAAGAACTAATACCAGTTTTCTAAAACTCTTCCAGAAAATCGAAAAGGGAGAATTATTCTAAACTCATTCTACAAGACTAGCATTACCCTAATATGAAAACCAGGACACAGCAGAAACAGAAACAAAAATGAACAAAAAACACCAGAAAGAAAAAGAAAACTATAGGCCAATTTATTCCTGATGATCATAGATGCAAAAATTCTCAAGAAAATTAGTTTTATAGTAATTAGTAGTAACAGAATCCAGCAGCACATTTTAATTGAGTGTGATAAAACAGGATTTATTCCTGGAAAGTAATGATGGTTCAACATAAGTAAATGAGTAATCAACATAATACATCACATCTGCAGAATGAAGGACAAAAACAATATCATCATCTCAATAGACACAGAAAAAGCATTTGATAAAATTTAGCATCTCTTCATAATGAAAAGTCAACAAGTTAGGTTGGAAGATACCTCAACACAATAAATGCTGTATATGACAAACCCACAGCCAACATCACACTGAATGTGGAAAAGATCTAGAACAAGAAAGGATACCCACTTTCACCACTTTTATTCAACATAGTACTGGAAGTTCTAGCCAGAGCAGTTCTGTAAGAGGAAAAAAAATAAAGGGCATCCAAATTGGAAAGAGAGAAATCAAGTTGTTCCTGTTTGCAGATAACATGGTCTTATATATAGAAAACCCTAAAAGCTCCACCAAAAAAACTCTTAGAACTTATAAAGTAATTTAGTAAAATCAATATACAAAAATCAGTAGTGTGTCTGTATACCAGCCACAAACTCGCAGAAAAAGTAATCAGTCTCATTTACAATAGCTACAAAAGAAATAACTAAGGAAGTGAAAGATCTCTACAACAAAAACTATAAAACATTGATGAAAGTTACTGAAGAGGACCCACAAAAAACAGAAAGGCATCTGATGCTCATGGATTGGAAGATTTAATATTGTAAACAGACCATATAGATTTAATCCAATCCCTATCAAAATACAATGACATTCTTCACAGAAATACAAAAGCAACCCTAAAATTCATACAGACCCATGAAAGGCCCAGGATAGCTTACATAATCTTGAGCAAAAGAACAAAGCTGGAGGCATCACACTACCAAACTTGAAAACAGCATGGTACTGGCATAAAAACAGAAACAGATCAATGGAACAGAACAGAGAACTCAGAAATAAGTCTTTGTATTTATAGCCAACTGATTTTCAACAAAAGCACCAAGAACATTTATTGGAGCAGGACAGTCTCTTCAATAAATGAGGGTGGGGAAACTGGATTTCCATATGCAGAAAAATGCAACTCAACCCCTATCTCTCACCATATACAAAAGCCAACTCAAAATGAATGAAAGACTTAAATGTAAGACTCAAAACCATGAAGCCACTAGAAGAAAATACGGGGAAAAGACTTCAGGACATTGGTCTGGGCAAAAATTGTATGGAAAAGACCTGAAGAGCACAGGCAACAAAAGCACAAATAAATGGGATTTCATTTCAGTAAAAAGCTTCAGCACAGCTGATGACACAATCAGCAGAGTGTCAGGACAACTTGTAGAATCAGAGAAAATATTTGCAAACTATTTATCTGACAAGTGATTAATAGCTAGAATATACAAGGAACTCAATTCATCAGGAAAAAAAATCAGATAAATAAATGGGCAAATGAGCTGAATAGACATCTCTCAGAAGAAGATATACAAATGGTCAGCCAGTATATGAAAAAGTGCTCAACATCTCTAAACATCAGGAAAATGCAAGTCAAAACCACAGTGAGATATCATCTCACCCCAGTTAGAATGGCTGTTATCAAAAACAAAAAAATACCAAACGCTTGTGAGGATTTTCAGAGGAAGGCTCCTCAGAAAACTAAAAATAGAACTACTGTGTGATCTAGCAATTCCACTATTGGGTATATATCCAAACAGAAGGAAATCAGTATGTCAAAGAAATGTCTGTGGTCTCATGTTTATTGCCATACTATTCAAGATATAGCCAAGATATGGAATCAACTTAAGTGTTCACACGTGAGTGGATTTTTAAAGTATTTTATGTATACACAATGGAATACCATTTAGCCATAAAAAGATTGAAATTCTGCTGTTTGTGGCAACATGGCAAGCTTGGAGGTTATTATGTTAAGGTAAATAAGTCAGGCACAGAAAGATAAATGTCGCATATTCTCACTCATATGTAGAAGCTAAATAAAATTGCTCTCATAGAAGTAGAGAGTGGAATAGTGGTTACTAGAGGCAGGGAAGGTTAGGAGGATGGGGGAATAGCCAAAAGTTGGTGAACAGATATAAAAGTACAGCTAGACAGGTGAAATAAGTTTTAGTTTTCTATATCACTGTAGGGTGACTATAATTAACAATAATTTGATGAATATTTTCAAATAGGAGAGCAAATTTTGAATGCCTCAACACAGAAATGATAAGTGTTTGAGGTGATAGATATGCTAATTACTGTGATTTTATCGTTACGCATTTGTATACATGTATCAAAATATCACACTGTACCTCATAAATATTTATAATTATTGCATGTCAATTAAAAAATAATAATGAAAGCAAAAGAAAAAATTTTAAGAAAGAAATGGGCAAAGGAATTGAATTTTTTAAAAAAGAAATTGAATAAGTAAAAAGCTTCTGCACAGTCAATGAAATAATCAACACAGTCCTGAGACAACTTGCAGAATCAGAGAAAATATTTGCAAACTATTCATCTGATAAGTGATTAATATCCCTTTCTCCAAATAAAATGACCAATAAGCACATGCAAAGATATTCAACATCACTAATAATTAGGGAAATGCAAATCGAAACCACAGCGAAATACCATTTCACACCCAGTGGAATTGCTATTACTAAAGAAAAAAAGACAGAAAAAGAAAAGAAAATAGGCCAGGTGCAGTGGCTCATGCCTGTAATCTCAACACTTTGGGAGGCTGAGGTGGGTGGATCACTTAAGCTCAGGAGTTCAAGACCAGCCTGGCCAATATGGCAAAACCCTGTCTCTACCAAATACAAAAATTAGCTTGGCATGGTGCTGCATGCCTGTAATTCCAGCTACTCGGGAGGCTGAGGTGTGAGAATCACTTGATGCTGGGAGACAGAAGTTGCAGTGAGCCAAGGTCATGCCTGGGCTGCAGATTGAGACTCTGTCTCAAAAAAAAAGAAGGAAGGGAGGAGGAGAATAAGGAAGAAGAACAAGAGGAGGAGGAAGGAGAAGAAGAGAAAAGAAAATAGGCCCAGTACAGTGGCTCAGGCCTGTAATCCCAGCACTTTGGGAGTCTGAGGCAGGCACAGATCACTTGAGGCCAGGAGTTTGAGACTAGCCTGGCCAACATGGTGAAACCCCATCTCTACTAAAAGTACAAAAATCAGCCAGGTGTGGTGGTGCACACCTTTAATCCCAGCTACTCAGGAGGCTGAGGCACAAGAATCCCTTGAACACAGAGGTAGAGGTTGCAGTGAGCTGAGGTCACGCCACTGCACTTCAGCTTAGGCGACAAAGTGAGACTCTCTGTCTCAAAAAATAAAATGATGCAAAAATCACAAGCATTCCTATACACCAATAACAGACTTAAAGGGAGCCAAATCAAGAACGAACTGCCATTCACAGTTGCTACCAAGAGAATAAAATACCTAGGAATACAACTAACAAGGAACGTAAAGGACCTCTTCAAGGAGAACTACAAACCACTGCTCAACGAAATAAGAGAGGACACAAACAGTTAGAGAAATATTCTAGACTCATGGTTAGGAAGAATCAATATCATGAAAATGGCCATACTGCCCAAAGTAATTTACAGATTCAACACTATCCCCATCAAGCTACCAATGACCTTCTTCACAGAACTGGAAAAAACCACCTTAAACTTCATATGGAAGCAAAAGAGAGCCCGCATAGCCAAGTCAATTCTAAGCAAAAAGAACAAAGCCAGAGGCATCACACTACCGGGCTTCAAACTATGCTACAAGGCTACGGTAATCAAAATGGCATGGTACTGGTACCAAAACAGAGATATAGACCAATGGAACAGAACAGAGGCCATGGAGGCAACACCTGACAAAAACAAGCAATGGGGAAAGGATTCCCTGTTTAATAAATGGTGTTGGGAAAACTGGCTAGCCATGTGCAGAAAGCAGAAACTGGACCCCTTCCTGACACCTTACACTAAAATTAACTCCAGATGGATTAAAGACTTAAACATAAGACCTAACAACATAAAAACCCTAGAAGAAAATTTAGGCAAAACCATTCAGGACATAGGCATAGGCAAGGACTTCATGACCAAAACACCAAAAGCATTGGCAACAAAAGCCACAATAGACAAATGGGACCTAATCAAACTCCACAGCTTCTGCACTGCAAAAGAAACAGTCATTAGAGTGAATTGACAACCAACAGAATGGGAAAAAATTTTTGCAATCCACCCATCTGACAAAGGGCTAATATCTAGAATCTACAAAGAACTAAACCAGATTTACGAGAAAAAAACAAACCCGTTCAAAAGTGGACAAAGGATATGAACAGACACTTTACAAAGAAGGCATACATGAGGCCAAGAAACATGAAAAAATGCTCATCATCACTGGTCATCAGAGAAATGCAAATCAAAACTACATTGAGGTATCATCTCACGCCAGTTAGAATGGCGATCATTAAAAAATCTGGAGACAACAGATGCTAGAGAGGATGTGGAGAAGTAGGAACACTCTTATATTGTTGATGGGAGTGTAAATTAGTTCAACCATTGTGGGAGACAGTGTGGTGATTCCTTAAGGATCTAGAAATAGAAATTCCATTTGACCCAGCAGTCCCATTACTGGGTATATACCCAAATGATCATAAATCGTTCTATTATAAAGATACATGCACATATATGTTCATTGTGGTGCTGTGTACAATAGCAAAGTCCTGGAACCAACCAAAATGCCCATCAAAGTCCTGGAACCAACCAAAATGCACATATACGCCATGGAATACTATGCAGCCATAAAAAACGATGAGTTCATGTCCTTTGTAGGGACTTGGATGAATCTGGAAACCGTCATTCTCAGCAAACTGACACAAGAACAGAAAGTCAGACACCACATGTTTTCAGTGATAGGCGGGTGTTGAACAATGAGAACAACTGGACTCAGGGAGAGGAACATCACACACTGGGGGCAGTTGGTGGGGAGGCTAGGGGAGGAACAGCAGGGGGTGGAGAGTGTGGGGAGGGATAACATGGGGAGAAATGCTGGATATAGATGAAGGTGGAATGGAGGCAGCAAACCACCTGGTTATGTATGCACTTGTGCAACAACCCTACATGACCTGCACATGTACCCCAGAACCTAAAGTACAATTAACAAAAAGGAAAAGAAAAAAAATTGTTAAAATGGGGCTGGGCATGGTGGCTTATGACTAATCCCAGCACTTTGGGACGCTGAGGCAGGCAGATCACCTGAGGTCAGGAGTTCAAGACCAGCCAACATAGTAAAACCCCATCTCTACTAAAAATACAAAAATTAGCTGGGTGTGGTGGCATGTGCTTGTAATTGTAATCCCAGCTACTTGGTAGGCTGAGGTTGGAGAATCACTTGAACCTGGAAGGCAGAGGTTGCAGTGAGCCAAGATTGTGCCACTGTATTCCAGCCTGGGCAACAGAGTGAGACTGTTTAAAAAAAAATTGTTAACATGCAACATTTTTTGTTATGTATCTTTACTACAGTTAAAAAATAGATAAATTAAAAAAACATTAACACTCAGACTTTCCCCAAAGTACAAGAGGAGAAAATGCTTCCTAACACATGCTGTGAGGCAGGCATTAATTACCATTTATCATGGTCAAATATGCCACAAGAAAAAAAAAAACTGCAGACTAATAGCCCTTATGAATATCGATGCAAAAATCCTCAACAGAATACTGGCAAAGTAATTCCAACAACACATTTCCCAATTTCAAAACATACTAGAAAGCTACAGTAGTCAGAACAATGTGATACTGGCATAAAGATAAATACATAGGTCAATTAAGTAGAATAGAAAGTCCAGAAATAAACTCAAATATCTGTGGTCAATTGACTTTTGACAATAGTGCCAAGGGGGAAAGAATTGTTGTTCTTTCCATGGTAATTCAGTGGGGGAGAGAATAATCTTTTCAACAAATAATATGGAGAAAACTGGATATTCATATGTAAAAGAATGAGGTTGGACCACTACCTCAATATACAAAAGTATCTCAGTCAATCAAAGACCTAATAGAAGAGCAAACACTGTGAAACTGTTAGAAGAATATATACAGGGTAAATTCTCAAGACTTCAGAATTGGCAATGGATTCTTAGACTTGACACCAAATCATGAGCAACCAAAGAAAAACATAGATAAATCGAACTACATCAAAATTTAAAACTTTTGTACATCAAAGGACATTATCAAATATGTGGAAATATAGTGTACAGAACAAAATGGTAGAAAATATTTGCAAATCACATGTTTAATAAGAGTTAATATTCAGCCTATATAAAGAACTCCTACACCTCAACAACAAAAAACCAAACAACCCAACTTTTTAAATAGCAAGGGATAAGAGTCGACCTTTCTCCAAAGAAGATATACAAATGTCAGACAATCACATGAAAAGATATTTAACATCTTTGGTCATTAAGGAAATGCAAATCAGAACCACAATGAGATACCACTTTGCATCCACTATGACAGCTAAAACAATAATTTTTCTAAAAATTGAAAATAGCAAGTGTCGACAAGGATGTGGAGGAGGAGGAGGAACTGTTGTACATTACTGGTAGGAATGTAAAATGCACCAGCTGCTATGGAAGAAGTTTGGCAGTTCCTAAAAAAATGAATCATAGAATTATGATATGACCCAGTAATTTCACTCCTAGGTATTTGCCCAAGAGAATTGCAAAGATGTATCTGCACAGAAACTTGTACATGAATGTTTATGGCAACATTAATCATAATAGTCAAAAGGCACAAACAACCCAAATGCCTATCAGTGGATGAATGATACCAATGTGGTGTATACCAATGGAAAATGATTCAGCCATAAAAAGAATTGAAGTACTAGCACATACTACAACATGGATGAACCTCGAAAACATTAAGTGAAAGAAGCCAGACATAAAATCATATTGTGTGATTCCTTTTATGTGAAATACCCAGAATAGACAAAGCTATAGAAACAGAAATGAGATTGGTGGTTGCCAGGGGACTGAGGGGGATGGGAATTGGGGTGATGATTACCTAATGGGTATGGAGTATTCTTCTGGAATGATGAAAAAGTTTTGAAACCAGAGAGATGGTTACACAATATTGTGAATATGCTAAATGCCACTGAATTGTACATTTTAAAATGGGTAATTGTATGTTATTTGAATTTTAAACTTAATTTTAAAATAAGAACCCAAAGTGTTGGCCTGTAGAGTCCAAACTGTTAAATTTTAAAATAAGAACCCAAAGTGTTGGCCTGTAGAGTCCAAACTGTTAACCACAAGTCACTACTTTCATGAAAGGGCAGTCTGAGAGGGAAAGACAATGTGATCACAGACAAAGGGCGGGTCATGGACAAGAGACTCCAGGCCCTGAATTAGGGCGAGACACTAGCATGTGGGATCCAGAACTCTGGGAAGTCCCATGGGGAGAGCAGGTCTGGGCATGCGCCAGTCAAATCTGAGTGACCCCTGCTATCCTGAAAGCTTGCTTCACACACGCTGGAGAGTGGTGGGGGGTTGGGGGGAAGGCAGGTTGAGGTCTCTCTACGTCACCTGTTCTCCTTCCTATCCTGCAGATGTTGAACCTCTTTGTGGCTGTGATCATGGACAATTTTGAGTACCTTACGCGGGACTCTTCCATCCTAGGTCCTCACCACTTGGACGAGTTCATCCGGGTCTGGGCTGAGTACGACCCAGCTGCGTGGTAAGTGAGCCCTGGTGCTCTGTGGTCCTTGGGTGGTTCATACCCATAGATCTTGGGATGGGCCTGGTGGCTTCGGACATGTTTTAAGTGAGCACCCCCTCAGGTTTTCGTATGGGACCCTGGGATCTGTCCTGCTCCATGTCAAGCGGCACTGGTGTCTGCTCTGAGTGGTGCCTCCCTTTTCTGTCTTGTGTGCCTTTGTGCAGCTCCTGGACTGCATAAAGTGATAAAGGTCTTTTGAGACTTTGAGTTCAGTTCCTTGGGAGATACCTGGAGTCGTGGAAGGTTTTCAAGGGGTTTGTGAGACTCGAATCTTCTGCTGAGTGGGTGTTTACTCTCTTCTTCTAAGGCCTGTCATGTGAGGGTTTGTGGAGGGCTTGTGGGAGAGTGTGTGGAAGCAGCAGTCATAGCTTTCTTGTGAAACTTGATGTGGGGTTTTAGAACATTCTCCCTAAGGGACTCAGGAGTCTCCCCCTGCTCTTTCCCTTGGAGACAGGAGCCAACGTGCACTCCTGTGTCTCCATCCAGGCTGCACACAGTGGGTATTTGGTTAACATTTTTGACACCAGATGAGCTACCAGGAAGGCCCTAGTGTGACCTTTGTCTGCCATCTGTCATGATGGAAAGTTTACTTGTTTCAAAGGCAAGAGGTGGTGCCTTTCCAGACAGAACAGGAGTCGCATGAAGGGCATGGTTTGGGTCAGAAGGTGAAGCTGTTTGAGACCAGGTTTCCCGGGGGTTCTGTGTAGCATGACATACCTTCTGTCTCATGCTGAGAGTTCATTCAGGAAGGAAGGCGGGTCAGGCAGCATGGCTTCTCCATCTTTCCATTTGTCCATTCCTCCCATCACTCGTTTCTCATTTTCTTGCTCACTCACTCCCTCAAGCAGTGGCTACTGTGGGCTGCTCCCTGCAAGGCCACGAGGCCTGCTAGCACCTCCTCACAGTGTGTGCCCAGGAAACGGCCGTGATGAACAGCTCTCAGTGAGTGCGTAGACATCCACCACTCCCTGCGCCCAGAGGGATAAGAACCGCGGCTGCCACAGAGGCCTGCCTTCTTTCTCCGCCTCCCAGCCTGTCCAGGCCCCCTCACACTCCTCTGCCCCTGGCGCCCTTGCTGGAGGAGGGCCAGCATGATGTGGTCAGGCCCCTCGTGGTGAGGTCTTGCTGCCAACAGAGCTCCTGGGCTCTGCCTGGTTTTGCTTAAACTTGCAGCTCGGCCCGGGAAGTCTTCCGCAGACACAAAAGGCCTGAGAGCCTGTCTAGACTTCCCCAGCCCCCATCCTCAGCCTCCCCTGGGCACCCCCACCCTCCCAGTGAGGAACCAGAAGGTGCTGCACAGGGCCCTTCCCAGTCTGGGTAAGGTCTGGAGCCACTGGCAGAATTGGGGTCCCTTGACGGGGCCTCTCCTATCAAGGCTCATCCAGGCCCACAGCATCTCTGTGGGATTTTTCATTTCAGTTGGAAATATACAATTTGTATGCAGTGCTGAAGAGACATAGAGTTGCCTGCGTTTCATGGTATATGTGACCATTTCCGTGGCTTGCGAGAACCCCGTCATGTCTGACGCAGCAACACGTTTGTGTTGGGAGGGACAGGCTCAGGCACATTCCCACAGGACCTGTGGTCAGGACAGCCAGTCGACGTGCGGGAGACTGACCACGCTTAAGACCTAGAGCTTCTTAGGAAGGGGGCAGGAGAGACTGCAGCTGAGGCAGGATCAGGCGAAGTCTAGGTGGGTTTCCCTAATGGTGTGGTCTAGAGAGTCGCTGCTTTTTCTGGGAATATTTTTTCTAGAGGAGACTGTGTTGCAGAAAACAGATACTTTATACCATATAGTTAGTACTGAAGGGCAAAGGCAGATCAGCAAAGGTCCATGAGGGAAAGACAACATTCCCCAATCTTTATGAGGTACACCCAGGCCTTCCAGTCAGCCACTGATGAGAGCACAAGTAGGAAGAATGGGAAGTGGACTTGGGCCAGACAGCAGCTTGGTTACTATGCACAGTGCAGGTTCAGACTTGGCCCAAAGCCAGAGTCTCAGAGCAGGGGTCCTTGGAAGACATAGGCAGCTGGGTATACGAGAAGTGCTTATTGAAGAGCAGACAGCAGAATATAGGCCTCACCCCAGAGAAAGTACGCACAAAATGATACACAAAACCTGCGGGCCGTGAAATTGCACAGATGGGACCTGTGAGCAACATGATTCTGCCCCCATGAGCAGCCTGGGCTCACCCCACATAGCTCAAGGTGGCCAGGACAGGCCGAGGGGCCCAGCAGAGGCAGCTGAGCAGATTGGGTCTGGATCCTGCGTCCTGAGCAGAACACAGGGCATCTCGAGCCTTTTTGGTGGCCTCCATGACAAATGCAGGGATGTAGTCATTTATGTCAGGGGACCACTCTATGGCTCCTCATTTTTTGGGAGAAACTTTGAAACAACAGCAAAATTTTATGAAATTTCCTGAGTTGTGTGTGCACGTGTGACTGTGCATGTGTGCATAAACATGTGTGCATATACGTGACTTTGCATGTCTGCACAGACTACATGTGCATGTGTACACACATGTGTTGCACATGCAGGCACACATCTGTGTGTATGATTTGCACACATGTGCATGCTCACGCTGTGGGATTGTATATATGTGTGCATGAGTGTATATGTGTGCAAATGAACTGCATTCCTGTGTGGTGGTGTGGATGTGTGTATGCATGGCATGTGAGCCTGTGGGTGTGCGTGCGTGTGCCTGTGGTGTGCACAGGCTTCTGTGTGTGTGTGCCTGTTCATGTGCCTGTGGTGTGCACATGCCTGTGTGTGTGTACTTGTGGTGTGTACCTGCCTGTGTGTTCATGTGCCTGTGGTGTGCATGTGCCTGTGGTGTTCACGTGCCTGTGTATACAGGCATGTGTGCATGTGTGTGCCTGTGGTGTGCACATGCCTGTGTGTGTGTGCCTGTGGTGTGCATGTGCCTGTGTGCCTGTGGTCTGCACGTGCCTGTGGTGCCTGTGTTCACATGCCTGTGTGTGCATGTGTGCCTGTAGTGTGCACATACCTGTGCTGTGCACATGCCTCTGTGTGCACATGTGTGTGCCTGCGGTGTGCACTTGCCTGTGGTGTACATGTGCCTATGTGTGCCTGTGTGTGTGTGCTTGTGTGTGCCTGTGGTGTGCATGGGCGTGTGTGCCTGTGTGTGCATGCATATGTGTGCCTATGGTATGCATGTGCCTGTGTGTGCATGCATATGTGTGCCTATGGTATGCATGTGCCTGTGTGTGTGCCTGTGGTGTGCATGTGCCTGTGTGTGTGCCTGTGGTGTGCATGTGCCTGTGTGTGCATGTGTGTGCCTGTGGTGTGCATGGGTCTGTGTGTGCGTGTGTGCCTGTGGTGTGCATGGGCCTTTGTGCCTGTGGTGTACATGTGTGTGCATGGGTGTGCATGTGCCTTTTGTGTGCATATGTGTGTCTATGGTGTGCGTGTGCCTGTGTGTGCCTGTGGTGTGCATGTGCCTGTGTGTGCATGTGTGCCTGTGGTGTGCATGGGGCTGAGTGTGCCTATGGTGTACATGTGTCTGTGTGCATGTCTGTGCATGTGCCTGTGTGTGCATCTGTGCCTTTGGTGTGCATATGCTTGTGTGTGTGTGTGCCTGTGGAATGCATGCGCCTGTGTGTGCATGTGTTTGCCTGTGGTGTGCATGTGCCTGTGTATGTGTGTACATGTGTTTGCCTGTGGTGTGCATGTGCCTGTGTGTGCATGTGTGCCTTCGGTGTGCATATGCTTGTGTGTGTGCCTGTGGAATGCATGTGCCTGTGTGTACATGTGTTTGCCTGTGGTGTGCATGTGCCTGTGTGTGCATGTGTGTGCCTGTGGTGTATATGTGCCTGTGTGTGTACATGTGTGCCTGTGGTTTGCATGTGCCTGTGGTGTACATGTGCCTGTGTGTGTATGCATGTGTGTGCCTGTGGCATGCATGTGCCTGTGTGTGTGCCTGTGGGGTGCCCGTGCCTGTTGTGTGCACATGCCTGTGTGTCTGTGCCTGTGGTGTTCATGTGCCTGTGTGTGCATGTGTACGCCTATGGCGTTCATATGCCTGTGTGTGTGTGTGCCTGTGGTGTGCATGTGCCTGTGATATGCATGTGCCTGTGTGTGTGTGCCTGTGGTGTTCATGTGCCTGTGGTAGGCATGTGCCTGTGTGTGCCTGGGGTGTGCAAGTGCCTGTCTGTGTGTGCCTGTGTGTGTGCACATGCCTGTGTATGTGTGTCTGTGGTGTGCATGTGCTTGTGTTTGTGTTGTACATGTGCCTGTGTGTGCATGTGCCTGTGTGTATGTGCATGTGTTTGCAGTGTGCACATGCCTGTGTGTGCCTGTGGTGTGCATGTGCCCGTGTGTGTGCATGTGTGTGCCTGTGGTGTGCATGTGCCTGTGTGTATGTGTATGTGTTTGCGGTGTGCACGTGCCTGTGTGTGCCTGTGGTGTGCATGTGCCTGTGTGTGCATGTGTGTGCCTGTGGTATGTGCCTGTGTGTGTGCCTGTGGTGTACATGTGCCTGTGTGTGTGTTTGCATGTGTGCCTGTGTTCATGTGCCTCTGTGTGTGTGTGCCTGTGGTGTGCCTGTGCATGTGGTATAATGTGCCTGTGTGTGTGTGTGCCTGTGTTCATGTGCCTATGTGTGTGCTGTGGTATGCATGTGCCTTCGTGTGTGTGTGTGTCTGTGGTGTTCACGTGCCTGTATATGCATGTGTGTGCCTGTGATGTTCACGTCCCTGTGGTGTGCATGTGGTGTATACATGCCTGTGTACGTGTGTGCCTGTGGTGTGCATGTGCCTGTGTGTGTGCCTGTGGTGTGCATGCCTATGTGCATGTGCCTGTGTGTGTGCACATGCCTGCGTATGTGTGCCTGTGGTTTACATGTGCCTATGTGTGCATGCCTGTGGTGTGCATGTGCCTTCATGTGCATGTGTGTGCCTGTGGTGTTCACGTGCCTTCATGTGCATGTGTGTGCCTGTGGTGTTCACGTGCCTGCATGTGCATGTGTGTGCTTGTGTGTGCATGTGCCTGTGTGTGCGTGTGTGTGCCTGTGGTGTGCATGTGCTGTGGTGTGCACGTGCTGTGGTGTGCATGTGCCTGTGTGTGCATGTGTCTGTGTGTGCATGTGTCTGTGTGCATGTGTCTGTGCGTGTGTCTGTGTGTGCATGTCTGTGTGTGCATGTGTCTGTGTGTGCATGTTTGCCTGTGGTGTGCACATGCTGTGATGTGCATGTGCCTGCGTGTGCGTGCGTGTGCCTGCATGTGGTGTGCATGTGCCTGCTGTGGGTGGATTCTTATGGCATGGAGCTATTCACCCTGGTGCTGCCTTTCCCAGCCTCCCTTTCTTGTTGCTTTAACCCTGTGTTGTGAAGCCTGGAGACTTGAGAGGAGAACTGCAGTCACACTTGCAGCAATCTGGCTGCTTATTTCTGTGTGCACCCATCTGTCCAATAATATCTCCTGAGCACCTGCCATGTGCTGGCACAGGGGCCTGAAGGTGAAAAAGGCACAGGCTGTCAGAGCACTCAGCCAGGCCTGGCAGTGAGACCACACGGTGTCTGTAGCTCAAGGCCAGGGCATTTCTGAGGAGGGAGAGGCCATGTCCGACCTGAAGAATGAGAGAAGGTCACATTTGAGCTGAACTTAAAGGAATAGGAAGGATTGAACACTAGAGAAATAGGATGGATTGAGCTGGGGATGGGAGGTGGGGCAGCAGGGAGAGGGAGGCCAGACAGCTTCTGTCAGGCTGGAGAGGAGGGTGTATTGCAGAGGGGCTGCACGGAAGGCTGAGAGTGGTTAAGAAAGGCATTGAAATTGATTGAACAAGTCACTTTGATTTTGTTTTATAGACAGTGGATACAGTCCTCGAATCGAGCAGTGATGGTGTCAGGGCCATACTTTTCACCTGGACTTGATGGGCAGGGACAGTTGTGGAGGGTGGGAGGTCTCACATATGTCCAGCCCCTGGTGGTGGTCCCTTGGCTGCAACAAGCTTAACAAACACCTTTGGTGAGGCTGAGATGGGGCTTCCTCTTTCTTCTGCCTTTTGCAGAAGCAAATTTAACATGATTTGGAGCTGATTGGACTGAGGGGGCTACACTGTAGGAGAGAGAAGCATTGGTGGTGACCCGAGGATGCCCTGTGATGAGAGGGGTCCTTAGCTGGATCAGGGCTTCCAGGGGAAGACACAGAGCATTCAGGGAGACAGGGTCAGTTAGGAGGCAATGGGTGTGGGCCTCTGAGGCTGCTGTAATAGAGAGGCAGACCTGCTGTGCTGTGGTGGTAAAAGAGCTAGGCCTCAGAGGGAGACTCATGAGGAGGGGCCTTGGCTGGCCTGGGAGGCCCAGGGAGCAGCCTTGCTCAGGGTTGAGACCAGGAGCTGGCTGAGAGGGAGGGGCAGGGCAGGCTCAGGAGAGATGCAGGCCACAGAGCAGAGTGCAGAGGAGCGGCTGAGCCCAGCCAGCAGCTGTGGACGTGCTCTGCCTCTGTGGAGCACAAGGGTGTTCTGTGTGGAGCGGCTTCTGCACATACCGGGCTCTGGAAATTGCGCTGGGGTTGCCACACCTTCTGGGGAGTTCCAAGCCCGTCCCCCAGTGAGGTGCCACCTATCCAGTGCACCCCTCACCTCCACCGCTGCGCCTGCGCTAGGTGGGTCTTCCCATCACAGGCTGGGCGGGCGGGCGGGATGGGCTCCACCCTGCCTTTGTTGCCATAACCTGTGACATTTCCTTTCCAGTTGCCGGATTCATTATAAGGATATGTACAGTTTGTTGCGTTGTATTGCGCCACCCGTTGGCTTAGGGAAGAACTGCCCTCGTAGGTTGGCCTACAAGGTTTGCAACTTCAGAGCCTCCATCCAACATACTTCCCTGCCCGAAGCGCAAACACAGCACACACTCCCTGCCTGGTTTGGGAATGACGACACCTCACCTTTCTTTCCTCCTGTCCTGCCCCGCACTCCAGCCTCCTGGACGCTTTGGTTCCCTGTCTAATCTCCCCTGACCCTTCTAGCTGGCTGGGGACAGGCAGCCTTTTGAGAGTGCACAGAAAGCTTTCTGGCTGGGCCATGATGGCTGGGACCAGCTGGCTGGGTGGGAGCTGGGGGCTAGGTCCCTCCTGCATCAAGGAAGCAGCCGTCTCACCTGGTTTTTCCTCCAAGCTCTTGAGAGTGAGCTGATGGTCAGACAAGGCCGCAGCCCCCAGAGGAAGGGAGTGTAGGCACAGGCCTGCCAGGAGCAGCCATCCTCTGGGTCGGAAGAGCCCAGTAACCCAGTGGCTCTCCAGTCCCTTGGGGAGGAGAGGGCAGAGGCAGAGTGGGGGCCAAAGACCAGCCCTCCTGCTTTGCCTCTGGAGTGATGTGCTCAGTTCAGCCAAGGAGCCCCTGGTCTGGAACCATGGGAGGAGGGCAAGGCCCCAGGGCAGATCCATCTGCCAGGAAGAGACTATCCCCTTTCTTTCCTGGGCCACCTGAATCTGGCTGTGTCTCTAGGACCCCAAGCCCACAGGCGGGTGTCCCAGGGTTGGAGGTAGGCCCCAGGCCTGGTGGCCTCTTTACTTGAGAAGACTGTCGTCAGAGCCTTTAGGTTCCCAGATCCTGCAACCTGCCCCTTTGCTGTCAGAGCTGGTACAAGGTGGCCCTAGGCCATGTCCCGCCAGCTCCTCCCACCTCCTGCAGTCTCCCATTTCCCACCCAGCCCTGACCCCTAGCAGCAGCCCTGCCCTGGGCTGGCCTCGGGCGTCTCTGGGCTTGAAGCAGGACTTGTCCCACAGTCAAGTTTGGCTCTAGAGCTGCAGGGCTCCCTCTAGTTTTCCAGTTTGTTATAGATCTTCTCCACCTTTTAGCCTCTAGCTTTACTTGGAAGCAAATCTGACCATAAGGGAAGCTGATGTCTGCTGTGGTTCTCAGCCACTGCCTTATCTGCACCTGACCCTGCCTGCCAGCTCTTCCAGCAGGGTGAACCAGCTCTTTTCCGATTGGCATTTACTGAGATTTTTAAAAGACTAAAACCAGAAATTATGAACCCAAAGCCGCCCCGATGCAGCCCTTCCTCACCCCTCCATGTTCATTAGCTCAGACGCCACCCCCGCCCACTGCCCCATATGGGGCTGGAGTGAGGAGGTGAGGCTCGGGGGTGGGGGGCCAGGAGGGGTCAAGCCAAGCAGAGAAATCCCTCATTTTACTTATTTTGATTTTGGGCTTCGAATCCGACACTTTGATTAACTGGCTCTGTTTTCTTGTCTGCTTCCTCCCGCCCCCTCAACCGCTCCCCTCCCGCTCCCCTCCTGCTGCCGCTCCTCCTGTGGACCACCCCACTGTGCCCTGGCCTCGCTGGGATGGGTTTCCAGTGGGCGAATCAGTTACAATGACATGTTTGAGATGCTGAAACACATGTCCCCGCCTCTGGGGCTGGGGAAGAAATGCCCTGCTCGAGTTGCCTACAAGGTAGACCGTGACCCTGCAACCCGCCCCCCAGGAGGCTGTGTGTGCTCTGCACGGGGTGCTCTCGCTGGCTCTTCCAGCTCCTCTCTTTCTCGGGGCGCCCGGCTGTCTGTCTGCCACTCTGCTGTGCGCCCCTGGCCACCTTACTCTGTCTTTCTCTTCAGCCCCATCCCAGCTTCCTTCCCAGACAGAGGGAGGTGGCCACCATGATGTCTCACTGGCCTCTTGTCCCCACATCCTGAGCAGCCCCCTCTGAGAGCCCCCTGGAGGTTCAGGGATACAGAACTAGACCCTCCTCCCTGCCTTTTCTTCCTCCCTTTGTTTCCTAGGAATGAGGGAACAGACCACTTGTTCAACAGAGGTTGTTTTTGTTCTGGGCTCAAACAAAGCACTAAGCCCCTGCTATGGCTGGAGCTGTTCAGCCCTCTGGGTCTGGCCCTGGGGGCAGGTGGGGCCTGCAGGGCCTCTGGTGCTTTTGTATAATCCCCTCCCCAGCTCAGCAAGTTCAGAGCCTCCCTGGGCCCAGGCCGCAGTCTCCAGGGATGTGCTAGGTTCCAGGGTGGGGAGGAGGCACCACGGCATTGAGAAGGAAAGGGATGTCGGGGAGAACATCTTGCTATTATTCCTGGGGCCTCAGGCTGCAGGATGGGGACAGCCTCAGGGCCTAGGAGTCATGGGATGCTGAGTCCCCAGGAAGGGGGTAAATCAAGGGATACCTCCAGGCCTCCCTCCTGGGTGGGCAAGCAGGTCACATGGCCCAGCCCTAAGCCTGTTCCATCTGCCCAGCTGTCCTCAGTCCCAGCCCATGTCCCCCATATGTAAGCACCTTTATTCCCCCAGCGCCCACCCACCCACCGGACAGTCCTCCTGAGGCCCTCACTGCTCTCCAGCAACCGGCCTGTCTTTCTGCCAGCATGTGCCTCAAGTGTTCCTGAATCTCCCTCTGTCTGAGGAAGCTTTCTGCCAGAGCCTTCGTCTCTCTGGTGCTGTGGACAGATCTTGTGCACGCTGTCTCTCTGTGCCCTGACTCTAGGTCTTTGTTACCTGATTCAGTGCAGCCTGTGGGAGCCGAGTGGCACCTGCAAGCCATCCTCAGCCCCTGCCCTGCCCTGCCTTGTGCCTGCCTGGGGTCCTGCATGCAAGGCTGTAGTTTTGTCCCCAAGAAGGAGAGCTCTGTCCACACTTGGGGCCGGGCTGAGCAGGAAGGGCCATGATGGAGCAGCCTTTGGCCGACTCCAAGGTTCTGGGCATGGAGAGACCAAGAGAGGCCTCGCAGAAGGACTGGACAAGGTGAGGAGGGTCCAGGAGATGCCCAGAGTGCCGCAGCACAGAGGGCCCAGAGCAGAGACACCTATTTGTCCTGGCCTTGCCTCTTGGCTTCTTCCTGAGATTCTTGGCCCTTTGGGGCCTGGAGTGGGCCGATGGTACCCCTGGGTAGGGCAGCCCTCTAGTGCCTGGGCAGAGCTCTTCCTTCTTGGAAATCACCTGCCTGCTCTGCTTTCACTGCTATCCCCAACTCCCCCGACCACCTGCCCTCCAGGAGAGGAATTCCTTGGTCTCTCGCTCCACCATCCATGCTGGTGTGCAGGGATGCTGTTCTCTGGGAAGCCGTTTGCTCCTTGTATGCTGCACACAAATGCTATGCAAAGCCCTGGGGCTGGGACTGGATGTGGCACGTGGGGCTTTGCCAGCATTCGAGGCAGTCAGGCTCACGTCTCCAGCCCTGCTTGCATCCACACCCCACCAACTGTTAGGCTGAGGACTCTGGATTTGGGGCCAGGATGCTAGGGGCAGGGCTGTGTGGCCCTCCCTAGAGAAGGGGCTACCCTGCCACAGGGTGCAGGCTTGGGTGACAACAGGCAGACCCCAGGGAGGAGCTCCTGTCTCTAGCTGGTCAGTGCTCTTGGGGCTCCACTTGGCCAGCTCCATGTTCCCCATGCTGAAAATCTTCCAGGCACACCTGAGATGCATTTCCTCCTTGAGGACTTCTAAGTTCTCAGAGCCTGGGCCTCTGGGCAGCACTGACTGTGCCTGGAGGACTGTGGTGCAGACACAAACTCGTCTCCAGCTGTTCTGTCCCTGAAAACTGGCAACGGGTTCTCCATCTGAGAGGGAGATGGAGCAGAGGTGCAGGACACTGCCCCAGCCCTCCCTGAAGTGCAGCAGCCTCGGCCTCAGGCCCTGGGCAGTCACATCTGTTCCTGTCCTTCCACCAGTGGGAGCTGCCTTGTGTGGAGATGGGCTCTGCCTTTTAGTGGCATTGAGCATCTCTCTCAGGCCCCGTGCTGGGGGGTGAGAGGCAGAAGCCTTGCCAGGCGGAGCTAAAACTAAGGTGTCATCCACCGGGAGCTGGGCCCCAGAGAGGCATCCTGGACCACCCACCCCTTGCCCAGACGATCCAAGTGGTGGGAGGAGAAGATGGGGGTGGGCAGAGCCATGAGCATGGGACCCCTTCTGTCTGTGATTGCCATTCCTCCCCAGCCAAGCCCACACACCTATATTGAGCCACAAGCAGGGGTCCCACCTGTGCTTTCAGAGGGATCAAGGCTCCTGGCCTGGCCCTATGCCACAGTCTTTACCTGGAGTTCTACTTTTCTGCAGCTAGGAGGATCCTCAGCTGAGATTTGCAGGGTGGGGAGTCTAGGGTGTGAATGCTGGCAAAACTCCCACCTGCCCCACCTCACTCAGGCCTAGGCACCTGCAGGGACTACCACTGGGATGCCCAGCCCAGCATCCAGGGACCCCATCATTGAGTAGTCCTGGGGTGGGGGGGTGACCCCAGCAGGCCTGGCCCTGACCGGCCCTGCTTGTCCCTAGCGCCTGGTTCGCATGAACATGCCCATCTCCAATGAGGACATGACCGTCCACTTCACGTCCACGCTGATGGCCCTCATCCGGACGGCGCTGGAGATTAAGCTGGCCCCAGGTGAGCAAGGCGACCTTCGAAGGAGGGCCCTGGGACTCAGAGATGTACAACCCTGCCCTCAGCGCCAGCCCCAGGAGGGAGGGAGGAGGGTGAGGGGCCAGCTGTGTCTTCGGGGGTCTGAGGACAGCTGCACAGGAGGCCTGCCCTGTGGGGCACTGGCTCTTTTGCCTGGTAACCATCTGCACATCAGCACCACCGTGATCCCATTTCAGTAAGGAAATGGAGGCATGGTGAGGTTTAATAAATTACCTAGGTTATTCAGAGCCAGCTGGTGGTGGAGCCAGGACATAGCCTTGGCAAGCCTCACCACAGCCAGTGCTCTCCCTGGGGACGAGGCTGCATGCCCTTGGCCCTTCCCACAGTGAGCCCATCCCCTATCCGGTCTTCCTCTGACCAGATGGACAGAGCCACAGCAATGCCAAAGCAAGGAGAGAAGCCTCAGAGTGTCTTCCCCACCCCCACCCTCTGCATCTGCTCTGCCTCCTGCTTTGAGCACCAGGCCCCACTTGTCTTTCCAAGGATGCCACGCTGGCAACACCATACTATTTCTTGCCCTGCCAGTTTTCATCTCTACTGGATTATTTGTGTCAACATATAAACATCCGATTATTTCCTCCATCTTTAAAAAGTTCTCTTCCCCCCATCGACTTCCCCATTCTCTCCTTCCTAGCACCCCACTCTTGAGAGGTTGTCTGTGACTCCCTTTCCCATGTGCGGGGGGCTCTCCCCAGCTTCACCAGGGCCGCCCTCAGGGTCTCCAGGCTTCCACGATGCTCAACTCAGAGACCAAGGTGCATCCCCATCCCGTGGGCTGCCCGCACTTCCCTGCTGACTCTCTTCTTTGGAATCTTTTTTGTGTCTGTTTCTCTGATCCGACAAACTCTGGGTGTGCCTTTGTGCCATGGAATGTTCTCTACACCCACTGCTTTATCATCTCACCTATTCCCATGTCCTTAAATAGCATGAATCCAATTTTGTATTTTTAGCCCTGACTTCTCCCCTGAACTTCAGATTTCCCCCCACAGCCTTCTCTATCGCAGTTAATGCTCAAGCCAAAACCTTAGAAGCCATCTTATTCTATTTATTATTTATTTATTCGAGATAGGGTCTCACTGTGTCACCCAGGCTGGAGTGCACTGGTGCAGTCATGGCTCACTGCAGCCTCCACCTCCCAGGCTCGAGTGATCCTCCTACCTCAGCCTCCCAAAGTTCTGGGATTACAGGTACCACCCCTGCCCACTAATTTTTGTATAGTTTTTAGACATGGGGTTCACTGTGCTGCACAGGCTGAGGATCATCCTTTTCTCCCTTTTTCTTATCCCATTTCTGATTGATGCCTTATATTCTATTTTCTTGACTCTTATCTTTAAACTATATCCAAATTGTGGCCACTCCTCTCTCTTCCCCACTGCCACCTCTGCTGGCTCTCAGCTGTTGCTGCAGCGACTTCTAATTCATCTGCTTCTGCCCTTGACCCCTTCTGTCTGTCTTCAACACAAAAACCAGAGTGATTGGGTCAAAAATTAGACTAAGGGCTGGGTGTGGTGGCTCACACCTGTAATCCTAGCACTTTGGGAGGCCAAGGAGGGCAGATTGCCTGAGCCCAGGAGTTTGAGGCCAGCCTGGGCAGCAGGGTGAAACTAAAATAGAAAAATGTAGGCTGGGCACAGTGGCTCACGCCTGCAATCCCAGCACTTCAGAGGCCGAGGCAGTTGGATCACAAGGTCAACAGATCAATACCATTCTGGCCAACACTGTAAAACCCCATCTCTACTAAAAATACAAAAGTTAGCTGGGTATGGTGGTGCATGCCTGTAGTCCCAGCTACTCAGGAGGCTGAGACAAGAGAATCTCTAGAACCCAGGACACGAAAGTTGGAGTGAGTTGAGGTTGTGCCACTGCACTCCAGCCTGGCGACGGAGTGAGACTCTGTCTCAAAAAAAAAAAAAAGAAAAAAAAATTAGCTGGTCATGATGATATGTGCCTATAGTCCCAGCTACTCAGGAGGCTGAGGCAGGAGAATCTCTTGAACCTGAGAGGTGGAAGTTGTGGTGAGCTGAGATCACACAACTAGCTTGGGCGACAGAGCGAGACTCTATCTGAAAAAAAAAAAAAAATCAGACGAACAAAACTGATAAAAGTCCTGGCTGGACAGATCAAGATGATAGAGAGGATACAAATAACCAATATAAGCAATGAAAGAGGGAACATCACTGCAAATCCTGTTAATGTTGAAAAGATAAGAGGCCAGACATGGTGGCTCAAATCCATAATCCCAACATTTTGGGAGGTAGAGGCAGGAGGGTCGATTGAGGCCAGGAGTTGAAGACCAGCCTGGGTAATATAGTGAGAATCTGTCTTTACAAAAAATGGTTTAAAATAATTAGCTGGGCGTAGTGACACACACTTGTATTCCCAGCTACTCAGGAGGCTGAGGCAGGCTGATCACTTGAGCCCAGGAGTTTGAGGCTGCAGTGAGCTATGACTGTGCTGCTGTACTCCAGCCTGAGTGACAGAGACAGACCCTGTCTCTTAAAAACAATCATAAAAATTGTAAATAAAACAAAGAAATGTTATAAACAACTTTATGTCCATTTAAACAAATGAAATGGAAAAAATTCTTGAAAAACATAAACTACCATGCTTATTCAAGAATAGATAACCTTCAGTTTCAATGCCAGAGGACAAAAAAATAAGAACATATAAGCAGGCCAGGTGCCATGGCTCATGCCTGTAATTCCAGCAGTTTTGGAGGTTGAGTCAGGAGGATCACTTGAGCCCAGGAGTTTGAGACCAGTCTGGGCAACATAGGGAACCCTGTCTCTACAAAAAATTAAAAATTAGCTGAGTGTGGTGGTGAACACCTGTGCTCCCAGCTTCTTGGGGAGACCAGCGTAGAAGGGATGAGACATGATGGTTCTGCTGCAGTGAGACCCCATCTCAAGAAAACCTTCAGTAATACCATGTTTATTAAGTAACCACTGCACTCACTCCAGCCTGGGACAGAGTGAGACCCCATCTCAAAAAACAAAAATAAAAACAAAAACAAAACCTCAGTAATATCATATTTATTAAATAACCACTGCACTCCAGCCTGGGTAACAGAGTGAGACCCCATCACAAAAAAATTAGTAATACCATATTTATTAAATTTAGAGTGGAAAAGCCTTCCAACAAAGAAAATTCCAAGTCCAGACGGCTTCATTAGTGAAGTCTATCAACTGTTTAAGGAAGAAACATTACCAATTCTATATAGACTCTTCCAGAAAGTAGAAAAAGGGAATATTTTCCAACTTATTTTATTTTCAGAGGCCAGCTTTGCTCTGATACCAAAAGTAGATGAAGACATGACAAAAAGAGAAAACTACAGACCAATATCCCATATGAACATAGACTTTATAATCTTCAACATAATCTTTTAGCAAACTGAATATATTTTAAGAGATAATCCATGATGACACAAATGGGGTTTACCCCAGGATAAGTTTGATTCAGTGTTTGAAAATCGATTAATATAGGCCGGGCACGATGGCTCATGCCTGTAATCCCAGCACTTTGGGAGGCTGAGGTGGGTGGATCACGAGGTCAGGAGATCGAAAACATCCTGGCTAACATGGTGAAAACCCGTCTTCATTAAAAATACAAAAAATTAGCCGAACATGGTAGTGTGCGCCTGTAGTCTGAGCTACTTGGGAGGCTGAGGCCAGAGAATCGCTTGAACCTGGGAGGCGGAGGTTGCAGTGAGCTGAGATCGCACAACTGCACTCCAGCCTGGGCGACAGAGCAAGACTATGTCTCATTAAAAAAAAAAAAGAAAGAAAATTAATGTAACTTACTGTATCAAAGAAGGAAAACTACATGATTATCTCAATAGATACAGAAAAAGTATTTGACAAAATGCAACATCTATTCATGATTTTTAAAATTCTACATAAACTAGGAGTTAAGGAAAGCTTCATCAGTCATGTATTATAGACTAACACTTATACAGTCAATTTATTTTCAACAAAGTTGCAGAGGCAATTAATGGAGAAAAGATAATCTTTTCTACAAATGATGCTGGAGAAATTTAGATAATCCTGTGCAAAAAGAGAAACATTTCTGGCATGCTGCTTTAGCTAGCTCGGGCTGCCGTAACAAAATGCTGCAGCTTGGGTGGCTTAGACAAAAGAAATTTATTTCTCACAGTTCTGGAGACCAGAAGTCCAGGAGCACTGTCCTTGTGAGATGGGTGTCACTGTTAGGGCTCTTCTCTTGGCTGGTAAACAGCCATCATCCTGCTGTGTCCTCACATAGACCTTCCTCTGAGTGTTCAGGGAGAGAAAAAGAGCAAGTGGGTTTCCAGGTGTCTCCTATGAGACCACTGATTCTGTGGACTGGGCCCCACACTTAGGATCTCATTGAACTGACCCCCTCCTTACAGGCCCTGTGTCCAAATACAGTCAAATTTGGGGGTCAGGGCTTCTACATATGGACTAGAGTAGGGGACAGCTCAATCCATAGCACATACCTTTTACCCTGTACAAAAAATAACTTGAAATGTATTGCAGACAGATATGTAAAATCTATTTGGGAGGCCAAGGCAGGTGGATCACGAGGTCAGGAGTTCAAGATCAGCCTGGCCAAGATGGTGAAACCCTGTCTCTACTAAAAATACAAAACTTAGCCGGGCATGGTGGTATGCGCCTGTAATCTCAGCTACTCAGTAGACGGAGGCTGAGGCAGGGAATTGCTTGAACCCAGGAGGCAGAAGTTGCAGTGAGCCGAGATTGTGCCACTGCACTCCAGCCTGGGCGACAGAGTAAGACTCTGTCTCAAAAAAAAAAACAACTAAAATCTGAAATTTTGAAACCTCTAGAAAACACAGGGCCAGGCCTGGTGGCTCATGCCTGTAACCCCAGCACTTTGGGAGACTGAGGCGGGCAGATCTCTTGAGGTCAGGAATTCAAGACCAGCCTGGCCAACATGGTGAAACCCCATTTCTACTAAAAATAACAAAAAAAATATAGCTGGGCATGGTGGTGGGCACCTGTAGTCATCCCTACCCAGGAGGCTGAGGCAGGAGAATTGCTGGAACCTAAGAGGCGGAGGTTGCAGTGAGCCAAGATTGTGCCACTGCACTCCAGCCTTGGTGACAGAGTGGGACTCCATCTCAAATGGAAAAATTCAATAAATTGAACTATAGCAAAACTTTTTCTATATGAAATATGTATATATATATATATATATTGAGACAGAGTCTCACTCTGTTGCCTAGGCTGGAGTGCAATGACACGATCTCAGCTCACTGCAACCTCTGCCTCCCAGGTTCAAATGATTCCCCTGCCTCAGCTTCCTGAGTAGCTGGGATTATAGGTGGACACCACCACACCCAGAAAATTTTTGTATTTTTAGTAGAAACAGGGTTTCACCATGTTTGCCAGGCTGGTCTCAAATTCCTGACCTCAGGAGATCTGCCGCCTCAGTCTCCCAAAGCGCTGGGATTACAGCCGTGAACCACCACGCCCCACCATGAAAGATATTTTTTTGAAAGGAGGCCAAGTGCAATGGCTTGCCCCTGTAATCCCAGCTTTGAGAGGCAAGGCGGGAAGATTGCTTGAAGCCAGGAGTTCAAGACCAGTATGGACAACAAAGTGAGGCTCTGTCTCAACAAAAAATAAATTTAAAAAGTTATCTGGGTGTGGTGGTGCACGCTTGTGGTCCCAGCTACTCAGGAGGCTGAGTCGGAAGGATTGCTTGGGCCCAGGAGTTCAAGGTTCTGGTGAGCTGTGCGCATACCACTGCACTCTAGCCTGGGCAACAGATTGAGACCCTGTCTCAAACAAATAAAACAAAACCAGAAGGAACAGACAAGACTAAAACTTGGAGAATATATTTGCTAAACACGTATCTGCTATAGGCTTCCTATTCATAATATAGGAAGACCTGTCACAGCTCCCTGAGAAAATAACCCAACTAAAACAGACAAAAGATTTGAAGGGAAATGTCATCAAAGATATATGGAAGACAAATAAACACAGGCAGAGGTGCTCAATATCATTAATCATTAGAGAAATCCAAAATAGTAAGACAAGAACCCCAGTGAGGTTACACTCCACCACTCAACTCTAGTTGCCAGAATACTTCTCAGAATGACACTGCTTAGTGCTGAGAGGGCAAAGCAACTGGAATTCTATTGGGAAAAGAAAATGGTAGCCCCTCAGTTTGCAGGTACTTCTGTGGTCCAGCCGTTCCGCTTCGGACATGAAAACATACATCCATCCACACAGAATCTACATGGAAATGTTTACAGCTTTATTCAAAATTGCACCGAACTGTAAACAACTCATATGTCCATCAGTTGGCAGTAGAGAAACCAATGGTGCATTTATACAATTAAAGACTACTCAGGAGTGAAAAGAAACACACTCCCTTTGTACGTGACAATGTGTGAGACTCTCACATGTACCACACTGGGTGAAAGAAGTCAGATTCAAAAGCCAGTGTGCTGTATGATGCCATGTGTGTGACATTCTGTAGCAAAACTATAGAGATCCAGAACACATCAGTGGTGGCAGGGGCTGCCAGTAGGACTAGGGTTTGACTCAATGGGGCACAGAGGAATTTGGGAGTGATGGAGCTGTTGCATACCTTGACTGTGGTGTGTGGGTATATGCATTTACCCAAGTCCATAGAACAGTAAAAAGGGTGACTTACTGCGTGTGAATTGTACCTTAATAAACCTGATGCCTAAGAAAGGTGATTCTGATTGTTTTATTCCTCTGCTCAAAAGCCTCCACTGCCTTCCACGCTGGGCTTCCTGCCTGCCCTCTCTGTCCACCTTGCCCCGTGGCCTCCCTGGCTCTTTGGGTGACACAGCAGGGTCAATGTACTCGAGGGCTCCTTTCTGCCTTCGGGACACACAGGCCTCCTCCGTGGGAGGCTTTGCTGGCCGTCCTGTCCCCAGCCCCAGCCCTGCTGATATTTCTTGTTCCAGTCCCCGCTCTGCTCTCCTTGCTTTGGCACTTTTCACTCTCCAGTGCACTGTTTTTAGTTTTTTGTTTTTTCACTCGTTGCTACTTTATTGGTAGACTAAAACGGTGTCAACTCCAGAAGGGAAATTTTTGGGGGGCTTTGGTCCCATCACTTGGAACAGTACCTGATATTTAGTAGGTGTTCAGTAAATATTGCTGAACGAAGAGATGAATGGCTGGAGTGCTGCCATCTTCCCCCTAAATCCGCATAGCCCATCCCGTGCACACACACGCACATGCACACCACACACACGTCAGACACACACATTTGTGCACATCCAGGAGGATGCCCTGCTCACCTTCCTTCTCCTCTGGGCAGACTCACTGCAGGGAGAGCTGTGAGCAGCTTCTGCATCAGCATTTGTTCCCACTGCACCCTCCTTCCAGCACCATATCCACCCCATTCATCTCACCACCTGTACCAGCTCTGTCCCATTGGTGACTATAGGGCTGCTCCCAACATCTCTGTCTTTTCCCCTTCTCTGCCATCATCCTGGTCCAGCTGGGACAAAGCAGCATCAGTGTGACGCGGAATTGAGGAAGGAGATTTCCATTGTGTGGGCCAATCTTCCTCAGAAGACTCTGGACCTGCTGGTACCACCCCATAAGCGTAAGTGTGAGGGTGAGAAATGCCGCTGGTGCCCACCTTTTCTGTCTCACCCAGAGCGGCTGGAAGGCTGTGGAGGTGAGGGCAAGGGACAAAGGGCAAGCCACCTTGGAGGGGTGGGCTCACCTTCTTGTGAGTCTGCGCTTGGCTCCAACCAAGGGAGCCCTGGGCGGCAGAGGAGCCACTGGAGATGAGCGTGGGTTTGTGGTGTTTAGCTCCTGGTGTGTGGAATTTATTTTTTAAAATCCAGAGAAAAAGGCAGGAAGGGATCCCAGAGATGTTAGGAGGGTGGGGAGGTGCCCAGCTGCATCTTGTACCGAGACGTGAAGGAGCATGGGGAGGTGCCCAACTCTGTCTTGTGAGAGATGTGAGGGAGAACGGTGAAGTGCCCAATTAAATCTTGCTTTCTGAGGAGGAGACACAGGAAGGGCCCCGCATTCAGCAGAGTGATTCAGCAGAGGTCTCTCCTGTGAGAGACCTCAGGAGCCAGGGTGGCCAGAAGGGCCAGGTCAGCATCCGGAGGAGCCCTGGTGGCCGAGTCCTGTGTTCTGCCTTAGAGCCGTCTGTCCCAATGCATTTCCAGGAGTCCTTGTGGCGGGTGAGGGAGGGGAGGCTGTTTCCTCACCTAACTTCCACCCCGTTTTCATGGGTTCTCGGCCCCCTTCTCTGAATCTCAGCCCCTGTGTTCTCTTCCAGCTGATGAGATGACAGTTGGGAAAGTTTATGCAGCTCTGATGATATTTGACTTCTACAAGCAGAACAAAAGCACTAGAGACCAGATGCAGCAGGCTCCCGGAGGCCTCTCCCAGGTACCTGGCAGCCCTCAGTTTTCCAGGAGGTCACTGTGGTGCCTCCGAGGCTCTGGCATCCTTGGGGAGTTTGACATGGGGAAGACCCACACTGTTCTTGGAAAAAGTGCCTCAGGAGAAGGAAGGTGAAAGATGCTTGCAGCTGCCTCCTGGCCCCCAAAGTCTGGAACTACACACAGCCTTTATGCTTTCTATGGGTTGGTGGTACTGGGCAGCTCCCGACATAGAAAGCCAGCACCCAGGGCCAGAAGATGAGGGCTGCCCTGGGCAGTGTCACCACTGTTAAGGGGTGGAAGAGAAGATGTGAAGACCATTTGAGGAGGATTGTTTGGGGAGGCGGAAGGAGAATGGTTTTCCCTTCACACAGAGACCAAACAAATTCAGATGTATAGGTTCAGGACCACTGTCTGTTCTGTTCTTGACTCTGGCTGAGATGGTTTGGGGGCCCGTCTTCCGATGTCATCCTTCCCACACAGCCATGTCTTTGGTGACCATATGTAGTCTCTCTGCTAGAAAATTCTTCAGGTGTCCAGAGTTTCCGGGGATGCTAATCCAGACCCCAGATGGAGAATATCTGGTGGTCAGGCCACACCTTCCATTCTGACATCTGGGGTAGACATCACTAATCCAGCCAGCAGTTTTCCCCAGCCCTAAAATCTCAGAATTCTGCTCAGCCCAACCCTAACCCTAACTCCTACCAGCCAATTCAAGGTGATCATTAGATGGAATCTTGTTGCCACCTGTAATCTGGTTGAATCCCCTAATTGTGTAGCAGGGAACTGAGGTTTTGAGAGGTGACATGGCTTTTCTGAAGTCATGACAGGCCCGGGGGTTTGAGGAGATGCTGTAAGGGTCCCTCGGCCTGCTTCATTGTTTTGGTCACATGCTCATATTTAGGGACAGGGTGGGAACAGGGAAAGCAGGTGGCCCCTTGCTAAGGGGAAAGAGCCCTGACACTGGGCTTGAACATTGCCCTGTGCCAAGGGGTCAGAGCAGGTTGAGGAGGCCACATTGCATTGCAGGCCCATTGGAGGTCTTTCCCTTCCCTTTGCCTTCTTTGCAGATGGGTCCTGTGTCCCTGTTCCACCCTTTGAAGGCCACCCTGGAGCAGACGCAGCCAGCTGTGCTCCGAGGAGCCCGGGTTTTCCTTCGACAGAAGAGTTCCACCTCCCTCAGCAATGGTGGGGCCATGTGAGTATCCGGATGGAAAGGAGGGGGCCCAAAGCCAGTAAAGGAGCAAGCAGACATCTCATTTCCTTGACCTTGACCTCCCTGGCTCTCACTTCTGCTGGCCTCTGAGTTCACCAGCTTGGAGGCACCTGAGGGGTATATCTGCCACCCGACCGTGTACCCAGGCCCTTGGCTGCCCTCCAAGGACAGAGAGCCCCAGGTCATGTCTCAGTTCTCAGGGGCTGGCTCTGCTTGTTTTCCTTGCTGCCTGAGAGCAGTCGAGGGCTCTTCTTTTGCTGAGATTTTAAAATTGTTCCCTGTGACATTAGACAGGTGCCTCATCAAACCCACCTTCCTAACAGCACTTAGACCGTGTCCCATTTCCGCTGCATGCACCTGCTTCCCTTTCAGACAAGAGGCCCCTGCCCCTGTTCCTCATCAGCCCTCCATGGCAGCAGATGCTGAGACTCCAGCTCCAGCTCCCACCCCTTTCTGTCAGTGGCCTCCTGCTTTTCTAACCCTGTAAGACACTTTTCCTCTCAGATCTCCCCTTTGGCACTGATTTCTGAAGCTGTTATATTTTGTAACAAATTGTTAAGGTTCTTTTTTATCACTTAACTCTTGCCACAGTATTTCTTGATAACAAACCACCCAGAAGCAGGTAACTTAAAAGAACCATCACTTTTTCCCACTTTGTGCCAGAAAAGTGTGCCCCCAAATCTCAGGACCCAGATCCTGGGGACTGACTCCCGAGGCCCCAACAGCTCCCCTGTTCCCACAGTCTGCTTTTGGCATGCTGATGAAAACCTTTCTTTCATTTAAACTCCTGATTCTGCTTGTATGTGTAGGTGGGAGGGGATAGTGAGGTGTCTGGGGTTTATGTAAGCCAAGCTTTCAGCAGGAAACTGAGCTTCTTATTTCTGTGATGATAGTTTCTACCTGAATCAATTATAACTCCTGTATGGCAAGATAAGGAACTCCTACTCAGACTGGGTCTGGCGAGGGTGTTTATTGAGCCATTTAGTGAGCGTGTTGAGCATACACCTGGCCTTGGATATGGTGTGATTTCAGGGTTATCAGTGCATTAGGGGCCAGCTCTGACCATTCCTCCTCTCAGCACCAGCCTGCTACCGCGGCTGCTCTTGGCCTAGTGCTAGCAGGGGCTGCAGTGCCCCAGACAGCATGGAAGGAGAAGAGCTGCTTGCAACTCTCGGAAGATAAAGGATGGGGCTTCTCAGAAGCCTCAGAAACCACCAGTGTGTTTCTCTGCCATCTCTGCACCCACTGCTGTGATCAGAGTGTGGTCCACTGAGACCATCAGCCTCCACTCTGAGCTCAGAGTGATCAATGCCACTCAACCTGCAAGACTAAGAATGTAGTCAGTGCTTCACCGAACGTGGGAGTGAGCACTCAGCCAAGGAGATTCCATGCCAGCTGGGAGACAAGTGATGAGAAATACCAGTGCAAGGGTATTTCCGTGTGGGACCATTGGGGCAGGCAGATGGGGAGCAGGTATGGGGTGGCCTCCACCAGAAGGCTCCACCCCAGCAGAGAGCCAAGGGATGGAAAGGCTCGTCATGGCTGAGGGTGGGGTGGGGTGGGTCAGAGAAGTGAGGAGGAGCCACCAGCAAGGGACCCCTGGGGGAAGAAGCCCCTGGAAGAGTCCCGGGCAAGGCCACCCCGTCCCAGCTCATCCCCTCCATGACAGCTTCTTCTGTGCCCATCCCAGCTAATCCCCTCCCCAACAGCTTCTGAGCCTGGCCCAGGCCTCCCCTCCGTGACAGCTTCTCTCTGTCTGCTACCATAGGCAGGATTTCTGTAGCTACTGTCCTAACACAGGCTCTGCACATGTGGCCCCATTCTTCCCCAAGATAATCCTGTGTGGCAAGGACAGTCCCTGCTCCCGCTTCACAGATCAGTCCCTCATCCAGATTGGGGTGGCAGGCCCAGGCCCGCCTCACACATGAGCACATGGGGCAGGAGCTGGTGCTCTGCATCCTCTCTGCCTCTCTGAATCCCTTCCTGCTCTGACCCTGTTTTGGATCCATGTCCTTTGATGAGGCTTTGCTTGGGTCCAGCGTGCACAGGCCATGTTGGGGCTCCCTAGCCTCTGCTGCATGTAGTGGAGATGTCTGGCAGGTTGAGGTGCCAGGCTATTGGTGAGGCACCTGCGGCTTCTGACTCCACAGGAGTCCATTTGTCTTTTCTGCCACAGACAGAACCAAGAGAGTGGCATCAAGGAGTCTGTCTCCTGGGGCACTCAGAGGACCCAGGATGCACCCCTTGAGTCCAGGCCACCCCTGGAGCGTGGCCACTCCACAGAGATTCCTGTGGGGCAGTCAGGAGCACTGGTGAGCATCCCTGGGGGCCAGTGAGACTGGAATGGGGGTACGTGAGATCTGGATGGAGGATGTGTGAGACAGGGTTAGGGGATGTGTGAGAACAGGATGGGGAACGTGTGAGACCAGGATGGGGGACATGTGAGACTGGGGTGGGGGACGTGTGAGATCAGGATGGGGGACGTGTGAGATCAGGATGGGGGACGTGTGAGACCAGGGTGGGGGATGTGTGAGACCGGGATGGGGGACGTGTGAGACCGGGATGGGGGACGTGTGAGACCGGGATGGGGGACGTGTGAGACCGGGGTGGGGGACGTGTGAGATCGGGATGGGGGACGTGTGAGATCGGGGTGGGGGACGTGTGAGACTGGGGTGGGGGACGTGTGAGACCGGGGTGGGGGACGTGTGAGACCGGGATGGGGGACGTGTGAGACCGGGATGGGGGACGTGTGAGACAGGGATGGGGGATGTAGGAGATCAGGATGGGGAGTGTGAACAGGGATGGGGGTATGTGAGACTAGGATGGGGAACATGTGAACAGCAGTGGGGGTTAGGTGAGACTGAGGTGAATTTGGGAGGGACTGCAGTGCCCCATGGGGTGAGTCCGGGGAGGGGTCAGACTAGGCAAGTACTCTCTCTCCAGGCTGTGGATGTTCAGATGCAGAGCATGACCCGGAGGGGCCCCGATGGGGAGCCACAGCCTGGTTTGGAGAGCCAGGGCCGAGCAGCCTCCATGCCCCGCCTTGCTGCCGAGACTCAGGTGGGTGGTCTGGAAGGGTCCAGGACCTGGGGCTGGTGCGTGGAGGGTGGGGAAGTGGGGATGTGGCTCTGGGTATCCCACAGATGAGGAGACCTGGGTGGAGAGGGCTGGGGTCCCACGTGTGGAGCTCTTTGCTGAGGTGGGAGCAGGCACCCCGGGCAGCCCTGACTGGGCCCCAACAGAGGTGCAGCCTGGGTGCCTTAAGCCCCAAATCTTCTCCAGAGGGTGGGTCAGGTCCAGTAGATGCTGCTGGGACAGCTGTGCCTGTTCTCAGCCTCTCATCAGGGGCTGTGGAGCCTAGGGACCCCTCTCTGGCCCCATCATTTCTGCTGCTCCTCTCTGGGACTCTACTCCCCCCAGTAACCTCATCCTCATCCAGAAAATCTCACCTCCACCTCAGTCCCCTCTCTCCCGCCTGTGGCTCTGTGGAGGACCCTCCCTGCTCACAGACAGTCCCTGGACCGCTTCTGCTACCGAGCTCCTTGCTGGGCTCTCCTCATTCTGGGACACACACTTTGGGTTAAGGAAGAGGAATCTCTGGCCTGGGGATGGCGGCAGCCCCGTGTTTCCCAGGCGAGGCTCCTACCGCAAGGACACTGGGAGGGTTGCCCTCGGAGGCTGCTCTGGGAACGCTGCACCCCAACCTCTGAGTCTGGGGAGGAACTCCAGGCCCTTGCCTGCAACCTGAGCCTACTCCAGGTGGCCAAAAGTGATGGGAGCCCCCTGTGCCAGCCCGTCCCTCAGCCGTCCTGGGCTGTGGAGCTGTGGACCTGGGCCTTGTCTGTGACTCTTCCCCTCTCCACTGCTGTGGCCAGCAGACCTTTTTCCTTTCCTCACTGCCCCTCCTCCCTCTTGTAGTTTCTCCTCTTCCCACCAGTCCTTCCTCCCTTGTCTCTTTCCCTGCCCCACTGTGCCCTCCTGGGCACAGCCTGGTGAGTGGGTGCAGGCTGAGACTCCCTGCAGCCTATACTGGGGCCTCCTTCACACATGTGATGTGCTGGCGGCTGCCGGTGAGTGTACCTGGGAGGGGGCCCGCCCCTCCCCACCCCTCCCAGAGCTCTTCCACAGGTCCTGATTCCAGCTGTGGAAGCAGGTCAGGGGTCAGTTCACCTCACCTGTGCCAGGCAGAGTGATCCCACTGCAGGCAGCAAAGGTATCCCTGAGCCCCACTCAGAGTTCTTCCAAGCCAGCTGCCTCTCTTCCTGGCAGGACACACGGGATGGGCCAGGGACTCAGGCACTGTCTGCCCCCAGCCTGCCCACCTGGGATACAGTGTGGGTCTCTGACTGTGCGACCAAAATGGAGGACATGTGGCCCCTCCGTCTGGCTGCTCCACCACCACTCCCTTGCCTGCATCCCTGCTGACCCCGGTGCCTCCCCAGACGCACTCTTAGGCCGCGTGCCCACTGTGTCCTTTGTCTGCAGCCCGTCGCAGATGCCAGCCCCATGAAGCGCTCCATCTCCACGCTGGCCCAGCGCCCCCGCGGGGCTCATCTCTGCAGCACCACCCCAGACCGCCCACCCCCTAGCCAGGCACCGCACCACCACCATCACCGCTGCCACCGCCGCAGGGACAGGAAGCAGAGGTCCCTGGAGAAGGGGCCCAGCCTGTCTGCCGAGACGGATGGCGGTGCGTGCGGAGGGTCCCGGGGAGCCCCTCGGGGAGCTGTGGCCCGAGTCAGGGTGTCCAAGCAGCCCATGGGGACCCTCTTCCTTTGTGGGCCTCATGACCCCATAACCAGCTGGAGCAGGGTGGGGCTGAGGCCCAGGCCCTAACCCTCACCCTAGCCTTACCCCAGCACCGCGTGAATTCCATCCTGCTGGCCCTGGGGGTCAGGGGTACTTGCCTTGGGCCTGGCTGTGCTAACTTCTCCTCTTCCCTGGCCAGCACCAAGCAGTGCTGCGGGGCCGGGGCTGCCCCTGGGAGAGGGGCCCACAGGCTGCAAGCGGGAGCGAGAGCGCCGGCAGGAGCGGGGCCGGTCCCAGGAGCGGAGGCAGCCCTCATCCTCCTCCTCAGAGAAGCAGCGCTTCTACTCCTGTGACCGCTTTGGGGGCCGTGAGCCCCCAAAGCCCAAGCCCTCCCTCAGCAGCCACCCCACATCACCGACAGCTGGCCAGGAGCCAGGACCCCACCCCCAGGTAAGAGGAGCAGGTGGGCAGGTCAGGGCCCAGCAGCCTCTCCCTCAGCCCAGTGGCCCTGTCCCTAGGGCCTCCCCACTGCACTTTGTCGTTCCCAGCAACCCCAAGGGCTGGGCGCCCTGTCCCAGAGCCAGCATTGGCACCCCAGCCCAGCTGTGTCCTCCTCAGGCTCCTGCCTGGGTCACCCTGGGATGGTGGATCTGTGTCCTCATCCACTTTCAGACCCGAGACTCCGAATCCACACCTCTCTCTCCGTCCCTTCTGACTCTCCTTCCCTGACTGTGGTCATTGGGCTTTTGTTCTGGCCTCTTCCCTGGGCCCCACCTGTCCCTTCCATCACCTGCTCTCCCCCACCCCATTCCTGGGCCTGATCGTGACCACCACCCTTCCTCACACACAGTGCCTGTTGCCTCCCTGGCCATCATGGCCCAGCGTGTCCCCCATGGCCTCCCTCTCTCCTCCCTGCCCACTAGGTGCCTGTGTGTGATGTGCTCTATTGGTTCAGTTTTGTATGTTTGATTCGTTGTAGGGCAGTGGTTCCGTGAACGGGAGCCCCTTGCTGTCGACATCTGGTGCTAGCACCCCTGGGCGCGGTGGACGGAGGCAGCTCCCCCAGACGCCCTTGACTCCTCGCCCCAGTATCACCTACAAGACGGCCAACTCCTCACCTGTCCACTTCGCCGGGGCCCAGACCAGCCTCCCTGCCTTCTCCCCGGGCCGGCTCAGCCGTGGGCTTTCCGAACACAATGCCCTGCTCCAGAGAGACCCCCTCAGCCAGCCCCTGGCCCCTGGCTCTCGGATCGGCTCCGACCCTTACCTGGGGCAGCGTCTGGACAGTGAGGCCTCTGTCCACGCCCTGCCTGAGGACACGCTCACCTTCGAGGAGGCTGTGGCCACCAACTCGGGCCGCTCCTCTAGGACTTCTTATGTGTCCTCCCTGACCTCCCAGTCTCACCCTCTCCGCCGCGTGCCCAATGGCTACCACTGCACCCTGGGACTCAGCTCAGGAGGCCGAGCACGGCACAGCTACCACCACCCTGACCAAGACCACTGGTGCTAGCTGCACCGTGACCGCCCAGACGCCTGCACACAGCAGGTGTGTGCTCCAGTGGATGAGTTCTATCATCCACGTGGGGCAGCAGCCCCTAGGGGGAGGCCTCGCACACCTTAGTGAGGCTCCTGCGGACCCTGTCTCCCCCTCCCCTTTTATTCTAGATGACGAATAAAGCCCTGTTAGAGGATGCGGCTCTTTCTGTCCCCTTCCTGTTTTGCCTTCCTGGGTCTTGTACCACACACCAGACCCTAAACCGGAGGCTGCTGTGTGTGGCTGAGAAGGACCCAGGAGTCCAGATCCCGTGTCCTGGGACTCAGCATCCAGGGTGGGTGCTTGGAGCCATTGTGAGGAGCTCTGCATCCTGTGGGGAGCACCCGTGCAGCGCAGAGAAGCAGGGCCCGCCTGAAAGCACAGCGAGACCTCCGGACGGTGGGGATGGGGAGTGGGACACAGGCTCGTGCCAGCCGTGGCTTGTGAACGCTCACTCAGACATGCTCTGTCCCTCCCCCAGACACTGTCGGCCCCACAGGGACCGAGTTGGAAAGTGTTCTTGCTGTAGTTTTGAGTTTTAATTGCAACACCCCTCACTCTTTTGTCACTTCTATATACTCGATGTAGGAAAAATAGAAAAACAGAAAAATGGGGAAGGAAATGTTCACATAACTTTAACAAATCAAACCTGTGGAAGAAAGATGTCAGCTTTTTGCCACGTGTCTTTGTGGCTTGTGTGAGGAGACACCCTGTGCAGCTGTGTCCGGTCCAGGTGGACCTCAGGTGGCCCCTGGCTCCGCTGCTCTTGACCAAGTGCCTGACTGCCAGGCCCTCACACCCAGGCTCCTGGGCACTGTGGCGTGAGACGAGGCCTCCGGAACCATCGTGGGAGCATGTGAATAGTACTCGCAATGGCAGCCAGGTAGCAAGCCCTTGCCAGTGGAGAGCACTGGACGTCATGGTGGGAAACAAGGCAGCCGTTCGTTGTCCTCCCATGAGCAGGTGGACTTCCAGGGAAGCCACAGGGCGGCTGAACATGTGCTTGTGTGAGGCATGTTCAGCCTGTTCTGCATCGGATTCTCAGGGCACACTCTGTGGTGTGTGAAATAGGTTTCTTTCCACACATGGCAAAAGACAGGGAAAGGCTGGCAGGATGGAGGGAGACGCTGACTGGTGGCTTGGATATGGGGCTGTCAGGGCAGGAGGGAGGAAGCCCCAGCTGGAATGAAACTCAGAGAAAGTGACCAAGGGAGGACACGGCTCCTGCTGCTGAGGCTGGGCACCTGACGCCCAGCACTGTCCTGGCACCAGACACAGGGAGCAGGCAGTCAAGTGAGTCTGACCCCATGGCCGCGCTCAGGAGAGAAAGACGACACTCAGGACACTGTCCGAGGTGAACAAGATGCCGGGAGGCCCTTTGTTTTGTGAAGAAAGGGAGCATTTAGGCAGTTTGTGGTGGTGTGTCCTCCGTGTTCTGAAATTCCAGATGATCTGTGTTGGATTCTTGGCTTCTACCCCATGATTCTCCTCAAAGAAATTGTGTGTGATGTGTGCGTGTGTCTGTATCACAGGAGACGCAGTGCCTGTGCAGGTGTGTTTAGTGTGTGGACGTCATTAATCCATAGGGCTATGCAACAAAAGACACATTTAATAGAAATAAAACACACAAGACCGCTGCCTGGTCTGGGGTTCAGCATGATTGTGACCAAACCTTTTTATAGAATTTCCTTACCTGAAGGCACAACACTCTGAAACTCTAAAGATAACAGAATATTTTATTCCAATAGAATAAACCAGGAATCTCGGACTGTGCATGTGATCACGTTGGAGTAGAAGGATGTGTATTTTGACACTGATGTTTTGTCCCTTGTTCCCCCTGCTGCCAGCCCATGTTACCTTGGGTGTCAAATGTGTCCATTCCATGCAAAACCACAGCCATTTCCCCAGGCAGTGTTGGGTCAAGAATCCACTTTTCTAGACCCACACAGCCTAGCTGGCTTGTCTGGACTCTTGTGGGCATTGGAATTGATGAAAATCACAGGGAGCGAGGAAAATAGACATGATGTCTCGTTACCCTGACTTTGGGTTTTGTTTGTCTTCTCCAGCTGTCATATATGTTCCCTGAATCTCATAGTGAGTTGCCAAATTTGAAATGCATCACCCAGTTGTCTGCATCTGGAACCAGTCAAGCAGTGGCTGTAGTTTGAACAAGTTATGTGTGCATGTAACATATATACATATATACATATATACAAGTATGTGCATGATGTATATCTTCGTACTTTTTGATACAATGTATTCATTTGTTAATTTTTAATTATATTTGATATAAATCAAAGGTTTGTTGCAAAACTTTATATTTAAGAAGTGTTAAAAAAAAGAAGTCCCAACCATGCAACTCAACTGGGACCTACTTAAAAAAAATTCTGTGATTGACTAGTTTGCTGCCTGAGTAATATTTATCAGCCAAACTTTGGATTCTGCTATTGTTTCTACAATGACATTTTGTATGAAGCAAAGTCCTTGGATTAAAATAAAAACTTAGCAAAAAATAAAAAAAAAAGCCCCACCATGCTGCCACTGGTATACGCAAGGGTGTGGACTGGGTGCACTGCCAGGAGGGGTCAGAAGAAAGTAAGAACTGTTTAGTTTTGTTTTTTTGAGACAGAGTTTTGCTCTCATCACCCAGGTTGGAGTGCAGTGGTGCAATCTCGGCTCACTGCAACCTCTGCCTCCCAGGTTCAAGTGATTTTCCTGCCTCAGCATCCTGAATAGCTGGGATTACAGGTGCACATCACCATGCCCAGATAATTTTTGTATTTTTAGTAGAGATGGGGTTTCACCATATTGGCCAGGTTGGTCTCCAACCCCTGACCTCAAGTGATCTACCTGCCTTGGCCTCCCAAAGTGCTGGGATCACAGGCATGAGCCACTGTGCCCAGTGTGCAGTTTGTTTTCAATGCAAGTGTGGGATCAGGTAGAGAGTGTGGTGAGGATCAAGGGAAGCACCTGGAAAGAGGAGGCAGATTTGACTTCCCTGGGGATCAGGGTTAGGGTTGGTTAGGATTACGGTGGTGATTTGGGGTTGGGGTTGGATAGATGGTGGGGGAGGTTCCAGGAGGCTGTGTGAGTTTGGGGCACAGAGCTCCTCTAAGATGCCCCAATCATTCATTCACTTTGCAGTTAAAATGTCGGGATATAGCTAGCTACATGCTGAAAAGGACAAAGGGGACATTCTTGAGAGAAACCTGGCACCATAAGTACAGAGTAGGGCAGGCACAGTAGGTACAGACATGACCATTGTAGAACCTTCCTGGAGTGGCAGGAAGCCCAGCCCTAGCAGTGGATTCAGATTGATCACTGTACATGCATGTCAACCAACAGTGAGGGGGTCCCACAAGCCTGGGTGGGGCAAGTCGGGGACCTAAGGCAGGAGCAGGAAAACCAGACAAAAGAGATAAAAACTTAAGGAATGTGGAGAAGCCCAACATAAAGCTCCCTGCGCAGGACCCTGGGTCTGTTTTCCTGAAGATCAGCCCACTCCTCCCTTGAGCTGTACTTATTTTTTCTACAACAAGCTCTTCACACTGCATTTTTTTCCCCAATGAGGTTATCTGCTGTCTTTGTACGACCTCTTGGTAAAAAATCTTTCTTCCAAGTTAGGAACTGGGACGTCAGCTCTCCCCAGTTTGAGTTTCCAGAATTGATGGCCCTGAAAAACCTGCACTCCGACTTTAAGTGGTATAGGAGGAATGCGGCAGGGCGCGCCCAGCTGTCACACTGGGAGCAAGAGGGCCCGGCAGTGTCCCCAGTCGCCAGGAGGGGGCACACGGACACCACACCTTGAGCAAGAGGGCTCTGCAGTGCCCCGCCCGCCAGGAGGTGGCGCCCGAGCCCCGCTTTCAGATTTGGAGGCACCGCCTCCAGCCTGCGTCGTCTGGGCCGGCAACTTCCGTGCTGGGCCGGATGTGAGGGTAAAGCCATGTTCTCCTCAGCACAGACGGGGCAGAACAGGGTGGGGCGGCGCCGCCTCGCTTTGGGACGACTCGAGTCCATGTCCGTGGTGAGTAAAATCCTTCCTGTTTGCAGCGCTGGCTGCTGCGGGTTTGAGACCACTAAGAAGGGCTGGGTGTGGAAAACTGGAAGCCATAGCCTATCTGGATTCTGCGCACGAGGTTCTGGCGACTGCAGTGGGAGGTTCACACCGCAGCCTCAGAACACAAATGGAGCGTTCCTGATGCAGGCACGGCATCCGAAATACGAATACAATACCCGCGGTGCTCATGTGGCAAACACCTGTAATGCTCGTGCAGTGCCTCAATTCAAAAGTGTTCATATAAACCCCGGGCTCCCCACGCGGCCCTGCAGTCCCGACGTAGCGCTCGTAATAATCAATATTGACAATACAGCGGCTCACAGCTGCTGTTGAGCCGGAGCTGTCTCTACAGTGGAGTTAGTTGTCGTATCTGCTTCACGGATGTGGAATTGACGTGGTTGTTTTACAAGTTAGATTGCTTCCTAGTAATTTCCTACTTTCAGGAAACTTGCAACGGTAGTATGGAGTTTTCTTTCTCTTTTCTCTCAGACCCCCCAGCGGTTGTTGCTGCGCCAGATCTGCAGCTTCACAGAAAACACCCCAATGTCTTTCATCCAAAACAGGGATCCCTCCCAGGTAAGCGCTAGGTGACCCCAGTATAGGAGGCCACGTTTCTACCTGAGGGTTGGGTCCGCAGGGGCCACGTTTCTACCTGAGGGTCGGGTCCACAGGCCCGTTTCGCTTCGCAGCCGCCTCTGCCAAGTGGAAAATGTCTCTTTCCATCTGGGTCCAATTTTCCTTTTCTGGAGCCTTTGCAGAGGTGAAAAGCAGATCTATCCCCAGGCTGGGTCTGCCCAGCGGTTCCCCCTGGGCAGATGTAGATGCCCCACGTCAGGTGGGAATTTGCAGCCCCCTGGAGGAGCACAGGCCCACCCACGTGCCACAGAGATCTCAGCGTGATCGTTCCCCAAATCTCCTTTACAAATAAGTCTCATCCCGTCACTCTCCTGATTTAACTTTAACGCTGGTTTCCCACTGGCTTCAGGACAGGGATCACAGAACTGATCGGGCCTGTCACTGAAAGCTCCCACCTGCTGCCCTCTCCTGCCCAGTCCAGCCCAGTCCAGCTGCCTGCAGTGTGGCTCTCACCCACAGGGCCCACAGGGACACAGCAGGCTCTCGGGGTCTTGGGGACTCAGCACACATCTGTGAACTCATCCACCTAACACCCCCTTATCAAATACTCTTAAGATTCTGTCTAGCTAGATCCTTGAAGTCATGGTGGTTATGATGTCTAACAGCACAAAAATTCTAACGTGATTTTTTGAGACCAAAAAAAAAGAAAAGATAGATCATCTGTGAGAATCACTCTTAAATTATAAATCAAGGAAATAGATACATAAAAGCAAAGTCCATATTTGGCATAATCAGTAAAGAAAAATAAGTTCTCAATGTCAAATAAAAGACAGGGCTCAACTGATTGTTGAAATTTCATAAGAGTTTATTGGACAGAATATTGCCTTGCCATATTCTCCATCCCTGTGTGTGTGTATCACACACGTACCAGTTGCAAGATATTTCAGGTTTAAATCCTCATGTTAACTTTTTTTTTATTAGATGGAGTCTGGCTCTGTCGCCCATGCTGGAGTGCAGTGGCATGATCTCAGCTCATTACAACCTCCACCTCCTGGGTTCAAGTGATTCTCCTGCCTCAGCCTCCCAAGTAGTTGGGATTACAGGTGCCCGCTGATGTGCCTGGCTAATTTTTGTATTTTTAGTAGAGATGGATGGGGTTTCATTCTGTTGGCCAGGCTGGTCTCGAACTCCTGACCTCAGGTGATCTGCCTGCCTTGGCTTCCCAGAGTGCTTGGGATTACAGGCACGAGCCACCAAGCCTGACCCACTCATTTTACTTAATTAGACAATTTAGTTAATTGATTAAAAAGTCCTAGTGCACATCATGGCAATCTATGTAAATATTCGAAAACGTATTTGTTTATGCAATGAACAGTTAGTAAAGAAAACTGATACTTTATTCATATTTGTGGGTAGTGAAAGGCAGTGAGGGGGTATAATTGTTGTGTCAGAGCTCTGGTGTAGGACTTAGGGCAAGAATACATCCAACTGTAAATTGTATCTAACTTCAGTGAATGCAGTGACTCTCTCAGCTGCCTCATGCTGGATGGCAAATTCTTGACTGGTGGAGATGGAGGGACACACTATCACTTTCGTTGAATCTCCAGTCTAGCAGGAAAGTCCTCATATTTCAGAATGTCATATTGTGCCAGATATTTCATTATCAGAGAAACTGCTTCCCAGCAATATTGTTAACCTGGCTGTTCCTCAGGTGGGTGTAGAACAACAACAACAAAAAATCTGTAACACAAAATTCTGCAAGTATCATAAGATATTTGAAACACTTGGCAAATATTAAATTTAGGGTTAGGGTTAGGCTTGTGAATTATGTAAATGTTAATGGAAATGCCATCCATGCCTTGGAGCTTGAAATCAGGAGGCCCTAATCATACTCTGTGAGTATGACAAGAACTCAGCAATATCTTAGTTCAGATCCCAGCTCACTCCCGAAGTCACTCTGTGATCTTGGGTCATAGCCCTTCTCAGCATTCTTTCTTTGTCTCATGTCAGAGACAAAGATAGAGATAAGCTTTCTGAAATGGTCCAGGATTAAGTGAGATGAGTTATGCAAATCTGTCAGTAGAGGGTCTTGGACTACAAAAGATGATAAAATAACCCACATAGAAAGGAGGGTGGGATAGTCTTTGAATAGTTGTGGGCAGTGAAGAGGTGACTTTGTGCCCTGTCTCTCCAAATGTTCACATCAGCAGTATCTTCTATTTGAGCAAACTTTCTCCATCAACTAGTTGAAATAGAGAGCTCATGTTTTTAAAGCTGTCTTCTACTTGGGAAGAAGTACAGATGTATCTGTAACTCTGGAGAAAGATTCCAGTGCCTGTCATCTGAGCTCCATGGGATGACACAGTTGTGACCAGTAAGCTCAATAGATGACAGACTCTGAGTACAAGAGGCATCTATTGAAGCCACTGTAATTTAGGAGAGCTACCTGTGGAGGAGATGTACAGGACTCTGTTCTCCCCAGACCCTGGGTCTGTTCTCATGAGAAACGGAGGGCACAGGCCACATCATTTACCGCTTTGTAAATAGCATTCCTGGGGTTAAACATGGGCCTGTCAAGGCTCAATGGCACAGCCTTCAAGCAAACACTGAGAGAATATCCATCCAAAAGAGATTCAGAAGAGCATTGAACGTTAAAAAAAATGGTTTTCTAAGTAAAATATGGATAATTAGCAACATTAACTATGTTGAAACTGTTTGAAAACCAGGAGTTAAATTTCTCTGATGTGAAATCGTCCCATGGAAAGTGCCAGAAAGAAGTCTTTCCTGTGTGTGACACTGAGAGGTGTGACCTATACCTTGCATGTGGTGACAGCCTGTAAACCAGCCACTTGAAGGCTTCACAGTATGCTTGTGCCACCGTAACCTGTAGCCACCTTTGTGGGTGAATCTGGGGTGCCAGTGAGGAGATAGATCACAGTGGGGAAAAGGCAGGGCCTACTCACTGACAGGCATCTGCTCTGTCAAGGCTGTGCACGGTTCCCCTGTCCATTTCTTCTCAACTTCCAGAGGAACTGCCCACTTCTTACATCCTCTAAAGGCTGTGCACGGTTCCCCTGTCCCTTTCTTCTCAACTTCCAGAGGAACTGCCCACTTCTTACATCCTCTAAAGGCTGTGCACGGTTCCCCTGTCCATTTCTTCTCAACTTCCAGAGGAATGCCCACTTCTTACATCCTCTAAAGGCTGTGCACGGTTCCCCTGTCCATTTCTTCTCAACTTCCAGAGGAACTGCCCACTTCTTACATCCTCTAAAGGCTGTGCATGGTTCCCCTGTCCATTTCTTCTCAACTTCCAGAGGAATGCCCACTTCTTAAATCCTCTAAAGGCTGTGCACGGTTCCCCTGTCCATTTCTTCTCAACTTCCGGAGGAACTGCCCACTTCTTACATCCTCTGACACAAACAGCCCCACCCAAGTTGTGGCCAGGATGCCCAGTAAGCCACTGTGCCCTAGGCTGGAGCAGTGGCCCTGCAAGTAATCTGTCATTCATAGATCAGAGGGATCCTGTGTCATTTAAGTGGGAAGGAAGAAACATTTCCAGAAGAAAGAACCAAGAGAGTGTGTCTGTGATATCCAGCTGAACAACATACCTTTTTGTCTTTTATTAATGAAAAATGTTCTAGATATCAAGCAATGTTAATTTTAATACAAAGCAATAGGGTGATAGTTTTTTCCCCCATATTCTGTTTGCAGCCTCTCTGCAAGGCCTACCTTGAAAAATTGCTCAGAGGCTGTTTCTGGCATCTGCAGAAGACGTTCTCTGAAGTTCACTTCAGCCAGTAAAGAATTCCTTCTCCTTAACTGCTGCTGCCCTTGCTGCTGCTGAGAGTGCTGGTAGAAGCCAGAGGATCCAGCGGAGGAGGCACAGAGGGCAGCGGCAGGAGCGGAGAGGGGCGAAGGAGTGAGGAGAAATGAGGGAGGAGAGCACGGAGTGTGCTTTTCTGCCCACCTGAGGAGCCGGAGCAGCCCCGGCCCAATGGCCCCGCCAACGCCACCTGCCCACCAGACAAAGCCAAGAACCCACACCCGCAGCAGGTCTTTTTTCATGCAAATCTTTTACTTAGATTAATTTTAAGGTTAAAAATTACCAAAAGTATTTTGGAAACTCGTATTAGGTAGATTTACTATGAAAAGTTATTGAAATAAGGTTTTTTATAAGAATGATAACTTCCAGAATCAAATCTATAAGCTGTAAGATGTTAAGTATCTAGTAAAGTGTAATATTAGCTTCTTTAAATGGAACTTACGCAGAACAGAAATTTGTTTTATATTTAATAGTGACAGCTTTGAAGACATAGTTTTATTACACCAAAAATATTAATCTTATTTAACTAAGATTTATCCAAATCATGTTAACTTGAAAAACATTTCTATCAGTTCCCACATTTCTAGGAGCTTGGGGAATATTTATTTATAAATGCTTATTTTTTTCCCAAGCCAGTTTAGAGCACTTATATAGGATTTTAAAGTGAATTTTGCAATGCTATGTGGAGTTAAGAAAATATCACATATACACAAAGTACGTTAATAGGCATACAAACACAAAGAGAGGTCTCATAGCTTTCATCCCGGTATTTTAGCCATGAATCAGGCATAAATATTCTGATGATTAATTTTAGATATCTGCTTGATTGGATTAAGAGATACATAGGTGTTGTTTGAGGGTCACACAGCTGTGGACCTGGGCAGGAGCAGTTCTTTTGTTGTTTGAGGGTCACACAGCTGTGGACCTGGGCAGGAGCAGTTCTTTAGTTTGAGGGTCACACAGCTGTGGACCTGGGCAGGAGCAGGTCTTTAGTTTGAGGTCTGCACAACGGCGCACCTTGGCAGGCACAGTTCTTACTTTAGTTTGAAGGCCATGCCGATGGGGATCTGGGCAGGAGCAGGTCTTTAGTTTGAGGTCCGCACAGGTGTGCTCCTTGGCAGGTGCAGTTCTTACTTTTGTTTGAGGGCCATGCAGCTTGGGGTCTGGGCAGGAGTAGCTCTTACTTTAGTTTAATGCTTTGCAGCTGGATATCTGGGCAGGAGCTGTTCTTACTTTGGTTCGAGGGCTGTGCTGCTGTGGACGTGGGCAGCAGGGGTCTTACTTTAGTCCACACAGATGGTGTTCATCAACCTTAGGTTGATGGCTGCAGCTGTGTATCTGGGCAGGAGCGGTTCTTTAGTGTGCGGGCTGCACAGCTGGGGACTTGGGCCGGAGTGGTTTTCTTTAGTTTTAGGGCTGCATAGCTGGGGACCTGGGCAGGAGTGGTGCTTATTTTAGTTTGAGGGCTGTGCGGCCTCAGACTTGGGCAGGAGCAGTTCTTTCTGTAGTTTGAGGACCATGCAGCTGGGGACCAGAACTGGAGTGATTCTTTCTTACTTTAGTTTGAGGGTGCAGGAGCGGTTTTTGCTTTAGTTAAGAGTTGGGGATTCCAGAGAATTCAGTGCTGCTGTTGTAGAGTAAGGGTAGGTTACCTGGAATCCTTGGGAGAAGTCAGTGATGCTGTTATTTCTGAGGTTCTTGAAGCTAAACATGGAGCCAAAGTTGGGAAGGAGAAAGAGAGAGTCACAGGATGGCACCTGAAACTGTAGACGTAGCTGTATACCAAGGGAGCTAAGCCTGGGAGTGTCTCAGTCCTCGGTATCAATGCATTCTCTTTCCTACACAGTTGGGATTTGTTTTCTGTCTCACAATACAGAAAGACCCTGATCAATATCCTCAGGAATCGAAAAGCTTAAAAGAAACTAAATGATATTGGCAATAATAATAATAGTAGAAATTTAACCAGGATTATCCTGACTGACAGAGACAAAATCACACATACGCAAAATACATATCTCTTCAATAGTTAGTAAAATAAAAATAAATAGAAAAATAGGCCCAAGTAAAGCTCTATAAAGTTGTTTCATGGAGAAGGGGTGAAGGACAGAGGTGAATCTGAGAGTTGCTGCTGATGGGCACATGGAGAACTTACCATTTTCCCCACACAGTTTCAGTGCATGATGATATTCTGTGAGACCTGGCAGCTGGGTCACTTCGCACAGCTGGGGATGCAGTGGGCGTCACAAAAGGACCCCGTCCCAGCTGGTCCTACCCCTCTGCTGTGATAAGTACGGCCTCTGATCTCCGACAACTGACTGAGTTTTGAGGAGAGGCCAGGCCTGTGAGCACAAGGGTATCCATGGTGAGGTTCTGTGGGTGGAACGTCTCGTATGTGCTTGAGGTTCCTTCCTGATGCTCATCTGCCATCTTGCTCTTTAATGCATTTTGTTTATAACTGTCTTCTCAATACCGTATAGGAAATAAGCACTTGTATAATATGGGTCAGGTATAAGGAATGTTCACACATTGGACACACGGGACCCTCATCAAGTTTAGGGAATAGAATCTGAAGAAACCAAACTTTGGATGCTCCCTGGAGGCTCCTCCTGAATCCCAGTCCCTTCCCTTCTCCTTCAGAGGGAGTGGCTTTCTGCTTCTGTCTTTATCATTCCTGTACTTTTCTTCGTGGCGCATTTCTTTCCTCGCATTTGTGCGCATCCCTAAACAATACTGCATGTGGTTTTTGAACACTGTTGTCTTTTTGAGACAGGGTCTTGCCCTGTTGCCTCGGCTGCAGTTTTGAACTTTGATGTGAAGAAGTCTCCTGTGTGGCTGCTGCTCTGCTGTACTGGCTCTGAGCATTTGTTCCATGTCTATTTTCATCCTCCGTTCTCTTCCTGAGACCCGTCCACACTGACCCGATTCATTTTCATTGCTGCATGATCTCTCATGGTGGAGGGGACTGTGGAAAATGTCTTCATTTTCCTGCCGATGAGTGATTGGCCAAGGGCATTTTCTTAAAGCAACGGCTTTCAAGTTTTCTTTACAAGGAGTTTATAAATTACATACAGTCTTCTTGGTCATAAGAAGATAGAACAAGCCTCGCAGACATCATGGGGAGTCGAGGTGACCCGCTGTGTGAGGTGCTGCTTCAAGTATGTGGATCCTCTCAGCAAGAGGTAACAGCCGCTCGGCCTCAGGAGCCCCAGCCTAGGTTCAAATCCCTGCGTTTCTTTTCAGTGTCTTCTGGATCTGAAGGGCGGGGTCCCATGAAGCACAGGCAGCCTCCTTGTCTCCATAGCTGAAAGGAATGTATTGCTCATTTACTTTTGAAAACAGCTCTTTCCATTCAACAAGTGTTCACAGCTCAAAGCACCGGTATTTCACGCTCTGTCCTCAGGCCCAGTCCGCTGCCAGCTGTGGGTCCCCGGGGAGCATCCGCACCTCCCTCCCGCAGGCAAGGCTGCCTCATAATAGTGTGTGCCTCACTTTGTCTTCGCCTTTCAAAATTGTGTTACGCATTATAAGTCTCATTTAAATGAAAACTTTGTGCATCAGAAAGAATAGAAAGACCACAAAATGTGTAGCCACCCCTGAACTCCAGTGCCAGCGACGCTGCCAGACACTGGCTGGGCAAATGGGAGCAATTCATTTGACCTTTCCGCACTAGATTTTTTTAACTGCAAATTGAGCTTGATAACATAGGTTTCATGAAGTTTCCCAGTGATGCTGAAGACAAACAAGCTCAGTTAAACCAAGATAAAAGGAAGAAAGAGAAAAAGAGAGAGGGAGGGCTGGGAGAGGGAAACGGCAGAGGTGCCACCTCATTCTCCTTCCTAAATGAGCTCAGTGATTCTCTGTGATTCTGTGGCCACTGGGTAATGGGCGCTTTCTCCTCTGCGGTGGCCCCGGGGTGGCTTCGCCATCTGTGTTTTATTTCTTCCTAGCTGAAGAATGGGGTCCTTCTCAGACCTCGGGCCCTGGAGACTCTCCCTTTAACCAGCACCATGAAATCTTTGCTCCCTCCTGGGCCAGACTGATGATATCACCAAAGGCAGGCATGTAAAATGCAAAGTAAAGAAGACAAGATTTTCAGTTAAACCTTGGAGTCCCTGAGATGTGCGGGTGTGAGCAGAGCGGTCCTGAGATGGGCGGGTGTGAGCCGACCCGTCCTGAGATGGGCGGGTGTGAGCAGAGCGGTCCTGAGATGGGCGGGTGTGAGCAGAGCGGTCCTGAGATGGGCGGGTGTGAGCAGAGCGGTCTTGAGATGGGCGGGTGCGAGCAGAGCCGTCCCGAGATGGGCAGGTGCGAGCAGAGCCGTCCCTAGAGGGGCTGGTGCGAGCAGAGCCGTCCTGAGTCAGAAAGACAGTCAGAAGGTGAGGTGAGCTGTCACAGAGCCTTCATGCTAGAAGTAGGGTGCCATGGTACTATCTTAACAGCTGTGACACTGGTACATCCAGCCATTTGGCTTTTTTGCGGGGAAGAGGGGAGGGAGAGGGTCTCGCTTTGTTGCTCAGGCTGGAGTGCAGTGGTGTGATCATGGCTCAGTGCGGCCTTGACCTCCCAGGCTCAAGCAGTCCTCTCACCCAGACTCCCACGTAGCTGGGACCATAGCCTTGTACCACTGTACCCAGCTAATTTCTTTACTTTTTGTAGAGATGGGGGTCTCTGTTGCCTAGGCTGGTCTTGAACTGCCTGGCTTAAGTGGTCCTCCTGCCTCAGCCTCTCAAAGTGCTGGGATTACAGGCATGCGGAAACATAATCTGCTTCCTACCCCCACAGAGTTTATATTCTAAACGATTAAGTGAAAAGGTATATGTGAAAAGCTGTTATGCATTGTTAGACAACACAGCAGGAATATTTGACCATCTGCCTAAGATTTAAAAGGAAATAACTTTAAGCATGTATCTAAATAGCAAGTAATGTTTTAGAACGCATTTTCAGATTCAGCTTAGGCATCTGCAGTGTATAGACGGCTTGAGCAATAACCTGACTTCAATTCTTCAGTCCCCACTGTTCTTAGTATCCACTGCTTTTTCACAGCTAACACCCCCACAGTGGCACTGGTAAATGTTGTGTTACTTTAGTCATTAAACATACAAGTATACTTCTGAGGGTTGAATGTAGGCCACTTGCAGAAGATAGGCAGAATAGCTCACATTTAATTCTTGATACTATGTTTAGCTTTCTTATTTGAAATCTCATTGAGAAGAAATAGTGGCATCTGCTCAAAGTAATTTCTTTTTCAGTTCACAGTTTTATAAGTAACGTTATTATATCATTTTCCTACCTTGACAGAGTGGGAAAATTTTGAGGAGCTTGTCTGCCAGAAACTTTTTCTTTTGCAAACCATTAATGAGTTACTACGTTTAAATGTTTTAATTTAATATTAAGTGTACTTGGTCAACCTGGCATGGAACATACAAAATACAAATAATTTAAAATCATTAACTATTGCATTTGTAAGAAAGACTTGCTAATCATAACTGCTCATAATGATTCTGAATAAAGCATTATTTTTTTTAACTGAAAACAGTTGTAGCTGTAAGACAACTCAAATAATCATCTAACTTGCTCATTAGTTTTATTGCTAATATCTTTAGCTGAAATTTTAATTTTGATTAATTTTCTTTCCATTGGTTTTGTATGTGGGGGGTAAAATATACAGAATATTAAATTTGCCGGTTTTTCTATTTTTAAAAAGTGTACACCTCAGTGGCGTTTAAATACATGCACCATTTTACCTTCCCACCAGCATTGCGCAGGGTTTCAGTTTCTCCACATCCTGCCCAACATTTTTTTTTTGCTATTCTAATGGGTGTGAAGTGGCATTGTATTATGATTTTGGTTTACATTTCCCTAGTGTCTAGTGATGTTGAGCATCTTTTCAAGTGCTTATTGGCCAATTGTGTATCATCTTTGGAGTAATATCTGTGTACTTCCTTTGCCCAGTTTTGAATTGTGGTATTTGTCTTTTTGAAGTTCTCTATTTATTCTGGATGTTAATTCCTTATAATGGATGTAGTTTACAAATATCTTCTCCATTCTCTGGGTTGCCTTCTACTCTGTTGACAGTGGTTCTTGATGCACAAAAGTTTTTAATTCTGATGAAGTCCAGTTTGCTTATGTTTTCTTTTGTTGCCTGTGCCTTTCATATTCTGTGCAAGAAATCATTGCCAAATTCATTGTCATGAAGCTGTTTTCTTCTAAGAGTTTTCTAACTTTAGCTCTTACATTTAGGTCTTTGGTTCATTTAAAGTTACTTTTTGTATTTGGTGTTAGGTAAGGGTCCAACTTCATTTTAGCTAAAACTTTATTTTAAAATTTATTATGAAAAGCACAAATTGTTTAGTTGAATGGAAAATTTTGTGCAGTGGAATTAACTCAGTTTTTAAAACCTTTTTATTATGGAAATATCCAAACTAATACATACATAAAAGAATATAATGAATCTCCCATGTACCCATGCCCCAGCATTAATTATCAATATTTTGCCTATCTCATTTCATTTACACACACATACACACACACACACGCACACACACATTTTTTTTCCTAGAAAGTTAAGTTAAATCATAGGTATTATCTCATTTTACCCGCAAGTACATAAATGTAAAGTTTTTAACATGTACATTTACATTAACATTCTCTCATCATCTGTTTTGTTCTTTTATTTTTGTATGTTATACCATGCCATTATCAGACCTTGCAAAGTTAAGAATTCTGTAATATCCAGTTAACAATGAACTCATTTTTACTCTACCTAAGTACAATTTAGGAGGAGATTTGAGGATCTTTTTTAACATTAAGATATAAACTTTTATAACAACTGCTTAAATAATTGTTCCCTAGAGTCCAACATTATTGGCGAATTAGAAATTAAGTTTACATAGACATAGATTCTGCTCATTTTGTTTTCAATCTAAAATCATAGTTAAGATTACTATGCTGGAAAGCCTTCCTGTAGGGAATTTCAAAGAAACAGATTATAATAGGCTTTGCCTCTGGAAGTAGGCATGAATACATGGCAGGGGTCAATAATGAGAGAGACCATTCTCCATGTATCACTTTGTACCTTCACACATTGCCTTTTTGTTTTGTTTTGTTTTGTTTTTTTTTTGAGACAGGACCTTGCTGTGTCACTCAGGCTAGAGTGTAGTGTCAAGATCATAGCCCACTATAATGACGTCCTGAACTCAAGTGACCCTCTTACCCCAGCTCCCCGAGTAGAGTAACGAGTTAGACATGCACCACATGCCTGGCGGTGTGTTGCTATTTTGTATTTTAAAAAGAACCGAATCCTGACTGTGCTGGTAGTCACATGAATCTGTGCACATACCTGCAAGCAAGTGCATGTAAAGCTGGTGAAATCTGAGTAAGGTTTATGGATTTTATCAATGTCAGTTTCCTAATTCTAACAGTGTATGGTAGTTATGCAAGATGTCATCATTGAGACAAAGTGAGTAAAGGATATGTGAGATTTTTATATTATTTCTTGTAACTACAAAATAAGAAGTTTTTAAAACTAAGTTATAATAACAAAAAAAGAACTCTTTCAAAACTAAAATGTAAAGTTTAAATATTGATTTTATTTTTTAGGAATCTGGTGGACAGTAACCAACTCTGGTGACATTTCAGGAACCATAGCCATTGAAATGGATGAGGGAACCTATATCCATGCACTCGACAATGGTCTTTTTACACTGGGAGCTCCACACAGAGAAGGTTTGTGTCTGGAAGGGGAGAGGCTGCCACTAGTGCAGATTTTATGACATTCACTAAGGCCAGACTCTCTCTAGTCTCAAACATTTTCTGAAGGAATGGAGCCATTGCATTTGACTCATCCATTTTTTTTTGTCCTTCCTTGATATTTACAGCCACTGGCAAGTCCCTCTTTCTAATATCAGCATTTGAAAACATTCTGTATAGTTCCAGAAGAGTCTCTTTGGAAGTTAAAACAACATGAATAATTAAAATAGTAAGTGGAAGGAAAAAGAAAATCTGCTTGAGTCAAAATGTTTGAAATTCTTTTTTATTCAGACCTGTTGCCACAACTAACCTGTGTGTATTTAACAATTTGAAGTTGTCTCATTTTTTTTTTTGGCCCATTAGAGAAAGCACTAATGAGATATGAAGTAATTAGAAGATAAAGTGGTATCAGTTGGCCAGCTTGGCTACCTGTTGAATAATAAGTGGAAGGTGCCACTGCCCCCATTGCCAACCCCAGGGTTCACTTTCAGCAGGGTCTGAACTTGCCAGCAGCTGCCTGGATGTTGATAGCTGAGTGCAGTTACAATCCCCAAGAACCAATCCTTCAGGCTGGGACTTGAGTTGCAAGGAAAAAAGTTGTTTTATTTTGGATTCTGAATTTTCATGCTCGGCACAGGGCTTGGTGCAAAGTATATAGGCAGGAGCCCCGGACTGGGGTGGCTATGCCTGAGGTGGGGGCAGGGAGAGATGTGGGGGCTGGGACCCTGGTGACCCTTCACCCTGGACAGGCAGCAGGGCAACTGGTCGTACAGTGCAAGTTGTCCACTGCTCAAGAGCCACAGCTGCAGGCTGTGGCCATGACAAGTGGATGCGTCCACTAAGAGGAAAGAGCACTGGGATCCTATTTGCTCAAAGGCACCTTATGGTTTAGTGATGACCTGAAAGGGGATGTGGGTGCCCTGGGTCTCACCTGGGCTTAGAGCTGCCACTGCTGAGAGCAGAACTGGCGTCCTCAGCTGAGGTGGAGTCCAGGTGCATGATGGGGCGGGAGCTCCCTGAAGGAGGAGAGGTCGCTGCATGAGGAGAGGTCCCTGTGCACTGTGAGTTTCTTTCGTGCCTGTATCGGGAAGTCCCTGGGAATGAAGTGGCCTTGGCAACTGTCTTCCTCTGCCTGGCTGTGGTTACTGCTGGGTAGAGCCCAGGAGAAGCTACAAGTCCAAAAGCAAATCATCCTTCCTGACCCTTGCATCCCAGCATTCCCGACCTCTGACCCTTGACCCCTGTATCCTAGCCTCCCTGCAACCAATTTCTCAGAACATCCGCAGCTAAAGGACACCCCAGTAAGCAAACATATCTAGATGGAGTCATTTTAAGGAAGGAGACTGTAGATCAGGCACACCCCACACCTGTGCTTAATGTTCAGTCTCTTTCTCTGTCTGCAGCCTGCTCCCTCTGTGGAGAGGCACAATCACTCCCCATCCCCACTTCCATGACCCTTTCTGGTGACCATTCCGGCCCGCCCCCCCCCGCAGTCACAGCCAATTGTCACCTCCTTCCTCACCAGAAGGGCAGGCCCTCCCATCACCATCATGTACCCACCCCCCACCACCCATGCCTCAGTAATGCCTTGACCTCCTTCTGTAGCCATGAGGCCAGGCAGGGCAGGGTGGCAGGGATGAGTCCAGAGGTCAGGGCCTAAGGCCCCATCTTTCTGGCTTGCCCTGAGACTCTGGATGGCACAGATAGAACACAAGCTTTGGGGTCAGACTGTGACCATTTCTGGGCTCTGCCACTTCTTGTGCGATCTTGAGTGAATGACCTAACCCTGCTGAGCCTCCACTTTCACAGCTGGACAACCCAGCTCCCAGGCTTGTGAGACACCTAGGTGGCCATAAAGCATCGTGTCTGAGGTCTGACATGGTGGCTCACACCTGTAATCCCAGCACTTTGGAAGGTCCAGGTGGGCGGATCATGAGGTCAGGAGATGGACACCATCCTGGCCATGGTGAAACCCCATCTCTACTAAAATACAAAAAATTATTTGGGTGTGGTGGCACATGCCTGTAGTCCAAGCTAGTCAGGAGGCTGAGGTAGGGGAATTGCTTGAACCCAAGAAACAGAGGTTGCAGTGAGCTGAGATCACATCACTGTACTCCAGCCTGGTGACAAAGCAAGACTCAGTCTCAAAAAAAAAAAAAAAAAGCGGCTGGGCACGGTGGCTCACACCTGTAATCCTAGCACTTTGGGAGGCCGAGGTGGGTGGATCACCTGAGGTCAGGAGTTCAAGACCAGCCTCCCATCATGGTGAAACCCCATCTTTAAAAAAGAAAATCATGTCTGGTACCAGGCAGGCACTCACTGGCTGCTTCTGTAAGAAGGGTGGCAAGGGACAGTGAGTGGTGGCAAGCCATTCACTCACTCAGTCCTGGGGGCTAGGTTTGCTGAGCTTTTGCCTTGGGCTGCAGGCTTGTCATAGCCATATGCTAGAAGGTGGGAGAAGGGGAGGGAGGACAGCAGGGTCCTAGGGGAAAGGGAGAGGCTGCTCTCAGGGGCGGCACCACTCTGAACCCCTTTTCCTTCCTTGGGAGCAGCTGGCAGCTCTACTGCCCACCACCTGAGCACAGAGCACTGCCATCTTTCACCTCAGCCAACCAGGAGCCACATGGCGGGTTCTGGCAGATCCCTGGCCCTCTCCTGCAGCCCCCTTAGCCTCTCTCCTGCCCAGCTCAGACCCTCAGCTTCACCATCCCCACCTGCCTCTCAGCCTGCTTCTTCCCTGCCACCCTTCACACTACGTCAGTTTTGTCCCTAAAGTCTGTGTTGGATCCCATCCCTCTGCCTTAGAACAGCCAGTGCCTCTCCATTGCCTATAAGCTGAAGTTTTAACTTTTTAGCATGCCTTTCTTTTCCTTTTTCTTTTTTTTTTTTAAGATGGAGTTTTGCTCTTGTTGCCCAGGCTGGAGTGCAATGGCACGATCTCAGCTCCTTGCAACCTCTGCCTCCCAGGTTCAAGTGATTCTCCTGCCTCAGCCATCTGAATAGTTGGGATCACAGGCATGCACCACCACACCTGGATAATTTTCTATTTTTGGCCTCCAAAAGTGCTGGGATTACAGGCATGAGCCACTGCGCCCAGCCTTTCGCATGCCTTTTAAGACCTCTTAAACTCAGGCTTCAGATCAGGCTCAATGGCTCATACTTGTAATCCTAGCACTTTGGGATACTAAGGCTGGTGGATCACCTGACGTCAGGAGTTCGAGACCAGCCTGATCAACATGGTGAAACCCCATCTCCACTAAAAATACAAAATTAGCTGGGCATGGTGGTGTATGCCTGTAATCCCAGCTACTTGGGAGGCTGAGGCAGGAGAATTGCTTCAACCTAGGAGACAGAGGTTGTGGTGAGCCGAGATCACACCATTGCACTCCAGCCTGGGCAACAAGAGCAAAACTTCATCTCAAAAAAAAAAACAACACCCAAACTCAGGCTTCAAACCACCTTGTCAGCCTCGCCTCTTTCCCTGTTCGGTGCTCCAGCCATAGTGTTGTCCTTTATTCCCGACTAAGCCAGCTTCCTGCCCACCTCTGTGCCTTGGAATTGCTGTTCCTCTGTGTGAGATGCCTTTCCTTTCCATCTCTGCCTAACGCACTTCTCTGTGTTCTTCGGCACAAGCTCAAGGTCAACTCCTCTGTAATGTCTTCGCTGGAAGTGCCTTCTCCTTCTCCTTTGTGCACTCATAGTTCCCTGTGCATGGCTCCAGTGGCGCTCATGCTCACTTACACTGCAATTTCTTGTTTACTGGGTCTACCTGCTAGGCTGAGACTCCTTGTGGGCAAAATGCCTGTCCTTTGTGCCCAGCACAGTGAGCAGAAGCCTGATGCAACCAACCCCCCAGGAGCTACTCCAGTCCTCTGCTTCCCCAAGTCCATCTGTCACTGTCACCTCCCAGTCCTTGCTGACTGTGTATCCTGGACTCCCTCTTTCTCCACCACCCTCTTCTACAGATTGAGTATCCCTTATCCAAAATGCTTGGAACCAGATTTCAGAATATGTGCCTTATATCTGCTGATTCAGCATCCCTGATCCAGAAATCTGAAATCCAAAATGCCCCAACAAGCATTTCCTTTGTATGTGTCATGCCAACATGCAAAAAGTTTCAGACTTTGGAGCATTTTGGATTTCTGGATTAGGAATACTCTGTAACATTAGGTCAGTTTATTCTTGCATTTTTCTAAATGATCAAATCTTTTGCAAATAAAGAGTATTTATCTTTTCCTTTCCAATGTTTATACTTCTTAATCTTGCATATTTCATTGCCTAGGGCCTTCAGGCAAATATGAATAAAAGAAAATGATAGTAGACTGGCCAGGTGCAGTGGCTTATGCCTGTAATTCCAGCACTTTGAGAGTCCAAGGAGGGAAGATGGCTTGAGTCCAGGAGTTGAGACCAGACTGGCCAATATGGTGAAACCACACCTTAAAAAAAAATGACACAAATTAGCCGGGCGTGGTGGCTGTGCCTGTGGTCCCAGCTACTGTGGAGGTTGAGGTGGGAGGATTGCTTGAGCCTGGGAGGCAGATGTTGTAATGAGCCAAGATCATGTCAGTCCACTCCAGTCTGGATGACAGAATGAGACCCCGTCTCAAATAAATGAATAAATAAATGAAAAGAAATGATAGTGGGTACATTTGTCTTTTTCTGACCTTCCTAGAAATTCTCATGTTTCACCATACTCAGTGGTGTGCTGAGATGGCTTGCACTGGCTCATAAGAGCTAATAGCTAACTTTTCAGGAATTGGTGAGATAGCTGTTAGACTGTGGATGGCTGGAAATTGGCCATGGGGGGGATCATTGACACCACAGAAATCGAAAAACACTACAAATGAGAGCATCCCCCAGCCTGTTAAGCATTTACCAGCACACCACTGTCATGAGGCCTCTTCATTTCATATCCCAACTGCCATCAGAGAGAGGCCAACGAAGTCTGAGCTAGGAGGGTAATATAGTAATGTACACATTATATGTAAAGAATTACAAATGAGGGTAAATAGAATCATAACTGGTAAAAATGACCTGTAAATACTGATAAGAATTGGAAGAGGTAAGAGAGTCTTGTAAATAATGAAGAACAGATTCAATGTGGTTTGATGCTGCTGCTATTTGGCAAGTTTAACTTTATTTCCCTAAATTAAAATAAAGATCCATGGAGAAAGGAATAAAGTAATAATGAGGGGATCTGTTGGTGGTGGGGCTGGGCCTGGGCTTGGGAATAAAGCAGATGTCAAAGCCAGAAATGATCGTGTTAGAATCCTGGTCCCGCCACTTCCTGCTGTGAGACCTTGGGCAAATCACTTAGTCTCTTGGCGCCTCAGTCCCTCATCTGTGAAATGGGGCTACAAAGACCTACCTTGCCCTCACTGGCCAGCAGACCAAGGCTCCCACTGCCCTGGGCCCTCTCTGGCTTCTTTCTCCTTAGCTCAGCGAGTCCAGGTGGGGTTCTGGACACCCAGAGAGGTGCTCTACCCTCTGCTCGGGCCCCATGGCTCCAGCCCCAGCCCCTTAGTGTCCCTGCATTTAACAATTCCTCCTTCAGGCACCCTACCCAGAGGCTGGTTCCCAAGCACTCTAGCACCTGTGCCTGGACTTTAAGATCAGGGGAGGTGGAGGCCAGGAGAGCAGAGTTGAGGGCACAAGCAGAGGGAGGCCGGCATGGTCAGGGCTCAGGTGTGGCTCTGTGCTCAGGAATATCTTGGACACCAGGCAAGGAGTCTTCTTTATCCCCTGATATGTCCATCTTGTACCTAACCTTTGGAAATCTCCCTCCACAACATCTGGGCAGAAAGGAAAGGCGCCGAGCCCAGCACTGGAGAGATCTGGGTCCAGTCCTGCTCTGACATCTACTAGTGGTACCCTGGGCAGCAACAGCGAAAGAGTGGCCAAGACTAATGTGGCTCCCTCTGTGCCCCAGGCCTTGCTCAGTGCTTGACCTGCATGATCTCCCTGAGGCAATAAGGTTGGTACCAGGGCTATGCCCCACCACCCCTCCCTCTTCCCTCTACAGCGCCTGTCCCCAGCCCAGGGAAGGAGAGATATTTGTTACCTGGAAAGATGACCAGAGTGATCAGTGAAGACTCATCAGCGCCCAGTTTTTTGACCCCACACCAGTACTTCCCAGCGTCTTTCAGGGTGAGGTCCCGCAGGGTCACAGTGAACAAGAGCTCCTGGCGGCTGTCACAGATGGACACCCTGCCCTCCGTTGTCTCCTGGCCTTCTCCCGCATAGATGGTGCCAGTGCAGCGAGATGAAGAGGCTGACTTCCCTGCCCCAGTACTTCTGGTGGTCTCTCAGCTCTTCTCCGTAGGTGCACTTCAGGGACACAGTGTCCCCTTCGAACCCGCTGATTTCCTTTGGGCCCTCCAGGGCTTCATAACCTAAAATCACAGCAGGAGTGGAGGTTGGAATAACCAGGATCCATGCACCAAGGTCAAGGCCAGAGCTTCCATTTAAGAGAAGGAAGGAAGGCTTTTCTTAGTCACCCCTTCTGGGGACAGGCTTGGAAAGGCCAGTACTCCTCTCCTGCTCTGGGGCAGGGCTGCTGCTGTTCCTAACCCTGGCCCATTGAGGAATGGGGTGGGGAGGGGCGTTGTAGATTCAGATAGAATCTGAGAGCCAGATAGCCAGGAGGGTTTCTGGTTTTTGTTTTGTTTGTAGACAGGATCTCACTCTGTTGCCCAGGCTGAAGGGCAGGGTGCTCATGGCCCACTGTAGCCTTAACCTCTGGGACTCAAGAGATCCTCCCACCTTAGCCTCCCACTAGCTAGGACTATAGGCGTGCACCCCCATGCCTGGCTAATTTTTTGTTTTTGTTTTTGTTTTCAAAGAGATGGGGGTCTCACTATTGCCAACTGAACAACTGGCATCAGTTGTAGGATGCATCCTGATTTTCAGTGTTAAAAGGTAAAGAAAAAGAAAGCAAAAGAATTGATGAAACGTGATCATTCTCCATCTCTCAGGGTTGTGGGGAGAGGCACGGTAGAGATTCAACACATATTTGCTGAGTTTAAAAGGACAATCAGACCGGGGTGTCTTGTCTGCCTCCAGGCTTGGCGCAGGGTAGAAAAATTAAGATCAGAGAGGCAAAACAACTCTCACAGCCACCTCCCAGGAGGGGAAAGTCACCGGTCTGGGAGAAAACCTGGCTCTAGGTTCCAGACACAGCCATCTGGCTCCCCTAGGGCTGAGGAGGCTGAGGATGGGTGGGGTGGGGCTATCAGGCAGTCAGGAGGTCCTTCCCCTGCAAGCCCTAAGGGTGAACCCCACATCCCTCCCAAGACCCCCACCCCATCTCACCTGGGAGCACCAGGCAACCCCATAGCAGGACCAGAAGCCACATTCTGGGCACTGGACACCGCGGGAGCAGACGCTGGGAACTGTGAGCTGCTCTTCAGCTACGTGGGGCTTTAAATTCCTCTAGTCGTGTGAAACCAGGCTGAGGAAGCTAGGGGAGGGGCGTGCGGGTCACCCCTCCGCAGGCCCAGCGGTGGTGGGGGGGGGCGTCTCTGCCTGCCCTTTAATGACTGCCCACGCGTGCCTACCCTGGCTCACCTCCCAGGACTGAAAACCCATGATGGTACTTCTCTCTTAACCTGTGGTCCGTGCACCCTAAGAGTCAAATTCAAGGAGTCCATGTATTCGCATGGGAAAAAGTTACGTATGGACTTTCACCGACTTTTAATGTTTAGCTTTTCCTCCTATTGGGAGTGTACTATTAGCAGTACCTGCAACTTTGTTACCAACTACAATCACAGACACTGGCGCATCAGGCTGTGGATATCTGGAAACGTCGGGTGTACTCCTCACTGCTTGGAAAATCATGAGTTACTAGACCTGCCCCCAGAGCTGGTTATTTACAACGCTAATAATGAAACAGGGCTATTGCTAGATTACATGTTTATAAAGAGTTTTGAGAATCATCTCACCCATATTAGTTTTTTTTCAGCATATGTATTTTATTTATATACTTACGCGCTATTACACTGAGAGAGGGGTTTATAAACTTCACCAGACTGTCATGTGGTTGGTGGGACAGAAAGAAGCTTGCCCCTGGGGCAAGGTCCCTGGCCCGTCCTCCGCCATCACCTTTTGGAGGACGCAGTGCTGTCCTTGGCCACGGTGCGGCGGTGCAGACGGGGCCGAGCAAAGTCATAGGGCTGAGCTGAGCTGAGCTGCATTCCCTGGAGACCTGGGCAGTCCGCGCTGCAAGATGGGTCTCCCTCAGGTCCGTGGGGTTGTTTTGGGGTTTGAAAAAGTGAATCGGTGGTTTCTCCATCAATTCAAGCAGACTTGAATCCTCCTTGAAAGGACCAAACCAAAACTGGGCCGGGCCCACGCCTGTAATCCCAGCACTTTGGAAGGCCAAGGCCGGTATATCACCTGAGGTCAGGAGTTCGAGACCAGCCTGGCCAACTTGGTGAAATCCCTGTCTCTACTAAAAATACAGAAAAACAGAAAAATTAGCTGGGCGTGGTGGCACATGCCTGTAATTCCAGCTACTCGGGAGGCTGAGGCAGGAGAATGGCTTGAACCCAGGAGGAGGAGGTTGCACAATTGGCGCCATTACACTCCAGTCTGGGCGACAAGAGCGAAACTCCGTTTCAAAAACAAAAAACAAAAAACACACACACAAACAAAGGTACTCTTGGAAGCCCTGACACACTGGTTTCAACAATGACTCTTTTTTTTTTTTTTCTGGTCTGATTGCAAAGTTCACACAGGTAAGCAAGATTTTACATAATACAGAACATAAGAAAGGAAAGGAAAGGGAATGTTTTTTGTAATTCCCCTTCTGCTCTAGAAAAGCACCATTAATATTTTGGCATATATGCTTCCAAATGTTCAGTTGGAATTTTACTCACTTGTCAGGTTAATATTTGAAGTATGAACTCAGTGGTTCTGGGAGGGGAGATTGTGTGTGTTTGAGCCTAGCAATGTGGGAGAAGCATTTTGATTTCACAGTGACTGCGAAGCACTGCTGCCATTTAGTGGGCAGGGACAGCTGTTCACGTTGGTGAAAACTCTGTTACCGTGATCTCAGCCCTGCCTCCTCTTTTTTTTTTTTTTTTTTTTTTGATGGAGTCTTTCTCTGCCACCCAGGCTGGAGTGCAGTGGCACCATCTGGGCTTACTGCAACCTCTGCCTTGTGGGTTCAAGCGATTCTTCTGGCTCAGCCTCCCGAGTAGCTGGTACTACAGGCATGTGCCAATGCCCAGCTAATTTTTGTATTTTTAGTAGCGATGGGGTTTCACCATGTTGGCCAGGCTGGTCTTGAACTCCTGACTGCAAATGATCCACCCACCTTGGCCTCCCAAAGTGCTGGGATTACAGGCATGAGCCACTACCCCTGTCTTCCTTTTACATATACAGACTACAAAAGGTGATCTGTTTTTGTAGTTAAAATAAAAAAACACAGATTAAAAATTATTTATTTATTTCTTTGTTTTTGAGACAAGCCTCACTCTTGTTGCCCAATCTGGAGTGCAGTGGCACCATCACAGCTCACTGCAGCCTCAAACTCCCAGGCTCAAGTGATCCTCCCACCTCAGCCTCCCAAGTAGCTGGGACTGCAGTCATGCACCACCATGCCTAGCTAATATTTTTAGTAGAGACAGGGTCTTGCTATGTTGTCCAAGCTGGTCTCAAACTCCTGGCTTCAAGCAATCCTCCCATGGTGGCCTCCCAAAGTGCTGGGATTCCAGGCATGAGCCACCATGCCTGGCCTTAAAATAATACTTCTTCTAGCATTTGATAGCATATCTTTGCTCTTTTATTTATTTAATTTTGTCCCTACACAGAAGAATTTCTGATCCTCTACTTTTCTTGGATTCAGACTTATTTATGATATGCAAGGGCAAGCATCTGACACTTCGATGTTTTCTGGTGTCATGGGACCTGACCACTGGCAGTTTGAAATATGTGTTACTTGGTTATAAATTGCTTTCCTTTTATTTTTTTCTCCCTTATATATCTTTTAAAAAAGTAAGTGCATGGGAAGGCATATTATTTATGATTGTCATTTTAGGAGAGAAATCGAGGTGTTATCAAATGTTTGTTTATATAAAGAGGGTGTTGAGCGGGTCCCTACCGCCTTCCTGCCTATTTGAAGGCCCTTCCCTCCACTCCCCAGCCCCACACCTAGCCCAGGAGGCTGACTTGAAAACTCCAATAGAAACAGATTCACCAGGCTGGGAAGTGGAGCAAGAGCTGGGGAGAAGGGTGAAAGTGAGGTGCTGGCATGAGCCTTGCACCTAATTCTACGCTTAGGCCACACCCTGAGGTAGGTGGGGCCAACAGGCAGACTCCCCGAGGTGGACTGGGGATCTGAGAAGAGAGGACACTTTGTTCCTGCTTCCTACCAGGAGCATGGGGAGGTGCCCTGCCATCACAGCATCTGGAAGAGGCAGTGGGGCAAAAGATCTGGACAGATCACCAGGCTGGTGGCATGTGCCAGCGGGGCTTTCTGCTCACAGAAGGAAGCATCAAGAGTGGGGAAGATGTGTCCTCAGCAAAGACGAATGAGCCACAAGACGGGAAGATTTGGATTCCTGAGCTACCACTTGGAAGACAGCTGCCCTGGACAGCCACCAAACGTGCAGCAGACTTGGTGTGAGCAAGAGATAGGCTTTTCACTGTTTAGCCACGGAGAGCTTGCAGTTTGCTCATTGCTGTAGCGCAGCGTAGACCACCACGCTTTCTGTTTTCTCTCTTACGCTTCATCCTCTAGACTCCCTGTGGCTTCCCTACCCTAGCCAGTTGCAAACTCGATTTTTCAACTTTCTCCATCAAATCAAATCTGAAAACTCCCTTTCAATTTTTTTTTTTTTTTTTGGAGACTGTAGGGTCTCAGTCTGTCACCCAGGCTGGAGTGCAGTGGCATGGTCTCAGCTCACTGCAACCTTTACCTCCAGGGTTCAAGCAATTCTTGTGCTTCAGTCTCCTGAGTAACTGGGATTACAGGCATGTGCCCCATGCCTGGCTTATTTTATTATATATATATATATATTTTTTTTTTTTTTTTTTTTTTTTTTTGAGACGGAGTTTTGCTCTTGTTACCCTGGCTGGAGTGCAATGGCACGATCTCGGCTCACCACAACCTCTGCCTCCTGGGTTCAGGCAGTTCTCCTGTCTCAGCCTCCTGAGTAGCTGGGATTACAGGCACGTGCCACCATGCCCAGCTAATTTTTTGTATTTTAGTAGAGATGGGGTTTCACCATGTTGACCAGGATGGTCTCAATCTCTTGACTTCGTGATCCACCCACCTCAGCCTCCTAAAGTGCTGGGATTACAGGTGTGAGCCACCGTGCCTGGCCTATATTTTTAGTAGAGACGGGATTTCACCATGTTGGCCAGGCTGGTCTCGAACTACTGACCTCAAATAATTTGCCTGCTTTAGCCTCCCAAAGTGCTGGAATTACAGGCGTGAACCACCACACCTGGCCCCTTTCCAATTTTTTTATGTTGACTGATGTAAAGACTTTTTACTTCTGGGAATGCCAGGGAAAATGATAGAGGAGGCAGTAATGGGAGACTGGTAATGAGGACCATCCTCCCTGGAAGCTGAATCATAAATGCCTATATTTACTGACAGGCAAATTTCAAATCTCAGAATCTTTGAAGGCTAACTTTAGTGTGCTATCTTAGCCGGGATCCCAGAACAGAGAAAGGATATTAGTGGAAAAACTAGTGAAAGACTAATAAGGTCTAGAATTTTGTTAATAATAACATGCCAGTGTTCATGTCTTTGTTTTGACAAATGTATCATGATTATGTAAGATGTTAACATTAAAGAAAACAGAGGAAGAGTGTTCAGGAACTCTCTGTGCTGTATTTGCAACTTTTCTGTAAATCTAAAATTATTCCAAAATATAAAGTTCATTAAGAAAAAAGAGCTGGGCACAGTGGCTCACACCTGTAATCCCAGCACTTTGGGAGGCCAAGGCAGGTGCATCAGGAGGTCAGGAGTTTGAGACCAGCCTGCCCAACATGGTAAAACCCCGTCTCTACTAAAGATTCAAAAAATTAGCTAGGCGAGGTGGCAGGCACCTGTAATTCCAGGAACTCAGGAGGCTGAGGCAGGAGAATCACTTGAACCCGAGAGGTGGAGGTTGCAGTGAGCCAATATTGTGCCACTGCACTCAAGCTTGGCAATAATGCCAGACTCTGTCTCAAAATAAATAAAATAAAATTAAATAAACAAATAAAAAGAAGAGAAATAGCTAACGAAAGCCACAAACAATGGGAAAGTTATCAGAAATCTCACAAAACCCCAGTATGGTAATTTCCCTTGTCATTGAAGTAAACGAAGCTCAGCCTGCCCTTTCTCCCCCTGCTTCCGGCTTGCCCTCTTGCTGCATGCCTGGGCACCAGCCCGTTTCTCCTCTTGGAATTATTTCTGGCTTCCTATGGTGTCTGGGCTGAATGTCAAACGCCATGACAATGCACACCTGTAGCCTGAAGCAGATTCTCTCTGCCACCTCTTCAAGGATTATTAGCATTCTCTTTTTTTCCAGAGCGTGCCTGATAGAACTCACTTCTCCATGTCTAGATGGACCCGAAGGCATTCATTCCTCTGGCCTTGAGTTCATCTTCCTGTTCCCTCTGCAGCTGCTCTGAATGCACCTTGACTGAGCCTTGGCTGGCTGAGGCAAATCCTGCTCTGGGGTTCCAGCCACATCTGGGTCAACTTTGTCCTCACCGCACCTGCCCTGTCCTGGGATGCAGCCTCTCCCAGCACTCCTGCTGCAAGCTCTCATTCACCCAAACATCTCTCTCTGCTTATCTTTTCTTCTAATTTGCTTGCCCAAATATCCTCTAGGCTAAAAGACAGGTACGTATAAAATTTTAACAAATAATTACTAGATCATGTCCCAGAAAGTTTGCACCAATAGCATTCCTTCCAACTGTGTCTATTTCCCCACATCCTTGTCAGCACTGGATGTCAACAGACTTAAACATTTTTGTCTTAATAGATGACAAGGGACGTTGCCTCCCTTTTGAGATGGAGTCTCACTCTGTTGCCCAGGCTGGAGTGCAGTGGTGTGGTCTCAGCTCACTGCAACCTCAAGTGATTCTCCTGCCTCAGCCTCCAGAGTAGCTGGGACTATAGGCACCTGCCACCACACCCGACTAATTTTTGTATTTTTAGTAGAGGTGGGGGTTCTCCATGTTGGTCAGGCTGGTCTCAAACTTCTGACCTCAGGTGATCTACCTGCCTCAGCCTCCCAAAGTACTGGAATTACAGGCATGAACCACTGCACCCAGCCTTTCCCTTTCTCTTTCTCTCTCTCTCTCTCTCTCTCTCTCTCTCTCTTCCATAACAGGTAGCTAGTTGTAATTGTCACCATACTTTATTTTATTTTGACAGAGGGTCTTGCTCTGATGCCCAGGCTGAAGTGTAGTGGTACGATCATGGCTCCTGGGCTCAAGTGATCCTCCCACCTCAGCCTCCTGAGTAGCTGGGTCTACTTGCACGTGGATCATTTTTTTTTTTTTTTAAGTAAAGACCAGTTCTCGCTATGTTGCCAAGGCTGGTCTTGAATTCCTGGGCTCAAGAGATCCTCCTGCCTCAGCCTCCCAAAGTGCTACAATTACAGGTGTGAGCCACTGCACCTGATGAGTCCCCACATTAAAAAAATCCCTCTCCTCCCACTTAAATGTCAACTTTCTCAAGAATTAAGACCGTATGCATGAGTACTATTTCTGTTCTTTCAATTCTGTTCTATTTGTCTAGCTGTTGATTACCTCTTTAGTACTAAACTTTATTAAGTAATTAATTTTTTTTTTGAGACAGGGTCTTGCTGTGTCACCCAGGCTTAAGTGCAGAGACGCTACCATGGCTCACTGCAGCCTCGACCTCCTGGGTTCAAGCAATTCTGCTTCAGCCTCCTGAGCATCTGGGACTACAGATGAGCACCACTACAGCCAGCTACTTTTCGCAGTATTTGTAGAGACAGGGTTTTGCCATATTGCCCAGGCTGGTCTTGAACTCCTGGGCTCAAGCGATCTACCTGCCTCAGCCTCTCAGAGTCCTGGGACTACAGGTCAGTACTAAACTTTAAACATTGTTTTCATATTTGAAATGTTTTATCTCTGATGAGCTGGTGCCACCTTACATCCCACCTCCCCTGGTCCCATAACTCTTTTTTTTTTTTCTAGAACTTTCCTATTATTGACCAGTGTTTATTTTTCCTGATGAATTGTGGTAGCATTTAATAGATTTCCTCTGAAAATTCTTCTTATATTTTAACTGGAATTGCATTGGGTATACAGATTATTTCAGAATGAATTAATATAATTACACGATTGAACTGTTCTTTCCCTAGCCATTTGAGGTACATTTTGTCTTTTATGTCCTTCACTAGAATTTTAAAGTTTTTTCCCCCAAATACCAATAGGTCTTTTAATTTTCCTATGACGTTTATAACTTGGTATTTAATCTTACTCTTGATATTTTAGTTTGGATTTTTTCTTTATACTTTATAATTATTTTTGTTCCTAGGAAAGTCATACCGTTTTAGTATCAATTGTATACTCCCTGCCATCTGAATATTTTTTCATCATTTTAAGTACTTTTCAGTCAATTTTCTTGAGTTTCTAGGTAAACCTGTGCTGCCTCATTCTTTTTAATTTTTTTTTTTTGAGACCGAATCTCTTACTGTCACCTGGGCTGGAGGGCAATGGTTCAATCTCGGCTCACTGGAACCTCCGCCTCCTGGGTTCACACAATTCTCCTGCCTCGGCCTCCCAAGTAGCTGGGATTATAGGTGCACACCACCACACTCGGTTAATTTTTTGTATTTTTAGTAGAACTGGGTTTCACTATGTTGGCCAGACTGGTCTCGAACTCCTGACCTCGTGATCTGCCCTCCTCAGCCTCCCAAAGTGCTGGGATTACAGGCTTGAGCCACCAAGCCCGGCCCTTCATTCTAATATCTATGTCTATTGTTTCTTTTTCTCATCTGATGATATTGGCCAACATTCAGAGTGATAGTAAATCATTCATATTGGTAGGCACTTTAAGGCTTGATTAGATTCATACACATTTAGGGATTCATATACATAAGGTATGTCCCCTTGATCAACTGATCACTTATCATTATGAAATAGCCCCCTTTATCCCTGGTAATATTCCTTGTTTTGAGGTCTACTTTGCCCTATATTAATATAGTCACTCCAGCTTTATTAATTAGTGTAAATCTTTTTTCATTCATTTTCTTTTAGCATATCTATGTCTTTATTTTTCAAGTCAGTTTATTCTAGAAAGCACATTAAGTCTTGCTTTTTAATACAGTCTGACAATTCTTGCCTTTTAATTGGAGGATTTAGACCATTGATTTTTTTCTTTTGTTTTTGTTTTGTTTTATTCTTAGCGATGGGGTCTCACTCTAATGCCCAGGATGGAGTACGGTGGCATGATCATGGCTTATTGCAGCCTCCATCTCCAGGGCTCAAGCAATCCTCCACCTCAGCCTCCTGAGTAGCTGGGACCACAGATAAACACCACCACACCTGGCTAATTTTGTTTATTATTTTTTTAGAGATGAGGTCTCATGATATTCCCCAGGCTGGTCTGGAACTCCTGATCTCAGGTGATTCTCCTGCCTTGGCCTCCTGAAGTGCTGGGAATTACAGGTGTGAGCCACTACACCTGGCCTAGAGCATTTACTTTTAATGAAAACAACTTTTTTTTTTGTTTTTTTGACACAGAGTTTTGCTCTGTCGCCTAGACTGGAGTGCAGTGGCATGATCTCCAACACTGCAACCTCCACCTTCCAGGTCAAGCAATTTTTTTGCCTCAGCCTCCCAAGCAGCTGGAACTACAGGCATGTGCCACCACACCCCACTAATTTTTGTGTTTTTAGTAGAGGTGGGTTTTCACCATGTTGGCCACGCTGGTCTCAAATTCCTGACCTCAAGTGATCTGCCTGCTTTGGCCTCCCAAAGTGCTGGGATTACAGGAGTGAGCCATTGTGCCCTGCCTAATTTTTTATCCTATTAATAGATTGTCTTACATGGAGTTTTAGTAATAGCTTTCCAAATATTAAACAATGCAATTTCCAAGTACTAAATCATTTTAAGAACATTCTATTTATTCATGGTATGTTATTCTTTTGATGTTCTGATGAATTTGTTAGCTAATGCAGTTTTTAGGATTTTTGCACCAATATTTATAAATGCAATTGATTTGCAGGGTTTTTTTTTTTGGCCTTTTTTGACAGGTTTTGGTATCAATACTATTATAAAAAGAACTTTGAAGATTTCCTTCTATTTCTACGTTCTAGAAGAAATAAGTTTTGTTCCTTAAATGTTTGGTGAAGTTCTCCTGCAGAACTAGCAGGGCCTAGCGCTTTCTGAGGGAACAGTTGACAGCTCTACTGTATTAAGATTGACCTATTAATATTTTATCTTTCTTTTGAGGTAGTTTTGGTAAATTTTAATAATAATAAGGTTTCTGGCCTAATGAAAGCCTCTGACCTCAGTGATGGCATCAAGATTACAACACCCCAGTAATACAGTATGTACTTTTTCGTGTTTGGCTTTTTTCATTCAGTCTGTCTATCTATTATCTATCTATCTATCTATCTATCATCTATCTATCTATTTTTTGTGATGGAGTCTTGTTCTGTCACCCAGGCTGGAGTGCAATGGCATAATCTCAGCTCACTGCAACCTCCACCTCCCAGATTCAAGTGATTCTTGTGCCTCAGCCTCCCGAGTAGCTGGGATTATAGGTGCCCACCACTACACCTGGTTAACTTCTATTTTTTTTTTGAGATGGAGTCTTGCTCTTTCACCCACGCTGGAGTGCAATGGTGTGATCTCAGCTCACTGCAACCTCCACTTACCGGGCTCAAGCTATTCTCCTGCCTCAGCCTCCTGAGTGGCTGAGATTACAGGTCCCCACCACCACACCTGGCTAATTTTTTGTATTTTTAGTAGAGATGAGGTTTCAGCAGGTTGGCCAGGCTGGTTTAAAACTCCTGACCTCAGGTGATCCACCTGCCTCAGCCTCCCAAAGTGCTGGGATTACATGTGTGACCCACTGCATGCAGGCCAGTCAATCTATTTTGATGTTCCTCCATGCTATTGCATGGTAGGGGTAGCCTTTGAGTAGTAGCTTCTTTTTATTGGCGAGTAAATATACCATTGTATGGATATACCACATGTGAATGGTGGAGCACTTGAAGGGAGCACCCTAGCCCCTTTGGCTCCTTCCACCACATGAGGACACAGCGTTCATCCCTTTATGCCTGTCTTTCTCTTCCACCGTGTGAGGATACGTTTCCAATGCTATCAGTGAGGAACAGGCCCTCACCAGACACTGCACCTGCTGGCCCCTTGATTTTGGACTTTCTGGCCTCTACAACTGTAGGCAGTAAATTTCTATTACTTATAAATTACTGTGGTACTTTGTTTAGTAGCAGGAACTGACTAAGACAGGTTTGAATTTGCATTTCCCTGATGACAAGTGATGTTGGATATGGGCTTTCTCATATGCTTATTGGTTATTTGTATATCTTCTTTTGTGAAGTGTATGTTCATATCTTTGCCTGTTTTTTGATTGGGGCGTTAGTCTTTTTTCTTTTTTTCTTTTTTTTTGCCCAGCCTGGAGAGCAGTGGCACAATCATGGCTCACTGTAACCTCTGCTTCCCAGGCTCAAGTGATCCTCCTACTTCAGTCTCCTGAGCAGCTGGGAGTACAGGCACAAGCCAACACACCCGGCTAGTTTTTGTAATTTTAGTAGAGACTGGGTTCTGCCATGCTGCTCAGGCTGGTCTTGAACTCCTGGGCTCAAGTCATCCACCCGCCTTGAACACTCAAAGTGTTGAGATTACAGATGTGAGCCACTGCACCTGGTCCTATTTTCTTAATAGTGTTTTTTTTTTTTTTTGAAATGGAGTCTCACTGTCGCCCAGGCTGGAGTGCAGTGGTGTGATCTTGGCTCACGGAACCTCCCCCTCCTAGGTTCAAGCGATTCTCCTGCCTCAGCCTCCTGAGTAGCTTGGACTACAGGCACGTGCCACCACGCCAGGCTAATTTTTTGTATTTTTAGTAGAGACAGGATTTCACCATGTTAGCCAGAATGGTCTCAATCTCCTGACCTTGTGATCTGCCTGCCTCGGCCTCCCAAAATACTGGGATTACAGGCGTGAGCCACTGAACCCAGTCAATAGTGTTTTTTGATGAGCAGAAGTTTTAAATTTTGATGAGGTCCATTTATTAATTGTTGTTAGGGTCCATGTCTTTTCTTTTTTCTTTTTTTAGAGATGGAATCTCTTTTTGTCACCCAAGCTGAAGTGCAGTGGACCGATCATAGTTCACTGCAGCCTTGCACTCCTGGGCTCAAGCAATCCTCCTGCCTCAGCCTCCTGAGTATGTGGGATATAGGCTTATGCCACCATGCTTGGCTTTTTTTGTATCCATTCTAAAAAATCTTTGTATACCTCAAGACTTAAAAGATACCCTCCTGTTTTCTTCTAGTAGCTTTATCAATTTGCTTTGTGTTTAGGCCTATGATCTCTCTTAAATTGTGTTTTGAATAGGGTGTGAGGTAGGGATTGGGTCCCTTCACACACATAAATATCTATATCTACTTGTTCCAAGACCACTTCCTGGTGCTCTTGTCCAAAATCATTTGACTCCGTATCAGATGGTTCTCATTATCGCTCCAACACTAAGCATTGCAGCTAAAAATGTGCCTCATGTGGTCTCAGACCAGTGGCATCACATCACCTGGGAGCTTGTTAGAAATTCAGAATCTGGCACCACCCCAGCCTTACACAACCCCCTAGTGAGTCTCAGGCACATTACATTTTGAGGAGCAATGGTGTGGATAATTTTTGAGGAATGAGGGGAAACATCATCATGACATTTGCTGCCTCTCACAGCTCCCCATGCACAGCCTGAGGGGCCTGCCAACCCATTTTCCCTGGTTGCTGTGCAGGGCTAGATTTACTTCCAGATTTAACCTTCGGGTCCACCTCTCCTGACATGTGCTTTGTTCTTCACTGCTGGGATTGAGGGAAGGGGGCCCCTCACTCACCCACTCTTCAGCTCTAATACCCACAACCACCTGCTCCCTCGCCCGGCAGTTCCTCTGCTCTCCACCGTACACATCCTTCCACCCCAACCTCAGTTTTCTCAGTTGCAGAACCAAAATAATAATGGTCTTGATATCAGGCTACGGTGAGGAAGTGGTCTGAGAAGTACCTGGGCATGGGGACAGCACAATGGAAGTCAGTTACGGTCATGGCCATTTCAGGGCTTTCTCCAGTAAAGCCCCTGGATGCTGGTCGCCTTTGCCATGCAGCCCCACCCCCTCTGCAGCCGGGCAGACTGGAGTCCCCCTTCTCTCCAGCCTGACTTCTCCTCCCTTGCTCTGAGCCCCCAGGGCAGCGTCCACGGATAAATCTTTCCCAGCGTGTTGCATTGTTACAGCAAGTTGCCTTCGCATCCCACCGCCCCCCCGCCCCGGCTCGGGAGATCCTCAAACCTAGGATCTCTGCCTTGGTCGTCTTTGGAGCCCCGGCCCCTGGCACAGCGCCTGGCACCTGGAGGGCGCTCAATAAATGTTTGCGAAATCGAATTATCTGTTGAACAGGTGTCCACCCCGCCATTCGCGGAGGGTGGGTCGTGAGGGCGGAAGGAAAGGCTGGTTGTGTGCCAGGGCGGGGGGACACCGGCTGGGAGCTCGGGGAGCGGGAGAGTGGGAGGAAGTACGAGCCCTGCCCGGGGGGGCGGCGGTGCCAGACGCGGAGGGCGGCCTCCGCTCCTCCCCCGCCTCCTGCCCCTGCCGCGCCTCCTCCGGCTCCGTCACCCCCGCCCGGGCTCGGGGCACCCGCGCGGCTTCCGGTCGCGGAGCACACAACCCGGCGCGACGAGGTAGGAGGCGGCGCGGGGAGCGGACGAAGGAGCTGGGCGCCGCGGCCGGAGCGGCCGGAGACCGGACGGAGACCCTCCCCTCGAGCTCCCAAGCAGCCTCCCGGCCCACCGAGCCCCCCGCGGGGGTCTCAGACCCGCCCCTCGGGCCGCGCCCCTCTCCGCCCGCGCCTGCCCCCCGCGCGCCCCCAGCTCCGCGCCGCTCCGCGTCTTCCGGGACAGCCCTCCGAAGTCCCCCGGGGTCGCTGCTCCTGCGCCCAGCGCGCTCCCTGTTCGTCCCACAGGTTCCTTCCGAGAGCAAGCGGGAGTCAGTGCGCGGCCGCCTGCGGCGAGCAGCCGAGGATGAGTCCAGAGTGACGGCGCGGGCGGGGGCAGGGCGGAAGCGGGGCGGTGTCTGGAGGGTCCGGGGCGGTTCTTACGCCTGTTAGTGGCACCGGGGCTCCGCGCTGCGGGCTGGCTCCATGTTTGCGGAATGAATCAATCATGACTCTCCTTCCCTTTCGAAGGAGGACTTTTTGAGGTGGTCCACGTGCTGCAGACCACCTTCGGGGGGCTGCTGAGATGGGGCTCCCGCAGGTCTTCCCCTCCTCTCTGCACCCCAGTCTGGAGGCTCCCTTTGGGTTGGGTTTTGGGGGTCAGCGACGGGGGGCTTGTAGGCCCAACCAGGTAGCTGTGGAAGGTGGGTCCCAGAGGGAGACTTGAACCAGGCCTCTTACAAGGTTACAGCGAAGGGGCGCACTACAGAGGACAGCAGACACTGTCAGGCAGGCTCACTTGGCACCTCCAAGGCCAGCCTGGAAGAGCGCGCTGGAATATGGATTTTGACCCACCCCTGACTGAACCCCTCCACGCGCCTGTTTCTTCATCAGCAAAATGGGAACATTAGCAGTCATTTCTCAGGACTTTGTGCAGACAAAAACTTTATCATAGAAATCACCCCACACGATGCTTGGCACACTGAGGACTCAGCATATCTGAGCTTTATTTCCTTCCTCTGAAAAGTGTGAGCAGAGGAGTTATTTGTTCCCATCCTCTCTGTCCACCCTGGTCTCAGAGAACACAGTGGATGTGTAGTCACTGTTGAATAAATATGCTTGATGGAGCTTCAATACCCATCCCGCCCCCTTTCTCCCAGAATCTGCAGGGAGAGGTCAGGACGTGTGGACGGACACCAGCATGCCTGTGCTGTCGGAGGACTCTGGTAAGTACCTCCCTGGGGCTGGACCTGCCACAGCCCTGAAGACAGCCTGCCTGGCAGCCTCCAGGCCCTGGCAGTGAGAGCCAGGGGAGAGGATGTCCTCAAGGCAGGACCAAAGTGTCGTTTGAGGCTCCACTCGGGCTTCTGGGGGCAGGGAGCACCTGCGGTGTTTGCTATCCCTTGTTTTTCTCACACTCTCCCCAGGTTTGCATGAAACCCTGGCCCTGCTGACCTCCCAGCTCAGACCTGACTCCAGCCACAAGGAAGAGATGGGCTTCCTGAGGGATGTTTTCAGTGAAAAAAGCCTCAGTTACTTAATGAAGGTGAAGTCCCACGTCATCCTGCCAGGAAGGTGTCTGGAGGTCTTTCTAGCTGTCTGTGACCATCTGAGGTCATCCTACTCATCTCCCTGCCCTAGGAAGGCCTTCACTTGCCCACTACACAGGACTTTCTCTTATGGTGCCCCAGTCTGCCGCCCCAAGTATCCCCACAGCCAGGAATGGGATGTGTGGTGTCCAGGGTGCATCTGAAATAGTCTGTCTTTGCAGATTCACGAGAAGCTTCACTATTACGAAAGGCAAAGTCCAACCCCAGTTCTGCACAGCGCCATGGCCCTCACTGAGGACGTAAGCCTCGGGTTTTTCCTTGCAGCGTCCGCCCGGCTCCCCACCCTGTAGGGCTCCTTCATCTTGCCTCATTTGCTTAGCCTGGAGACACTGGGAATCAGGAGCCCAAAGGTGAAGAGGTGTTTTCTTCCCTTGTCCTCCTTCAATTCCTCTTCCTCTCTCTGGGTTCCCTCCCACCCACCCCACTGAAAGGCATGGAGGAACCTGTGAGCCTTGGACTGGGCTGGGAGACACTGTGACTTGGGCTGTGTGTTCTTGAGAAAGTCTGTTTCCTCCACTGTAAATGAGAGCATTGGATTGGCTCAGCAGTTCCCAAACTGCCCTGAGGACAGGCAATTTGAATAGGTCAATAAGACATTGTATCTGTGCTTTTCTGAAGTCATGGGACCTATAGCGTGCCCCTGCCTAATGGCTCAGGCTTCGCACTTTTTAAAGGATTGCTTCTTAATTTCTTGTGAACCTAGTCATCTGTGTTTCGTGGTTGGGGAAAAGCCATTCTGGTTGATTACTAAGATCAGTTCCTGAATAATCTCATCTAACCCCAGGAGATGGCCTGGGGAGGGATGGGTGCAGCCTGTGGGTGCAGAGCCCTGGGCGCTTCTCCACTATGGAATTGATTAGAGGCACGTTCAATTGCCTGGCTCCTAGGCTCAGCCACTGCTTGTCCCACCAGCTCTGTGATGTTAAGCAGGCCACTCAACTTCTCAGAGCTCCTATTTCCTCATTTGTAAAATAGCATCTGAGAGCCAGGCAAGCCCAGGTTCAAATCCTAGCTGTGCTGTATACAAACTCTGTGACTTTGGGCAAGATGCTTAATCCCTTTGAGTCTCAGGATTCTCATCTGTAAAATGGCAAAGTAACATGACCCTCTGCCTCGAGTTGATTGCAAGGGTTCAGTGAGAAGGTCCACATAAAGCAGAAAGCGCACAGGGCTTAAGACACTGGCTCCTCAGAGGATGGCCCTGTAGAGCTGCTCCTGACCGCTGGCATGATATTCCTGGGAGCATCGTCCTGGGGTGACTGAGGGTCTGGTGTGCCCCTGGAGGCCGCAGCTGGGTAGGCCCTTGAATTCCTGGTCCAAAGAGGAAGGACCCAGCAGATGTGGGACAGGGGCACCCCCAGCCATCAGCAGCACCTGTCTTGTTCTCTGCAGGTGATGGAGGAGCTGCAGGCCGCCTCCGTGCATGGTGATGCTCCAGCTGCTGTCCACTCCGCACCTGAGGGTGGTCACGCAGAGCCCTGCCCACCCATGCCTCTGTGTCTCCTGGGATGGGGGCAGAGGGAGCTCTTGTCATGAGACTGCGGAGCGGAGACATCTGAGGGAACGGTCCTCAGTGCCCGTGTCTGGCCACTTGTCTCTGGCATGACATCTGCCACCCTCCAGACCACTGCCCAGCTGAGGCTTGCTGACCCTGTGAGTGGCGGGCCAGCCGTCGTGTTCTCTTGCTTTCCCAGCAGGCTGTGCTCATGGTACATGACACGGTTGCCCAGAAGAATTTTGACCCCGTTCTCCCATGTCTGCCTGATAATATCGATGAGGATTTTGATGAGGAATCGGTGAAGATCGTCCGTCCGCTTGGTGAAGAACAAGGAACCCTGGTAGGTGCTGCACGCCTCTCTCTAACCCACTTCTCCCTGCCTCTCACCAGAACAGTGGGACAGGACCCTCCTGAAGTCTTCAGAGTGAGTGATGGCAGCTTCACCAGGCCTGCTGCTCATCTCTGTATCACCTCTGTGTGCAGGGCGCCCCTTCCTCTGGGTGGATACAGCCCCTCTCAACTGTGACCAATTCCCTTTGTCAGTAAATAACCTGCGCAATTGTACAGGGTGACCCCAGTCACCCTTTAAGCCAGAAATGGACCAACTACAGCCCAAGGGTCAAACCCAGCCCACGGCTTATTTTTTAAAATAAAGCTTTTTTGGAGCACACCCAGGCCCATTCACTTACAGATTGGCTGTGGCTGCCTTTACAGTGTGATGGCAGAGTTGAGTCATAGTGACAGAGACCATGCAGCCGACCTAAAGTATTTACCTGTGGCCCGTTACAGAAAACGTGTGCCAATGCCTGCTCTGACTGTTGAGGAAGCGCCAGGCATTCCCCTCCCCGGCAGACAGACTGCTGTCACTTTGGTCCTGGTCCAGCATCGATGCACCCAGCAAAGGGACAGCGTTGTTTATGAGATGGACGAAAGTGGTGGAAGCCCAGAGAATTGAGATTGGCTCCAGAGGATCCCACAGCTGGCATTCTCTATTTCCAGCTTTCTCCAGATGACCTCCAATGATTCTCTTCTGTAAATAGATGAGGATCTCCTCTGCCTCTATTTCCTCATCTGTAAAATTGAGCAGCCATTCATTTAGCAGACACATCGTGAACTCTCCTCTCCAGGCTCTGTATTGCGTGCTGGTGGTTCAGAGCTGAATAAATGATGGATAGAGATGCTGGGAGGTTCTCAGGTCTTGGGGGCTAGAAGTCCTGGGATTCTTAGCTGACGGCCTCTCTTTCCAGCAATAATTATCTTATGTACTTCAAATAGATGGCACAGATGATGTTACGAGAAATGTGCAAATATGTTTGCAATTCCAGCTGCTCATAAGTGGTTAACATTTGTTGAGTGCTTACTGTGTACTAAGTGCCTTGCATGGAATTCTTGCAACAACCGTGTGAGTTAAATGCTGTCCCACACCTCAGAGGAAACAGGCTTGGAGATGTCCTTGCTAAGGCCACATGCTCTTTGTAAATGGTAGAGCTGTGCTCACATCCGGGGCTGTCCAGCCCTAGAGCTTAGCGCTTAAGCTTTCTGCTGTTCTGCTGCAGTCTGGCCTCCACGGTGCAGGAAATCGAGGGCTTGTTAGTGCCTCTCTCATCCTAAGTGTCATCTCTGCTGTGCTTCATGGGCCGAGTCCTGGTCCTGAAGCTCTGGCTTGGGTGCATAATTGGTTTCTGTCAGCAACAGCAGAAGGCCCGGTAACCCTGTGATTGGGTAGAGGCGGGGTGCAAATGAGCTGGCACATATCATCCTCATTATTAAATGTCTTTGCAAGTGGTAGGAACTGTGATATGACAGATGTGATGGAGAACATACTGAATTTGGCATCACAAAAAGCCTTCCGCTTTGCCAGCTGGGTGACCTTGAGAATGTTTCGCTTCTCTGTGCCCCAGTCCCTCATCTAAAATGTCACAGCATAATTGCACCTCGTAAACTGTGAGGTGCAGAGCTGTACTAATGGCGGATGTTGGTTTTGTTTTGTCATCAGTACTGGGAAGGACCTCACTGATCTGCCCTCTGGACTGTCAGAGGGAGGGGTTGGGGAGGGTTTGCCGGGCCTGGAGAGTAGGGGTCTGGGGTTTGAAGCTGCTGCTTAAGAACTTGTGTCTTCTGTCTCCGGTGCAGGGTGCCACCATCCGGCGGGATGAGCATTCAGGGGCTGTTGTGGTGGCCAGAATTATTCGAGGAGGCGCAGCAGACAGGAGCGGTGAGTGGCGACAGTGCAAAGGCGGCCCAGCCCTCATCATGGCCATGGTTCCAGAGCCCTCTGCCTTTGCTTTAGGGCCCCTTACCTCCCTCCTCTCAGGTCACCTGTTTGTGATGTGCTTTGCTTTCTGGGGTTGGGGCTAGAATTCTCATTTCCCCCAGTCAGTAGAAACTGTAATAGAAAATATAGGCCAGCTGGGCATGATTGCTCACATCTGTAATCCCAGCACTTTGGGAGGCCAAGGTGGGTAGATCACTTGAGGCCAGGAGTTTGAGACCAGCCTAGCCAACATGGTGAAATCCCATCTCTACTAAACACACAAACCTGGGAGGTGGAGGTTGCAGTGAGCTGAGATCACGCCACTGTACTCCAGCCTGGGCAACAGAGTGAGACTGTCTCAAAGAAAAAAAAAGGAAAAAGAAAATATAGGCCACCAACAGTAGCTCACACCTGTAGTCCTAGCTATTTGGGAGGCCCAGGTGGAAAGACTGTTTGAGCCCAGAAGTTTGAGGTTGCAGTGAGCTATGATTACACCACGACACTCTAGCATGGGAGACACAGTGAGACTGTCTCTAAAAAAAAAAAAAGAAAATATAATAGTCATGGAGTACTTTGGGGTGATTGTGAAAAAGCTCCTGTGTTGCTTTAGTCCAAGGACTGGGCTTGGAGGATTACTGTGGGTAGGGGGATAACACCCTTCCCCGCCACCCCAGGTCTTGTCAAGCCGCTATTACAAAGAGAGTGTTTGTGTCCCAGATTCGTTCTAGTGGAAAGCAGGTTGAAAATCACCAGTGTGTGGAGGAGCTACTAAGCTGGGAGACAAACCTCCTGGTGTTACCCGAAAGCCTGGGGGGTCATTGTTGCAGAGAATCCTAGACCGGTGCTCTGCAGCCATTAAGGAGTATACCAATTCCCCGAGCATCTTGGTAAAAGGCAGGCTGACTCAGCAGGTCTGGGCTGGGCTGAAGATTCTGCACTTTTAACCTGCCTCCAGGTGATGCTGGTATAGCCGGGTCAGTGCCTACTTTGAGTAGCAAAGAGGGCCCTAATTTGCAGAGACAGTTGTCATTCAGGCAGAGGCTCATAGCGTGTTTTTACTCTTCATGATGTCTTCACTGGTGCCTTTATCTTTCCTTGTCGAGAGGTAAGAACGCCATTCTTGGAGTATGTCTGTAAACATAGGAAGGTGAAGAGTTAATGATAATTTTAAAGAAGCAGAGGTTATAGCAAAAAGAACGCAGGCTTTCTACATCAGAATAACTGCATTTGAATACTGGCTTCATTTTTTCTTAACAGTGTGGTCTTAGCCAAGCTGCTTAATCTTCCTGGGGCTCAGCTGCCAACTTGTAAATTGGAGATTTTACTGGGTGATTTGAGACCTTCATGCTGAGTGAGTTGCGCAGCACCCAGTGGGGCTTAGTTCACCCCAGTCCCACCCATCAACTTTAAACCTGGAGTCTGCTCTGCGGTGGGCTCCTCAGGCAGGCCCCCACGGTGCTTGGAGCTCTGAACGAGGGTGCTGAGGTCCTCCTCCTGTGCTGATGGTCAGTCCCTGTGTCTCCTAGGCCTGGTCCACGTTGGAGATGAACTCCGAGAAGTGAACGGGATCGCAGTCCTGCACAAGCGGCCCGATGAGATCAGCCAGATTGTGGTCTGTGCTGCATGCCTGCTAGGGACATGGTGGGTCTTCATACACCCAGAGCAGGGTGCTTCCCGGAGCCAGCACAGATTCTGGCTTAGCTTTGCTGTTGTCCTGAGGAGGTGGCAGGCAAAGTGGCCTTATGGTGTGCCCCTAACAGTGTGCCCGGGGCAGGGCGTGGGGGCAGGAGGAGGGGAACTTCCCTTCCATCTGCATCTCTTAGACCCTGTCCCCTGGTTCCCTTTCACAAGGCCCCTCCTGGGTCCAGGTCCTGCGTGTGAATCCTGGCTCTGCCTCCTTCTAGGTGTGCAACCTTGGGCAAGTTATCAAATCCTGTCAGTTTCCATTTCCTTTTCCTTAGCGTTGGGTTAGAGATGCTTTCTCAACCAATGTGTGGTTATCATTGGGATGCCAACATCTGGAAAAGGGTAAAGCCCTTCCGAACTGTAAGGGGATTTCCAGGTATTAAATGCTGGGCTGAAAACAACCCCCATAGTCCCTTCTGGGGAGTGGGAGTCAAAACTGAAATTGTGAAAAGCCCCAATCATAGCTTGGTCCCCTTTGTACTCAGGAATCCTTCCACAACCTGATACTCTTTGCTAACTTCGGATGGTTTGGGGGGCAGAAACAGAATGGGATCTGAAGAGAGGAGGCCCACTGGTTATGTTGGGCCCCTGGCATTGGGCTGCAGCGTCTCTGTAGATGTGGGGGAAGGGAGCTCCTAGAAAGCTGGGTGTGGCCTGAGATTGGAGGGCAGTTGGGGGAGATGGAAGCTAAGAGGGACAGAGACCAGCCCCAGATCAGGTAGTAGAGAGGGAAAGGAAACGGAAATACCTGAAATGGGTTGTTCAGATGCCCCAAGAGAAAAGCAAGGAAGGGAGCCCTCTGGGGCCTTAGCGGTCAGAAGGGACTGAGAATTGGAATTCAACACGCAGTGTCCTTGGGTTCTCATGGAAAGTCTTTCGTCCCTTTGTCTTTTGAAAATACAACTACCAACACCCCACTGCTAAATTTGAACTGGCTTAAAAATATTAAAAATACAAAAACATACAATGACTTGGTTACTAAGTTTTGCTTTAGTTAATTCAACCGGGCTACCATCCTAGAAGGGCAGGCCTCAGGGAGGCTGCAAGTCTGACTTTCTGAGCATCAGTTTTTAGGCCTGGGAAGTAATAGTTGAATTCATGGAGGAGTAGACCTGGCAGGCCAGAAGCTTGTTCTCTCTCGTTTCAGGCCCAGTCCCAGGGATCCATCACCCTAAAAATGATCCCAGCCACCCAGGAGGAAGATTGCTTAAAGGAGAGCAAGGTATGGGGAGGTGGGCCCATGGGTGGCCGTTCTCAGCTTAAGAGATGCAGCTTGCTGGCTGGGGCTGGAGCCAGGCCAGCCTCCTGAAACTGTCATTCAGAAGCAGATCATAGATCTGGTCCTAGTAATCTGTGCCCAGAGGAGGACTTTAATTCCGTCACAGAGTGATTCATTTATTTGTACCACGCCTCTTTCTAAACAGGATTTGACATAGCTTACTAATAAAAGACGAGGTTATTTTAATTGAAATAGAAACTCAGGGCCATGAAGAGGAGGAGAAAGTATGAAGTGTGCTGAATTCTGAACCAATTAAGTAACTGCCATTTGTTGAATTGTTGCTGAGCCTGTCTTATTTGGTCACCTACTCTGTGCCAGGCACTCTGCCAGATGCTGGAGACAGGGACTCTTGGTAGCTTCAAGGGTTCCTGGTGCAGAAGGGCAGCAAGTCTTTTCATTGCTTTGTGATCAGTGCTTTGACAAGATTCTGTACCAAGAGTTACAGTCACCCTAGAGGGTGTCACTGAGTGTTGGAACTGAGGCCTGAAGAAGGTAAAGATGAGTAGGACCTTGGTGGGGGCTGTCCACACAGAAGCTCCCTGGCATGCTGGAGAGGAGCATGTTAAGGGCGATGTGATGGGGCTTGGGGCGGGGAGGGTGGTGGTGGGTTTTGCTGGGGGGTGGGTTAAGCCTGTGTTCTGAATGGCCTTGAGTGCTTTGTTAAGAGCTTTGGCATAATCCTTCCTTAGTCTGGGGCCTCTTAGAAGCTGACCCTGAGACAAGGATTTGAATGCAGATGGTTTACTTGGGAAGTGACCCCAGGAAACACCAGAACAGGACTGGGAAGGGAAGATGGCTGATCTGACTAAGGGTGTGTTATCAAGCCAGTTACCACTATGGGCAACTGGAGCTTAGTCCTGCTGGGAACTGGGGGAACCACTTCTTCCCCCCTAGAACACACGCCTCCATGATCCCATCCAAGTGCCCTGGGAGCTGGGCGATCTCTATACCAACTCCTGCCAGGCTGTGACAGGGGATTAATTCTAGCAACTTCTGCCTGCTGGATTAGAGAAGAGCAGGCTCCAGTGGCCAGAGAAAGTAAGTCCTTAGGCAGAGACACAGGTACTGACAGCTAGAAGTCAGCCCAAGCTGCACGGAATGGTCCAGCCCTGGGGCATATGGGAGGGCATCCCACAGCCCAAGAGATAATCCCATAGGTTCTAATCAGCTCTTAAAGGTGTTCTTGTTGCTGTTTTTTTTTTTTTTTTTTTGAGGATGGGAGTGGTGCAATCATATTTGTGTTTTAGAAAGCTCCTTGGGGCAGCCACATGGAGGAGGGTGGAATGGGTAGAGGCTGGAGGCAGGAAGGCAGGTAAAAGGCTCTTGTAAAAGCCCAGGTGAGACATTATTAAGACCTGAACTGTGAGATGGTGGTTGATGAGATAGAGAGGAGGGCATCACTTTGATTTCACAGTACATTTGGATCTGAGTTTCCCGGCAGCCAAGGCAAAAAGGGGAACGTAATTAATTACATACTGTTCAGCAGAGAATGGAAGGAACTATGCCAGTTGTTCAAGGTTGATTCCCATACCTGCCTCTCAGTACTTAATGCATCTGGCACAGAGGAGATGTTAGTTGATACTCTGATGAATGCGGATTAGTAACGGACAATGTCTTCAGTGACAGTTTTTACAGCAAGTGAAGAAATAATCTTCATATAGATGTTTCTTATTTGTGCTCTTTGGTTAAATCCCAGGGCATAATATTTCCTCTTACCTGGTGGAAGGTGATTCTTCCTAGGACAAGCGAATGTGGTCCCCATCTGCATGGGATTCTGACCTTAGGAACCCTCTTTGAGGAAGAGAACTTGGTTTTCCTAAAGGACAAAATGAGTAGCTTGTCCCCCAGCCCATCCTTCTTGAATATTTCTTCCTGATCCAGATGCTTCATTTGGGCTGGCCACTTAACATTACACTCTTCTGAGTGCTTAGGACCCTGGTAACATCTATGGCTGGTTAAGGGTGTTTATCCCCAACAGCATATGCCAGAAAGTTCTTACTATTGTCCAGTGGAATCTTTCCTGGTTGGCATATAAATGAATACAGTTTATCTGGCTGAGGAAGACCCCTGATTGCTTTTTGTTTTCTTATTTGCCACTGAAGGGATTGGGCCCTAATGATCTGAAAATGCAAATAAATAAAATTAATCCATAGCACTGAATTATAGAAAATGCAAATAAATAAAATTAATCCATAGCACTGAATTATAAAAAAATTAATCCATAGTACTGAATTCAAGGAAGTGTGAAAAATGCTGTGTCCTCACAGCATCTTCTCCAGAGAGGGTGACTCTAGGTAGACGGGGAACTGGGCTTAGCCGCTTAGGACCCTGGTAACATCTATGGGTAAAAGGCTCTTGTAAAAGCCCAGGTGAGATCTATGGCAGATGAGGCAGGATTGAGCTGTAAGTGCTGTGTGTATCAATTACCCACTGAAAAATGATGGTGAGGAGTCAGTAACAGTAGTTTTGTTGATATTTGTGTTCTCACCCAAACATCTAGATTACTTATATAACAGATGGCTGCCACCTCCCATCAGTGCAGTTGGCATATCGAAAATAACACTTGAGTTAAAAATTGTGCTTGCCTTTACTTTTTGTTCCCAGGATTAGTTGTTGCTGTGTGTGTGCTGAGAGGCTGTTACAAAGACAGCTAGTCAAGTAAATAAGGAAATATTTAGGTGGGAAAGAGACATTCAGTCATGGGACCTGTCTGTTAATTTTCTGATTTTTGATGGACTTCCTGACTACAGTATCCCAAATGGTTGAAGAACAGTTAAGAACATATGTATGGGCCACATGCAGTGGCTCTTATCTGTAATCCTAACACTTTGGGAGGACAAAGCAGGAAGATCATGGGGTCAGGAGATTGAGACCATCCTGGCCAACATGGAGAAAACACATCTTTACTAAAAATACAAAAAAAAAAAAATTAGCGTGGTGGCATGTGCCTGTAATCCCAGATACTCGAGGGGCTGAGGCAGGAGAATTGCTTGAAACAGGAACTCGGAGGTTGCAGTGAGCTGAGATTATGCTACTGCCCTCCAGCCTGGTTACAGAGCGAGACTCCACCTGAAAAAAAAAGGGAACGTCTGTGCAATGTGTTCCAAGTAGGTTTCTATTCTAAAGGTCGCTCAGTCTTCCGCACCTGAGCCCTCCTTGTGCAAGTGTTCATGCGTGCCCTCTTCCACTACAACCCTCAGGAAGACCAGGCCATCCCTTGCCAGGAGGCAGGTCTGCCCTTCCAGTGCAGGCAGGTCCTAAAGATGGTGAGCCAGGATGACCCCACCTGGTGGCAGGCCAAATGAGTTGGGGACACCAACTTTTGAGCCGGCCTCATCCCCTCCAAGCGGTTCCAGGAGAGGTAGGTCTGGGTGTGTCGTGAAGGGCTGGTTCCAGAGTGGCAGAGGCACAGGTACATGACAGACCCACCCAAGTCTCTGTCCTCACAGCCAGAGGGACCTGCTGAGTGTTGTTCCCCCAAGGTGAGTACCAGTTGCACGTGTGTTTTGTCTTCTTTTCCCATAACTCGTGCTGATGGCTGTTTGAGAGTTAAAGGAATTTGGGCTGGATGTGATGGCTCATGCCTGTAATCCCAGCACTTTGGGAGGCCAAGGCGGACGGATCATGAGGTCAAGAGATTGAGACTATCCTGGCCAACATGGTGAAACCCCATTTCTACTAAAAATACAAAAATTAGCTGGGCATGGTGGCACATGCCTGTAGTCCCAGCTACTTGGGGGGTTGAGGCAGGAGAATTGCTTGAACCCGGGAGTTGGAGTTTGCAGTGAGCTGAGATCACGCTACTGTACTCCAGTGTGGTCACAAAATGAGACTCTGTCTCAAAAAAAACCCACGGATCTATGAAAATTTATGTTATTAAGCTAAGGTGTGTGTGTGTGTGTGTGTGTGTGTGTGTGTGCGTGTGTGTGTGTGTGTATTTTATTTTATTTTTGAGACAGAGTGTCACTCTCTCACCCAGGCTGGAGTGCAGTGGTGCAATCTTGGCTCACTGCAACTTCCACCTCCTGGGTTCAAGCAATTCTCATGCCTCAGCCTCCTGCGTAGCTGAGATTACAGTCGTGCACCACCGTGCCTGGCTAATTTTTGTATTTTTAGTAGAGACAGCGTTTCACTATGTTGGGCAGGCTGGTCTCAAACTCCTGGCCTCAGGTGATCCACCTGCCTCAACCTCCCAAATTGTTGGGATTACAGGCATGAGCCACTGGGCCAAGCCTAAGTTAATGTTTGAAATATTTTAAATGCTTGCTTAGAGAATGTTGAGAAATAAAATATAAAAATACAGAAGAGATGCTGGGCATAGTTGTGGCTCACTCCTGTAATCCCAGCACATTGGAAAGCCAAGGCAGAAGGTTCCCTTGGGCCCAGGAGTTCGAGACCAGCCTAGGCAACATAGAGAGACCTTGTCTCTACAAAAAATAAAAAATTAGCTAAGTATAGTGGCACATGCCTATAGTCCCAGCTTCTCGGGAGGCTGGGGTGGAAGGATTGCTTGAGCCCAAGAAGGTCAAGGCTGCAGTGAGTGATTATACCACTGCACTCCAGCCTGAGTGAGACCCAGACTCAAAAAGTAAGACAGAAGTGGAGGACTATGAACAAAAATTCCCCAAGTCTCACTCCTATCTAAACAGCTTAGTTTATTTCCTTACTGTGCTTTTTATGTGAGTGTTGCATACGGAATTTGGGGGGTTGCTTTTTATTTTTATTTTTTACATTTTTGGCATGAGTATTTCCCAAATTATAGCATCATCTTTGTAGTGTGATTTTAGTGGCTATATACTAACCCATCAGGAGCCGTGCCATTCATTCCTAGGCGGCAGGTATTTGGGATGAATTGAGCTGGCCTCATGCTAGGCATCTTGCGGGCTGCTGTGAACCCAGGGTTTCTGCCCTGGAGGAGCTTATAGTTCAGTGGAAAAGCCAGATACTCTTCAAACAAACAGTTTATATAAACGTGATGGGTGCGTGGGAGGACATGGCGCTCTGTGAGTTCATATGAGGAGGCTGCACCTCATCCAGGAATGCAGGGAAGGCTTCTCGGAGGAACTAGCTAAATGAACTAGTACTGCTTTCCTGTGGCTGTACTTTTATTAGATTGTTCTCGGTTCTTCACGTTATGAGGCTGCAGTACTTACCTTGCACATAGACTGTTCCTCATATTTCAAATTATTATTATTATTATTATTTTAGATGGAATCTCCCTCTGTTGCCCAGGCTAGAGTGCAGTGGCACGATCTCGGCTCACTGCAACCTCCACCTCATGGGTTCAAGCAATTCTCCTGCCTCAGCCTCCCGAGTAGCTGGGATTATAGGGCCCACCACCACACCCAGCTAATTTTTTGTATTTTTAGTAGAGACAGGGTTTCACTGTATTAGCCAGGATGATCTTGATCTCCTGACCTCATAATCTGCCCACCTCGGCCTCCCAAAGTGCTAGGATTACAGGCGTGAGCCACCGCACCTGGCCTCAGATGATTTCTCTAGCCTTCCAAGAGGGTCAGCCTTGGGTCAGAGGGTGGCAGTTGTGACTTCCACTGTGGGTTGTAGCCCTCATGTCTTTTGGTGTGTGGACTGTGGCGAGGACAGGACCTCAGGGTTCACCCATTTCTCAAACTCCTGGCCTCAGGTGATCCACCTGCCTCCACCTCCCAAATCGCTGGGATTACAGGCATGAGCCACTGGGCCAAGCCTAAGTTAATGTTTGAAATATTTTAAATGCTTGCAGGATCCTGGAGGGAGCTGCTCCCTGGGCCCCTGACAATGGCCGCTTTGCCAGACTTGCTGTGAGGTTGGAAGGGCTGCTGAGGGCAGTGGCCTTGAGGTACTTGGCCAGTGATGAGCTGGCTTTCTCTGGGCTGCTAATGAGACACACACAAGAAGACTAATTAGAGCAGGTCTTAGGGTTGAATAATGGACCACAGCTCAGATCACAGGTTCGTTGGAGGAAAGGAAGAGAGACCAGATGATGGGCTCCTCAGGCACCTGAGCCGTGGCTGCCCTCAGCCACAGGGTCCCTGCTTCCCTCCACTAATGCTGTCCCATCTGTCTTTTGTGCAAACCACAGATGATCGGCCTTGTGACAAAGGTAGGCCCAGGATCTGTCCGCTGCACACAGGCATGGCCCCTTTTCTGTGGACCTTCTGGGGCCTGAGAGGCTCACGTTCTTTCCCATCTGGGCAGCTGTGCCCCTCACGCTGTCTGCACATCTCTTCCTGCTCTGCCAGCCAGACTGGGCTGTTTCTTGAGGCAAACAGAGCTGGTGGAGACAGGTTTCAAGGCCTTGGGGCCCCTCCCTGCCCTCCTGACACGCAGGGCCCGGCCTTTCCAGGACTAGGCTGTGCTGTGATGGGGCTGGGTGGGAGACACGGGGTGGGGGGTGGGGCAGGCAGGAGCGAACCCTCCCTCCTTATTCGTGCAGCCCACACTGGGGACTGGGAAGGGGCCTGCTGGCTTAGAATCCCCCTCAGGGCCTGGAGAGGCTGTTAGGGGTCTAAGCGTAGAGAACTGAGCCAAACAGATGACCTTGCTTTCTGCGGGTGGTCAGGACATGGGATTTCTCCTGAGCTGCCCCCGAGACACCATCCCAGGGGCTCTTCCTGCCTGGTCCATCCAGGGGCTGGTTCCCCTGAGCCGGGTGTGTCTGGTGGGACTCACTGGCTTCCCTCCCTGTTTGCTTCCAGAGACCTGTGACTGTGAGGGCTACCTCAAAGGGCACTATGTGGGTAAGTGGCTCCCTTGACACCCCCATGCACAATCTGCCCCACCTCAGGCTCCAGAGTCAAGGAGAGGTCAAAGCAGGGTTATCCGAGCCCCAGGAGTCCTTCTGGAGCAGCAGAGCCTGTCTCTCTGGAGCAGGGGTCCCCTGTCTCTCCTCAATCTCTCAGCTGGAGCGGGAGCTGAGCCTGTCCAGTCATTGGGCCCCCACCCAGTTTTTACCAAGCCTTGGGGCACAGTGCCTGGCTGGAAGGGCACATACACCCCAACATTAATACCAATTCTAATATCATCATCATCGTCAATGGAGTTTATTCAATATTAACATCACCACACAGCAAGGGGTATTTACGGCTCTCCAGAGCCCCTTTCACTTTTTATTTTGGTCAGGTTTTTCAAAGGTCTTAGAGACAGGCAAAAAGTTTTTTTGTTGTTGGTTTTTGGTTATTTTTCAGAGACAGGGTCTTGCTCTGTCATTCACGCTGGAGTGCAGTAGTGACATCGCAGCTTGCAGCAGCCTCAGCCTCCCAGGCTCAAACAATCCTCCTACCTCAGCTTCCCGAGTAGCTGGGACTACAGGCACCTGACACCATGCCCAGCTGATTAAAAAAATTTTTTTTGTAGAGATGGGGGGGTCTCAGTATGTTGCCTAAGCTGGTTTCAAGCTCCTGGCCTCAACCCATCCTCCCGCCTAAAAAGTTTTTAAACTTCTTTAACAATTATTTTTTGAGACACGGCCTTGCTCTGTTACCCACACTGGAGTGCAGTAGTGTGATCACAACTCACTGCAGCCTCAGCCTCCCAGGCTCAAGCAATCCTTCCATCTCAGCCTCCCCAGTAGCTGGGACTACAGGTGCATGCCACTAAACCTGACTAATTTTTTAATTTTTTATAGAGATGGGGTTTCACCATGTTGCCCAGTTGGTCCCGAACTCCTGGGGTCAAGGGATCTGCCTGCCTCGCTGGGATACAGGCATGAGCCACTGTACCCAACCCTTTAACTTTTATTTTGAAGGGATTTCTAAAGCTAGTGGATGAGATCATCTGATGTGTCCTAAATAAACTTCTGTTTTGCTGTCAGATTCTTTGTTCAGCCCAGTCTATGTCAGGCTGGCGGGACCCTCACCCAAAACCTGAATATTTGACAGGGTTCTTCCAGGAGGTCTGGGCTTGGTGACTCATCTTTTTTGGTCCTTAACAGGGTCAGTTAGCAGAATGAGCTGGAAGTTGTTATGGGTGGTGGGGGCAGTCAGAAACAACTCAGTCCCGGAGGAGACTTTGCCTGCTGTCCTGTACAGCTGGTTCATTGGAAGGAGGCTCTCTCAGATCCTTCCTCCTTGTCAGGAAGCTTCCTCCAAGTCAAGATTTTGTTGCAATCCTAGTTCATACTAATTCTGTTTTAACTGTCCACATTGATAAATTTTTTATTTTATATTTTATTTTTAAAGACAGGCTCTCACTATGTTGTCTAGGCTGGTCTTGAACTCCTGGTCTCAAGTGATCCTCCCACCTTGGCCTCCCAAAGTGCTGGGATTACAGGTGTGAGCCACTATGCCCAGCCTTTTATTTTTTTTAGGACAGGGTCTTGCCGTGTCGCCCAGGCTAGAATGCAGTGGTGCAATCATAGCTCACTGCAGCCTTGAACTCATGAGCTCATGCAGTCCTCCTTCCTCAGCTTCCTAAGTAGCTGGGACTACAGGCATGTACCACCAATGCCCAACCAATTAAAAAAAATTTTTTAAATAAAGACAGGCTGTCTCTGTGCTGCCCAGGCTGGTTTCAAACTCCTGCCCTCAAGTGATCCTCCTGCCTTAGCTTCCCAAAATGTTGGAATTACAGATGTGAGCCACCATGCCTGGTTTCAATAAGTTATTTCAAATGGCACACATACAAGAAACATTAGAAATTCTCTCCTTTGCCAGGCACAGTGGCTCGTGCCTATATCTCAGCACTTTGGGAGGCTGGGGCAGGCAGATTGCTTGAGCCCAGGAATTCAAGACCAGCCTGGGCAACTTGGTAAAACCCTGTCTCTACAAAAAAATTACAAAAATTAGCCAGGTGTGGTGGCACACACCTATAGTCCCAAGTAGCTAGGACTATAGGTGTGTGCCACCACACCTGGCTAATTTTTAGGATCACTTGAGCCCAATAGGTCAAGGCTGCAGTGAACCATGACCATGCCACTGCACTCCAGCCTGGGTGACAGAGTGAGACTCTGTCTCCAAAAAAAAACATAAAAAATAGAAAAAAAGAAAAAAAGAATTTTTCTCCTTTAAGTGGGGAGGCTGGGCACAGTTGCTCATGCCTATAATCCCAGCATGTTGGGAGGCCAAGGCAGGCAGATCACCTGAGGTCAGGAGTTTGAGACCAGCCTGGCCAACCTGGTAAAACCCCATCTCTGCTAAAAATACAAAAATTAGCCAGGCATGGTGGCACGCCTGTAATCCCAGCTACTCCAGAGGCTGAGACAGGAGAATTACTTGAATCCAGGAGGCAGAGGCTGCAGTGAGCTGAAATTGCACCACTGCAGTGTCTAGCCTGTATGACAGAGCAAGACTCCATCTCAAAAAAAAAAAAAAAAAGAAAGAAACGCAAAGGGAAATATCAACTTAGATCTAGAATCATTTAGAAACATACAGTATTGGCTGAGTGCAGTGGCTCACGCATGTATTCCCACACTTTGGGAGGCTGAGGCGGGTGGATCACCTGAGGTCAGGAGTTTGAGACCAGCTTGCCCAACATGATGAAACCCCATGTCTACTAAATACAAAAAATTAGCTGAGCGTGGTGGTACACCCCTGTAATTCCAGCTACTGAGGAGGCTGAGGCAGGAGAATCACTTGAACCTGGGAGGTGGAGGTAGCAGTGAGCCAAGATTATGCCATTGCACTCCAGCCTGGGCAACAAGAGTGAAACTCCATCTCAAAAAAAAGTAAGAAAGAAATGTTCATTATGCCTATCATGGTGGTTGATGGTGATAGCTATAACCAGAAAATCAGAAACAACCTAAATGTTCAGTAGCAGAACTCAGCTCAAAATACTACATTACATGATACTTACAGGATGTATTGAAATATTATAGCAGTTAAAAGCCATGTGTTGGGGCTGGGTGTGGTGGCTCACACCTGTAATCCCAGCACTTTGGGGGGCCAAGGTGGGCAGATCACCTGAGGTCAGAAGTTTGAGACCAGCCTGGCCAACACGGTGAAACCTTGTCTTTACTAAAAATACAAAAACTAGCTGGGTGTGGTGGTGGACACCTGTAATCCCAGGTACTTGGGAAGCTAGGGCAGGAAAATCACTTGAACCTGGAAGGCAGAGTTTGCTGTGAGCTGAGCTCATGCCACTGCGCTCCAGCCTGGGCAACAGAGTGAGAATCCATGTCAAAAAATAAAAATAAAAATGAAAAATAAATAAATAAAGGCATGTGTTGGAGGAATATTTGATGACATAGCCAAATGCAAGAAAATGAAAATCAAAATAAAAATTCAGGATTCTAATTTAGTGTCACACAGAAAGAACGTACACTAAAATGCTAAAGGCAATTCTCCCTAGTGCGCTCACGACTAATTTTCATTTTCTCTGTTTTACTGCGTGGTTTTTGGAGGGCAGTTAACAGCTTTATTGAGATAAAATTTACATACCATATAATTCACCCATTTAAAGCATACAATTCAATGATGTATTCACAGAGTTATTGCAACTACCACAGTCAATTTAAGAGCATTTTCATCGTTTCAAAAAGAAACCTTGAGCCCGTTAGAATTTCCTATTATCTGTTTGTCTCCCGCCCCTCCCTAGCCACAGGCAACTGCTGATCTACTATCACTGTAAATTTGTCTGTTCCAAATGTTTCATAGAAATGGATTCATACAATATAAGACCTTTATATCTGGCTTTTTTCACTTAGTGTTTTCAAGGTTCATGTATCAATACCTCATTCTTTTTTTTTACAGCTAAATAATATTCCGTTGGACACAGTACCACAGTTTGTTTATTCATTTATCAATTAATGGACATTTAGATTGTTTCTACCTTTTCAGCTATTATGAATCATGGTATGAATATTCATATACAAGTTTTTGTGTGAACATGTGTTTTCATTTCTCTTGTGTGTGTGTCTTGCTATGGAATTGCTGGGTCGTAGGGTAGCTCTATGTTTAACATCTGGAGGAACTGCCAGAGTCTTCCATGGCAGCTGTACCATTTTACATTCTCAGCAGCAGTGTTCGAGTTCCCATTTCTCCACATCCTCACCAGCACTTGTCTTTTTTTTTTTTTTTTTTGAGACAGAGTCTCCTTTTGTTGCCCAGGCTGGAGTGCAATGTTGTGATCTCAGCTCACTGCAACCTCCGCCTCCCGAGTTCAAGCAATTCTCCTGCCTCAGCCTCCTGAGTAGCTGGGATTACAGGGGTGTGCCACCACACCTGGCTAATTTTTGTATTTTTAGTAGAAACGGGGTTTCACCATGTTGGTCAGGCTGGTCTTGAACTCCTGACCTCGTGATCTGCCAACCTTGGCCCCCCAAAGTGCTGGGATTACAGGCATGAGCCACCATGCCTGGCCATTGTCTGTCTTTTTAATTATAGCACTACTAGTATATGTGAAGTGGTATCTCATTGTGGTTTTAATTTGCAGTTCTCTAATGATCAGTGATATTGAGCATCTTTTCATGTTTTTATTGACCATTTTTACATCTTTCTTAGAGAAATGTCTACTCAAATACTTTGTCCATTTTTAAATGGAATTATTTGCCTTTTTTATTATTGAGGTATAAGAATTCTTTATGTATTTTGGATATAAGTCCCTTATCAGATGCATGATTTGCACATATTTTTTCCTGTTCTGTGAGTTGTCTTTTCATTTTCTTTCTTTTTTATTTTTTTCATTGAGACAGAGTTTCGTTCTTATTCCCCAGGCTGGAGTGCAATGGTGTGGTCTTGGCTCACTGCAACCTCCACCTCCCAGGTTCAGGTGATTCTCCTGCCTCAGCCTCTAAGTAGCTGGGGTTACAGGCACGCACCATCACGCCCAGCTAATTTTTTTTTTTTTTTTTGTATTTTTACTAGAGATAGTGTTTCACCATGTTGGCCAGGCTGATCTCGAACTCCTGACCTTGGGTGATCCACCTGCCTCAGCCTCCCAAAGTGCTGGGATTACAGGCATAAGTCACCACACCTTGCCCTTACTTTTCTTGATAGTGTCCTTTGAGGCATAACATTTTAAAACTTGATAAAGTCCAATATATCTATTTTTTCTTTTGTTGCTTATTATTTTTGGTATCATATCTAAGAAATCATTGTTAAATTTAAGATCATAAAGATTTACTCCTTTGTTTTCTTTTAAGATATTTATAGTTGTAACAGTTACATTTGGGTCTATCATGTATTTTGTTATTTTCTGTAGATTGTGTGAAGTAGGGGTCCAACTTCATTCTTTTTTTTTTTTTGAGACCGAGTTTTGCTCTTGTTACCCAGGCTGGAGTGCAATGGCGTGATCTCGGCTCACCGCAACCTCCGCCTCCTGGGTTCAGGCAATTCTCCTGCCTCAGCCTCCTGAGTAGCTGGGATTACAGGCATGTGCCACCATGCCCAGCTAATTTTTTGTATTTTTAGTAGAGACGGGGTTTCACCAGGTTGACCAAGATGGTCTCGATCTTTTGACCTCATGATCCACCTGCCTCAGCTTCTGAAAGTGCTGGGATTACAGGCCAACTTCATTCTTTAAATGTGAATATCCAGCTAACCCGGCACCACTGGCTGAAAAGAGTTTTCTTTTCTCATTTAATTATCTTGACAACCTTATCTAGATTCAGTTGAAAAGAAAAGCAAGGGTTTCTTTCCGGAGTCTCAGTTCCATTCCACTGATCTACATGTCTGTCCTTAGCCCAGCAGCACGCTGTCTTACTTTGATTACTAGCTTTGTAGTAAGTTTGAAGTCAGGTTTTTCAAGCTTGTTTTGGCTATTCTGGGTCCTTTGCATTTCCATATGAATTTTAGGATCAGTCTGTTTATTTGTTTTACTATATTTGTTTTGTTTTACAAATATTTCAGGATTGAAAGAATTTAATAAGCAGGGAAGAAAGGGCTAATTTTTCAAAGAGTAAATAAGTTATTGGGAGAATAAGAGGCAGCTTCCTAGGACTCAAGGAAAATTCTGGCAAATCATCAGGTCCACAGGAAGTGCCAGCTTTCTAGGAGGCAGAACCCTCCCTGGCCCATGGTGGTCATTTCAAGAGAAGCAGCTGCATTCTAGTCCCAGCGTCCTTCAGCCTGGCAAGTTTTGTCATCTATCCCATCTCCTTTGTTGCCCACCAGCATGCTGCAATCCAAGCAGGTGGGGTGATGATGAAATGCAACTGGCCCATACGTGCCGCACCGCCCTGCAGCAAGGTAACAGCGAGGCTGCTCAACACAGAGTCCCCGGTTCTACTCCCAGAGATTCCAACCTGGGGGTTTGGAGTGGGGCCCGGGCACTCCATTCTTAACACATGGGCTTTCATGTGGTTTTGATGTATGTTGGCAGACCCCAGATGACAGACCCAGATGACATCTGGGGTAATTCCTCACAAAGACTCGAGTTTTGTGTGACATTAAATATCTGCCCATTGTTTTGCACCTGAGTTCCTGCTAGTGGTCCCAAAACACCCTTTGGGTACATCCTCCGTCCGTCTCCTTGCTGACCACAAGTTCACGGGGCTTCTGGCTTCTGAGCCAGCAAGCTAATCCAACCTGGGGGTGATGGACGCATGCAGGGATCTTTCCTATGTGAGCTTCAGGACCATGACTCTTGCTGAAGACACAGGTGGGCAAGTTCGATCTTTATAGACCAGGAAAGGGGCTCAGGGGATTTATAACTGCAAAGCAAATGTCACACATTTTACCCCATTAGAGATTTACTTAAGTTCTTTCTAGATGCAGACGTTTATTAGGAAGATTGTGGTTCTTAGTGGCAAAATTTTTCCTTTTATAATTTCTCAAATAGCCAAATGCTTCCAGGATCATCCGTGTGGGTACCTGGAGGAGGGGACACTGGAAGCAGCAGACAGGTCTATAGGATGGGTGTATGTCAGGGAGTGGGGAAGGTGGGGTTGAAGAGCCAGGGGGCAGTTATGGGACAGTGCGAAGAGCTTCTGAGTATGAAAGTAACCCTGCAAGAATATTCTATATAGAATTGGGAAGTGTTTCCCAATTTAATCCAATTTTTTTCTCTCCTAGAGGAGAGAAGGAGAAGAAATTATCTCAGCCTTCTCTTACATTTCTACTATCTTTGAAGTCACGTGCCAAACTCTTTTCCTAGATCTCGAGGACCAAAATCCTGAAATTTCTGATGCTCTTTTTAAAGTAGGAATTGGGTTTTGACTGGCGACAGAGAGAAGCGGGGGGATATTTTGGAATGTAGATCTCTTTGGGAAAGAACAGAATTCACCCTTTCCCTATGGCAGCATGAAAACACAGAGCCCCTAGAAACAGAGGGGAGAAAGCAGCAGAGGACTAGAAAGGGAAGTGGGTGAATGCCAGTGACTAATATAATTTTATTTAGAATGGACCTGCCACTTCCCTGTTTTCCAAAACCAGGCTAATTGTCAGACAACTACTCACCTGAAATAACACTTATTAGAGGTTCTTTGGAATGAAGAAGCAAACAGTGCCCACATTGGGTGATGGAGTTGTTGCCTATGCCTCAATGTTAGGTGTCAGGAAAGCAATCCGATTAAAGGGATCAGCTGCCCTAAGGAAATGGGGAATTTGATTAGAATTGTCTAGTGCTTTCTTAAATAACTCCACTTTGCTATGCTGGTGTTTGGCTCTGGAGTGAAGAAATGAAAAATTGAGTTCTATACTATGAATTTAGGAGTCTTAAGGAGGGCATTAGAATGATTTCTTCTTCCCCCAGTTGATTGCAGAAATGCTTGCTCTGTTTTTATATAGTTAATATTTATAGTTCTTATAATTATTTAATCTGTATACTAATTGCCATGCAGCACAATACCACTACTTCGTTGGAAGTACTTCTGAGGCAGGAAGTGTGATATTGACATATATACACAGATATAGAATCAGCATCCCCAGTGTACTTCCTACCGTGGCTTTCAGCTCATAGGTCCTCAGCAGGTATTCTGTGAGTGATGACTGAACAGTGATTGTGTCTACTGCCCATTAACTTTCTTGGAAGTTTGACCTGATGTTGTCCCTATGCTCTGTTCTTGTGTACATGGTTGGTTATCAGTGGGACCTAGTCATCCACTCCTCACTTAAAGGTTGGGGCCAGACGTGGTGGCTCATGCCTGTAATCCCAGCACTTTGGGAGGTTGAGGCAGGTGGATCGCGAGGTCAGGAGTTCAAGACCAGCCTGGCCAAGATGGTGAAACCCGTCTCTACTAAAAATACAAAAATTAACTGGGCATGGTGGCGGGTGCCTGTAATCCCAGCTACTTGGAAGGCTGAGGTAGAAGAATTGCCTGTAATCCCAGCTACTTGGAAGGCTGAGGTAGGAGAATTGCTTGAACCCGGTGGCAGAGGTTGCAGTGAGCTGAGATCATGCCACTGCACTCCAGCCTGGGCAATAGAGACTCTGTCTCAAAAAAAAAAAAGAAAAAAGGAAAAAAAAAGTTAAAGGATAGAACATTGCTCAAGACAAAGGCTGTAGATTTGTTATAGGAGAACAACCCAGTTGCTCCATACCACCCCTTTCCTTGCAGGATGAGCAGCAGCAAGAGATGGCCGCTTCTGCCGCCTTCATAGGCCAGCATTACGGGCACCTGGTGGACACCGTGCTGGTGAGGGAGGATCTCCAGGGTGCCTACAGCCAGCTCATAGTGGTCTTAGAGAAGCTGGGCAAGGACACTCGCTGGGGACCTGTTAGTTGGGTCAGGTAACTTTATCCTGGAACATCCAAGCTGGACAGGACCTTGAAGCTCATCTAGTCCAGGTTCCCTCATTTTTCCATCAAGGAATCTCAAGTGCAGAGAGGGGCAGGATTCTCCACAAATTCCATCATTGAGAAGAGCATAAGTGGGAAGTCTTGTTTGTTGTTGGTTTTTGTCTGTTGTTTTTCACTGCACCTCTTTGGATCATGATTTGAAAGGGGTGAAATACTCATTAAAGTATCACAGGCAAGCTGACCCTGATTCTTTGTACCAGAGTTAAGTGGCCACTGTCTTTTGCAGGCAGTAGTGGTTAATTTATACAGTACTGATTTGCAGAATGTTTAAGCTTTTTAAACATAATGACACTTAGTAGTTTTTTTGGAAGCTTATTTGTTTTATCCAAGGGGATTTTCCATGTGACTGAAGTTCCCCTGTCTTCAAGCACTAAAATGTTGATCTTTACCTTTTTTTGAAGTGCTTGCCTGATAGTAGAAAACTGGTCCTCTGCCTATATACTGAGTATACAAGAATTTTCTCTGGAAGGCTGAGGCACACTTCACCATCAACATGAATTACTGTACTATTCTATACTGCAGTGGTGCCTTCAGGGACTTGAGGAATGTAAGGTTGCCTTTCCCCTTTTCTGGTTTTCTTTATCTTGCTCTGTCACACAGGCTGGAGCGCAGTGGTGTGATCTTGGCTCACTGCAACCTCCACCTCCTGGATTCAAGCGATTCTCCTGCTTCAGCCTCCTGAGTAGCTGGGATTATAGGCACATGCCACCACACCCAGCTAATTTTTTTTTTGTATTTTTAGTAGAGACGGGGTTTCACCATGTTTGTCAGGCTGGTCTTGAACTCCTGACCTAGTGATCTGCCCACTTCAGCCTCCCAAAGTGCTGGGATTACAGGCATGAGCCACCGTGCCTGGCCTGCCTTCCCCTTTCTAAATACCCTCAGATTCCTAACATCGAGCCCTTGCTTTGTTGGATTTGTTCTATTCCATCCATTGTCCTTTTTGTTACTGACAGTTGCATGGTCCTAGCCTGTCTCTGCCATGAGGTCACAGGGGTTCCTGTTGAGCTAGATCTTGGGAAACCAGATGACTCTCCCTGTCGAAGCTATGGCTACGCCACCATAAACCATTTCTGGCCTAATGGGTTGTCTCTGAGCAAAAATGATTGTCACCCAGGATTCTTGATATATCTTAGTGGCTCAGAGAATGTTATTTACTATTAATAGCCAACAACAGTCTTTATTCTGGGCTTTACATACATTACCCTGATAAATACACCAAGCCAGTGAGGGTAGGATTCTTATCCCATTGTAAAAATGAGAAAAAAATAAAGCTTAGACAGTTTAAATAATGTACCCAAGCTTGCACAGATTTTAAAAAATTGCAGGCCAGGCACCGTGGTGCATGCCTGTAATCCTAGCACTTTGGGAGGCCGAGGTGGGCAGATCACTAGAGCTCAGGAGTTCGAGACCAGTCTGGGCAACGTGTCAAAACCCCATTTCTACAAAAAATATAAAAACTAGCCAGGTGTGGTGGTGTGCACCTGTAATCCCAGCTACTTGGGAGGCTGAGGTGGGAGGATCCAGGTGGTCAAGACTGCAGTGAGCCATGATTGTGCCACTGCACTCCAGCCTGAGTGACAGAGTGAGATCCTGCCTCAAAAATAAATAAAATAAAATAAAATGCAGAACTATTGTATTTGAGCCTGTATTTCCCAAATACCAGAGATGATCCTTAACCACCATAGTATACTATACTACCTCATTCTTTTGTGGCCCCATAATCAAGGCTACCCATTAATATAATTCACTTGTAAGTGATGAGTGTTCACAGCTCGAGTTTCTAATATGAAGTGTGGCCGTAACGTCTGAGACTGAAAAGAGGCTACATACACAGGTGTACATTTTCAAGTTCTTTTATTCACGAGAGGAAAAGATAGCCAGGTCGAAGGTGAAGCACCAGGGAGGTTTGCCACCCATTTAGAAATTTCCATTTTACCTTCTTACACAAGATACCTTTGCAACTCTCTAGCTCATGAACCTGGTAGGTCCACCTAACAGGATCACATTCTTCAGAACTAACTAGCAAAAAGATGGTGACTTCTTTGCACTTAGAGAGTACTGGATTCTCATCAAGTGAAATTGGTCTTGAGCTGATCCACAGAGAGCCAGGCCAGGGAGGGCAGCTGCCCCTGAAGTGTGACTAGCACGTGCAAAGTTGTTATGCAGGAATGCCTGTAATCCCAGCAGTTTGGGAGGCCTAGGCAGGTGGATCACCTTCAAGACCAGCCTGGCCAACATGGTGAAACCCCAACTCTGCTAAAAATAAAAATAAAAAATTAGCTGGGTGTGGTGGTGGGTGCCTGTAATCCCAGCTGCTTGGGAGGCTGAGGCAGAAGAATCACTTAAACCTGGGAGGCAGAGGTTGCAGTGAGCCAAGATCACACCACCACACTCCAGCCTGGGCGACAAGTGAGACTGTCTCAAAAAAAGGTGGTTATACAGGAGAGCTGGGATCTGAAGTCTGCTCACAGGCAAAAACAAAAACCCACATACATTAAAAGTTACTCTTGAAGGCCCCCTGGGGAGGCACCATGGTGGAGATCCCAGTCAGCGCTCCAAGTTCCCTGCAGGTGGTTTTCCCTCCAGTGTGGGGACACAGTGGTTGGGTACCCGATGACGTTCTTTCTGAATTTTATGCCACTCCACAGACATTTTCTGCTGCTTACATAATATTTTTACACAATTGTCAGATGAAATGATGGTATTGTCTTTATATGTATTATGAAGCAGAGTATTAAAAAGTGATCCTTCGCCAAGTGTGGTGACACGCCTGTAATCCCAGCACTTTGGGAGGCTGAGACAGGAGGATCACTTGGGCTCAGGAGTTAAAGTCCAGCCTAGGCAACACAGTGAGACATTGTCTCCATTAATCATAAAGTTAGGGCTGGGAGCAGTGGCTGACACCTGTAATCCCAGCACTTTGGGAGGCCAAGGCAGGCGGATCACTTGAGGCCAGAAGTTCAAGACCAGTTTGGCCAATATGGCAAAACCCTGTCTCTACTAAAAATACGAAAATTAGCCAGGCGTGGCAGTACACGCCTGGGAATACCCAGCTACTCAGGAGACTGAGGCATGAGAATCACTTGAACCTGGAAGGCGGAGGTTGGAGTGAGCCAGGATTGTGTCACTGCACTCCAGCCTGACAACAGAGCAAGACTGTCTTAAATATATTAATTAATTAAATAAAAATCCCAGTTTGCCCTGTAATCCCAGCACTTTGGGAGGCCGAGGCAGGCGGATCACGAGGTCAAGAGATTGAGACCATGCTGGCCAACATGGTGAAAGCTCATCCTTACTAAAAATACAAAAATTAGCCAGGCATGGTGGTGCACGCCTGTAGTCCCAGCTACTCAGGAGGCTGGTGCAGGAGGGGAGGTTGCAGTGAACCAAGATCGTACCACTGCACTTCATCCTGTCTCAGAAAATAATGATAAAAAATTTTAAATTAGCTGGGCATGGTGGCATGCCCCTGTGGTTCCAGCTACTTGGGAAGCTGAAGTGGGAGAATTGCTTGAGCCGAGGAAGATGGAGGCTGCAGTGAGCTCTGATTGCACCACTGCACTCCAGCCTGAGCAACAGAGTGAGACCCTGTCCCAAAAAACAAAAAATAGTGATCCTTGCTTTATTCCCTGTTAAGGCAGCACCCGCATCCCCAAGACAAGCTGTGTCTACAGCTGTTTGTCAGCTACCAGATTTATCGGAGTAGGAAGGGAGGGCCCCAGAGACAGAGGTTATTCGGAAGGCATTTTTGCAGTTCATGCAGAAAACTATTATTAAAAAATGCACCTGTGTTCAAATATTTATTGGTGGAATGTGTGTAAATGCAATTCCAAACCCCATTTCAACTAGCAGTCCATATGTTCTGAGCCCCTGGGCAAAATTTTGGAAAAAGTCCATCACTCTAGGCCCAACACTAATAAACCTTATTATAAACCCCTCAAGACGGACCTCTTTAAATCCTTGGGTCTTCAAACATAGATAAGTTGGCTGCCTGTATCTACAACCAGAGAGGATGTGGTCTCTGGAGGAATTTTCTAGGTCAGAAGTGTTAAATAGATGGCGTATGTGCAGCCAATGCCCATTCCTGCACCTGTGGAAGGCATTACTAATTGAACACAGCACTCTTCTATTATGATCACAGCACTCTTCTATTGAATTTAGATTCAATTAGCAATGTCTTTGGCTCTTTCAGGAGAGTGTTTGGTATCAGCTGGGCAGAATTAGGTAGTGAGTTATTCCTGTTTGCCATTTTCAATCCACTGATTTGTAACCTTCCCGGCTATCCACTTCACTCTGCTCAGAAGATGGGTTTAAGAAAGTTAAAACCATCTGTCATTTACAGGCAGTGCTCAGATATATTACCCAATTGTATATTCAAATACACACAGGCTTTAAATCATGTGGCCAATTGTGTATCCACTTATCCAGCATCACAACATTTATGCAACCAATCACAGGACCATGCATCCAAACAATGGTAACACTTGATTTCTTTAATAACTGCAGAGTTCAGCATATGCACAAAGCCTATTTTTAAATCAGATAGTTAAGAACAAATAAGTAGCATTTCTCTATTTGGTGGAGTTAATACTGATCGGTTTCTTTCTTTCTTTTTTTGAGATGGAGCCTCACTCTGTCACCCAGGCTGGGATGCAATGGTGCGATCTAGGCTCACTACAACCTCTGCCTCTGGGGTTCAAGTGATTCTCCTGCCTCAGCTTCCCGAGTAGCTGGGATTACAGGCAGGCGCCCACCACCATGCCCGGCTAATTTTTGTATTTTTAATAGAGACAGGGTTTCACCATGTTGGTCAGGCTGGTCTTGAACTCCTGATTTCAAGCAATCCACCTGTCTTGGCCTCCCAAAGCACTGGGATTACAGGTGTGAGTTACCGCGCCCGTCCACGGATCAGTTTCTTTCTCCATTTTTCCTGCCTTTGGAATACAGTCACCAAATACCGCTTCCCTTAAAAGTCAAGGGCTTATGGTTTCAGAACAAGATGGTGTAGAATCACTTGTTCCTCCTCTTCTCCTCTAAATACAACAAAATACCTTGGAAAGTAGTCAGCAGACTATGATGAAAGGACTCTGAAAGCTGGAAAGAAGATGATGAGCTGACTAGGGACGTCAGGACCTGAGGAAAAGCAATGCAGAGTTCTCTGGTTTTCTTTATCTCTGCATACCCTGACTGGAGGGAGTTCTGCAACCCACAACTGCCAATGTTTTGTCCTAGACAAAAAAAAAAAAAAACAAATAACTAACAAAACAAAAAAACAAGCTTGCTTTCTCTGCCAAAGGGTGGGAAAGAGGGAGCCCAATGGAGACCTAGGTGAAGATCTCCAGCCCTAGCTCCATACTGGGTCACTAGCAGGTTTCTCAATTCATTAGTAGCAGCAGTGGGATCCTGTGTGTCTCTACCCTCCACCCAGTGGCACAAGGAGACCCAGGTTCAGCAGAAGGTGGCCCAGTGACACCATGCACCCCGGGGAAGCACCTTCTGATTCAGCAGAAGACATCAGCAGGGATTGGATGGGAGTCCCAGCAGCTCCCCAAGAACAAAGCAGAGCAGAATAGCACTGCAAAGGCTCTGACAACAACTTTCAATGGAATGGAAAACAACAAAAGGCAAGAACCTATACACTGCACCTTAACAGGACTACTGCTTGCTGAAATAGAAGATTTAAATAGGATAGCAGGGCATGCTGATGCATGCCTGTATCCCAGCTACTTGGGAGGCTGAGGCCGAAGAATTGCTTGAACCCAGGTGGCAGAGGTTGTGGTAAGCTGAGCTCACACCACTGCACTCCAGCCTGGGCAATAAGAGCAAAACTCTCTCAAAAATAAATAAATAGGAAAAAATAATATCATAAGTCAAATGATTGGGATGCAATAGAAAATCAGTATACCTAAAACCAGAAGAACCAGTCTATGCTTGATCTGAACCAAAAGTCCAGGTAGCAATAGAGAACCACAGTCGAACTCAGAAAAGACAATCAGCTGGTAGCAATACCAATGTGATTCAGATGTTGGAATTTATCTGCCAAAGATTTTAAAGCAGTTGTAATAAAAAGACTATAACAATTAATTGTAACTTCTTTTGAAACAGATTTAAAAAATGGAAAACCTTAGCGATGAAATAGAAGATATGAAAAAGAACCAAATGGAAATTATGGGAATGAAAACTACAATAAACAAAAGAAAAAACTCAGATAAACTCAATAGTAGAGTGAAGAAAATAAAAGATAAAATCAGTGTACTTGAGGACAGATCAATATAATTAACTTACTGATTTTTTTAAAAGAGCCTCAGAGACCTGTGAGACAGTAACAATATATCTGTCACAGGCTCCTAGGATGTTGCTTTTCCAGCTGCCCAGCTGTAGCTGCAGACTCCGCACCCCTGTGCTCTCAGGGGCCCAGGGAACCCTCTCCCTCCACAGGCTTCAAAGTGCCTACCCTCACTGCCTGGCCTCTCCCCACTTCCAGTGCCTGCTCTGATTTTGCAGCAAAGTTGTGGCTGAGCCTGGGTGTTGTGACCTGGCCAGGTGTGAGCACACTTGGTGCAGCGCTGACATGCCAGACCCTGCCACCTCTGCTCCCTCCAGACTTTGGGCACTGATGAGTATGGGAGGAAGGCCAAGGGGGGACTAAGGGTGTCTCAGCATGGGCCTGCAGGCATCCCTTGGCACAAACAGCCTGGATGCCATGAATGACATGGAGATGGCAGCAGGAGGAAGACAGGCTTCTGGACAGAAAGGAGTAGGTCCTTGGCAAAGCCACACCTTCAAGCCAGAGATAGCCTAAAGCAGGGGTCTGGGCTGTAGTTCCAGGTGGAGTCCTCATCACAGAGTGAGAACTTATGGTGCTTTTTCCAGGCTCACCCATGGCCACCCATAGACCAATCAGCATGTACTTCCTCTCTTCTGAAGCCTATAAAATCTCCAGAACCGGACTCATGGAGATGTTGGGATGACCTACCTGCCTGTGGATAGGAGTCACCTACTCCGGGTCTCCTGAGAGCTGTACTGCTGCTCAATAAAGCACCTCTTTGTCTTTCTCATCTTTCAGTTGTCCATGCATGTACCTTGTTCTTCCTGGACACAGGACAAGAACTTGGGATCTGCCGAATGGCAGGGCTAAAAGAGCTGTAACACAAATAGGGCTGAAACACGTCCCTGGCAACCCTTGTTCTCCATGTTGTGGATGACGAGGAGGGACACGCTGCAGCTCCCTGAGCTAGGGCTAGGACACCCTCTTTGGTGCTCTGCAGTTTCTGGGTCTCCAAGCTTCCGGGTCTCCAAGCATTCCCCTCATCTAGACCTGGATGCCTGCAGTGGAAGCTGTGTGCCATTTATCTTGTCCAGCCACAGTCTTGCATGGAGGTGGCACCTGTGTTGGCACCTGAGGCCACCTGCCCCACCACAGCAATCAGCATGCCTGGCTGTGCATAGTAGACAGACCCTGGGCTCACTTGCCCACACAGCTCTTGCCACTCCATGCCTGGCTCATGGCAGGTGTGAGATCTGGGTCAGTAGTGTAAGCTAAGCACAGCCTGCTGGGCTGAGTGGGTGGAACAGGCTCAGTGGGCACAAGCCATACTCAGGCAGAAGGTGCCACTAGCCACAGAGGTTTCTGGCTGGCAAAGTGACACCCCAAGGATCCTGCGATAGAGCTACTAACATTTGTATCAGAGGAAAAGAGAAAGTGTGAGACTGAAAAGTATTCAGAGAAATAATGGCTGAAACTTCCCAAATCTGGTGAAAGACAAAAACCTACAGATTCAAGTTGACTGAGCTCCAAATAGGAAAAATGGTCCCAAACCAAACTGACACATCATAATTCATCTTCTGAAAACTGGAGATTAAGAAAAAAAGAAATCTTTAAAACAATCAGGGAGAAACAACCAGGAAGGAATGCTAATTCAAGCTGTATTTTTGCATTACCTGTGAAAGAAATGATGGAGGCCATCTAGGAGTGGCCCAACACTTATGAAGTGCTGAAAACAAAACCCTCAACCTTGAATCCTCTATCAGGTGAAACTGCCCTTCAGGAATGAAGGGAAAAATAAAGACATTCTCAGACGACAAGAAACAGAGTTTATTGAGACCTACCCTTAAAGAATGGCTAAAGGAAGCTCTCCAAACAGAAAGAAATTAACAGAAGAAGGCTGGGACCTAAGAAAGGGAAAGAAGGTAGAGGAAGGAAGGAAGGAAGGAGAGAGGGAGGGAGGGAGGGAGGGAGGGAAAAGAAAGAAACAACACAATACATAAAAATAGAACTACAGATGCTCCTTGACTTACGATGAGGTTATGTTCCCAATGCATCCATGGTAAGTTGATTCTAAGTTGATTATTCATTTAATACACCTAACTTGTCAAACATTATAGCTTAGCCAGGCCTGATTTAAATGTGTTCAGAACACCTACATTAGCCTATAGTTGGGCAGAATTATCTAACATACAGCCTATTTTATAATAAAGTTTGAATATGTCATGTAATTTGTTGAATACATTACTGAAAGTGAAAAAAGAAAATGGTTGTATGGGTACTTAAAGTATGATGTCAACTGAATGTGTATTGCTTTTGAACCATCATAAAGTAAAAAAAATCATTTAAGTCAAACCATTGTAAGTCAGGGACCACCTGTATCTGCTGTCTGCAAGTATATGTTCCTTCAAACATAATAACAGGTAGACTGAAAGTAAAAGGATAAAAAGTAATAATATATCATGCAAGCACTAATTTTAAGAAAGCAGTACTGAGTATGTTCATATCAGATAAAGTAAGTTCAGAGAAAGAAAATTACTAGGGACAAAGAGGGACATTGTATAATAATAAAGAGATCTCACATCTGTAATCTCAGCACTTTGGGAGGCTGAGGTGGGTGGATCATTTGAGCCCAGGAGTTCCAGACAAGCCTGGGCAACATGATGAAACCCCATCTCTACTAAAAAAAATACAAAAATTAGCTGGGCACCATGGTGCCTGTCCGTAATCCCAGCTACTCAGGAGACTGAGGTGGGAGGATTGCTTTAGCCTGGGAGGAGGAAGTTGCAGTGAACTGAGATCACACCACTGCACTCCAGCCTGTGTGACAGAGTGAGACCCTGTCTCAAAAAAAAAAAAAAAAAAAATCAACAAATCAATCCATCAAAATTACACGCAATCTTTAATGTGTATGCATCAGACACCATGACTTCAAAATATATGAAGCAAAAACAGAGTTAAAAAGAGAAATAGACAAATCCACAATTATAGTTGGGGATTTCAACACCCCACGCTCAGCAACTGATCAAACTACTAGATAGAAAATCAGGATGTAGAATAACTGGACACCATCAACCAACAGGACCTAACTGATGTTTATAGAACACTTTGCCCAGTAACAGTGCAATACACATTCTTTTCAAATGTCCAGAAAATATTCACCTTGATTTAAAAAACCTTAACAAATTTAAAATAATTGAAATTATAGAGTGTGTTCTCTGGACATAATGGCATCAAATTAAAAATTAACGACAGAAAGATAACAGGAAAATTGCCAAACATTTGAAAGTATAGCTAATATAACCTGAGCAGTTCATGGGCTGGATCATGAAAGGCCTGGTCTGCTCTATTTAAGTCTCCAGCCCATTATGCAAGAGTAGCAAATCACTGAAGCCATTAAGCTAGAAAGTGATACGGGCATATTTTTGCATTAGTAATACAAGTTGTAAATCACAGGTGCCTGAAATATGGGCAGTAGCTCATATAGAGATTGAGAAATAAAGACTTGTAGCTTTAAGATCACCTGAAGAGACTATAGCCTGGGCAGCAGAGTGACTCTGTCTTAAAAAAATGTAGGGAGGGGGACAGGAGGAAAGAGAGAGAATGAAATAAAAGATGACCTCAGGTTTTTAACCTGGGTGTCTAGAAGAATGGTTGCTCCCCCAAATTGAAATTAACTGGAACCAGTTAATAATGAATTTGTTATTTAGGCATGTTGATTTTTTCTTTAAGCTTTTTATTTTGAGATAACTGTAGATTCACATGAATATAAGAAGTAATACAGAGAGATCCTATAAAGTCCTTACCAGATTCCCCCAGTGGTAGCTTGTTACAAAACCATATGGGACAGTATCACAACAAGGACATTGACATTGATTCAGTCAAGATACAGAAGAGTTTCATCAATGATATATTGGATGTCAACAAAATAAAAATATTTTGCTATGTGAAAGACCCTGAGGATGAAAAGCCAAATTACAGACTGGGAGAAAAATATGTGCAAAGCACACAGCCGGCAAGGGACATATCTAGAATATATAAATACCTTTCAAAATTTGCTATTAAAAAAATCAGGCCAGATGCAGTGGCTCATGCCTGTAATCCCAGCACTTTGGGAGGCTGAGGTGGGTGGATCACCTGAGGTCAGGATTTTGAGATTAGCCTGGTCATCACAGTGAAATCCCGTCTAAAAATGCAAACATTAGCCATGTGTGGTGGCACATGCTTGTAATCCCAGCTACTCGGGAGGCTGAGGCAGGAGAATCACTTGAACCTGGGAGGCAGAGGTTGCAGTGAGCCAAGATTGAGCCACTGCACTCCAGTCTGGGCAACAGAGTGAGACTTTGCCAAAAAAGAAAAAAAAAAAAGAAAAAAAGAATCAGGAGATAAGCAAAAGACTTTCACAGACATTTCACCGAAGAGGATACACAGATGAGATTTCACTACACACATATGAGAATGGCTAAAGTAAAATAAGGTGATAACATCAAATGTTGGTGAGAACATGGAGAAACTGGATCACTCATCCATTGTTGGTGGGAATATAAAATGGTGCGGCCACTCTGGAAAATTGTTTTGTAATTCCCTTTAAAACTAAAAATGGACTTACCATACGACCCAGCAATTATACTCTTGGGCATTTATTCCAGGGAAAACATTTTCATGCAAAAATTTGCACACAAATGTTCACAGCAGTTTCATTTATAATATTTAAAAAAACTAGAAACTATCCCAATGTCCTTTGATGGATGCATGATTAAACAAATTGTAGTATGTCCATACCATGGAATATTACTTAGCAATAAAAAGGCACACACAACTCGGATGAACATCAAGGAAGTTATCCCGAGTGAAAAAAGCCAGTCGTAAAAGGATGGACATATACTGCGTGATGCTATTTATGTAATACTCATGAACTAACAGACATGGAATACAGATCATGAGTGCCAGGAGTTAGGCTTGAGGGTCTGAGATAGCTGTAGCTAAAAGGGTGGCACAAGAGTGTCTTTTGATTGGTACTTTTAGGTATTTCAAATGTGCTTGTGGTTACACAAAGCTATACAATGACAAAAACCACATAGAGCTATACACATATGTACACAAATGAGTGCATGTGTAACTGATGATGTCTGCTTAGGCTCCATGCATCATCCCAATGTCAGTTTCCTGGTTTTGATATTGTACTCCAGTTATGCAAGATGCTAACACCGGTCGAGACTGGGTGAAGGGTGCAGGAGGCCTCCCTGTACCTTTATTTCCAACTACCTGTGAATCTGCCATTATTTCAAAATAGAAAGTTTAAAAAGTCGGTGCAATGGTTCATTTTAGGTGCCAACTTGACTGAATTAAGGAATACCTGGAAACTTGGTAAAACATTATTTTTGGGTGTGTCTGTGAGAGTGTTTGCAGGGGAGATTAGCATGTAAGTCTGAGTGAAGTATGTGGGAGGATCCACTCTCAGTGCGGATAGGCACCATCCAACTTGCTGCGAGTTCAGAGAGAACAAAAACAGAGAAGAGGTGGATACATCAGTCTATCTGCTGGAATTAGAATACAGTCTTCCTCTTTTGTCCTGGGACAACTCCAGGCTCCTTGGCCTTTGGACTTCAAGATTCACACCAGCCCCCTCATTCCGTTGGTGGGTTCTCAGGCCTTTGGCCTTGAACTAAGAGTTACACCACCTTCTTCTTGGTTCTGAGGCTTTCAGACTTGGACCAAGCCATGCTACCAGCATCCCCGTGAGGTGGGAGGTGAGACTTGACTCCAGAGGCGGGGCTTGGATGTAGGATCCAATTGAGGACTAGCTAAAACAGGGAAGGGGTGGAAGCAGATTTCCCACCAGTGTGCCCTGTCAGTTTACCATTACCATGGCAACACGTAGGAGTTACCACCCCTTTCCATGGCAAAGGACCCCTTCCCTAAAATTTCTGCACAAACCACCCCTTAATCTATATGTAATTAAACGTAAGTATAAATATGACTGCAAAACTTCCCTGAGCTGCAACGCTTTGCCTATAGGGTAGCCCTGTTTTGCAGGAACCGTCATGGAGCTGCTTCAATAAAACTGTCTTCTTCTACCCTACTACTGGCTCACCCTTAAATTCTTTTTTTTTTTAAACTTTTTATTGCATTTTAGGTTTTGGGGTACATGTGCAGAACATGCAAGACAGTTGCATAGGTACACACATGGCAGTGTGTTTTGCTTCCTTTCTCCCCTTCACCCACATTTGGCATTTCTCCCCAGGCTATCCCTCCCCAGCTCCCCCCACTGCTGGCCCTCCCCTTTTCCCCCCAGTAGACCCCAGTGTTTAGTACTCCCCTCCCTGTGTCCATGTGTTCTCATTTTTCATCATCCACCTATAAGTGAGAATATGTGGTATTTCATTTTCTGTTCTTGTGTCAGTTTGCTGAGATTGATGTTCTCCAGATTCATCCATGTCCCTACAAACGACACGAACTCATCATTTCTGATTGCTGCATAATATTCCATGGTGTATATGTGCCACATTTCCCCAATTCAGTCTATCATCGATGGGCATTTGGGTTGATTCCAGGTCTTTGCTATTGTAAACAGTGCTGCAATGAACATTCGTGTGCATGTGTCCTTATAGTAGAACGATTTATAGTCCTTTGGGTATATACCCAGTAATGGGATTGCTGGGTCAAATGGAATTTCTATTTCTAAGGCCTTGAGGAATCGCCACACTGTCTTCCATAATGGTTGAACTAATTTACACTCCCACCAACAGTGTAAAAGTGTTCCTTTTTCTCCACATCCTCTCCAGCATCTGTTGTCTCCATATTTTTTAATGATCGCCATTCTAACTGGCGTGAGATGGTATCTCAATGTGGTTTTGATTTGTATCTCTCTGTTGACCAGTGTTGATGAGCATTTTTTCATATGATTGTTGGCCTCATATATGTCTTCTTTTGTAAAGTGTCTGTTCATATCCTTTGCCCATTTTTGAATGGGCTTGTTTTTTTCCTGTAAATCTGTTTGAGTTCTTTGTAAATTCTGGATATCAGTCCTTTGTCAGATGGGTAAACTGCAAAATGTTTTTCCCATTCTGTTGGTTGCCGATTCACTCTAATGACTGTTTCTTTTGCCGTGCAGAAGCTGTGGAGTTTCATTAGGTCCCATTTGTCTATTTTGGCTTTTGTTGCCAATGCTTTTGGTGTTTTGTTCATGAAGTCCTTGCCTACTCCTATGTCCTGGATGGTTTTGCCTAGATTTTCTTCTAGGGTTTTTATGATGTTAGGTCTTATGTTTAAGTCTTTAATCCATCTGGAGTTAATTTTAGTGTAAGGTGTCAGGAAGGGGTCTAGTTTCTGCTTTCTGCACATGGCTACCCAGTTTTCCCAACACCATTTACTAAACAGGGAATCCTTTCCCTATTGCTTGTTTTTGTCAGGTTTATCAAAGATTGTATGGTTGTAGATATGTTGGGTTGCCTCTGATGCCTCTGTTTTGTTCCATTGGTCTATATCTCTGTTTTGGTATCAGTACCATGCTGTTTTGATTACTGTAGCCTTGTAGTATAGTTTGAAATCCGGTAGTGTGATGCCCCCCACTGTGTTCTTTTTGCTTAGAATTGACTTGGCTATGCAGGCCCTCTTTTGGTTCCATATGAAGTTCATGGTGTTTTTTTCCAGTTCTGTGAAGGAAGTCAATGGTAGCTTGATGGGGATAGCGTTGATTTTATAAATTACTTTGGGCAGTATAGCCATTTTCACGATATTAATTCTTCCTAACCATGAACATGGAATGTTTCTCCATTTGTTTCTGTCCTCTCTTATTTCGTTGAGCAGTGGTTTGTAGTTTTCCTTGAAGAGGTCCCTTACGTTCCTTGTGAGTTGTATTCCTAGGTATTTTATTCTTTTTGTAGCAATTGTGAATGGCAGTTCGTTCTTGATTTGGCTTCTTTAAGTCTGTTATTGGTGTAGAGGAATGCTTGTGATTTTTGCACATTGATTTTATATCCTGAGACTTTGCTGAAGTTGCTTATCAGTTTCAGGAGCTTTTGGGCTGAGGCAATGGGATCTTCTAGGTATACTATCATGTCTTCTGCAAATAGAGACAATTTGGCTTCCACATTTCCTATTTGAATACCCTTTATTTCTTTTTCTTGCCTGATTGCTCTGGCTAGAACTTCCAGTACTATATTGAATAGGAGTGGTGAAAGAGGGCAACCTTGTCTAGTGCCGGATTTCAAAGGGAATGCTTCCAGTTTTTGCCCATTCAGTATGATATTGGCTGTTGGTTTGCCATAAATAGCTTTTATTACTTTGAGATACGTTCCATCGATACCGAGTTTATTGAGGGTTTTTAGCATAAAGGGCTGTTGAATTTTGTCGAATGCCTTCTCTGTGTCAATTGAGATAATCATGTGGTTTTTGTTTTTGGTTCTGTTTATGTGGTGAATTACGTTTATAGACTTGTGTATGTTGAACCAGCCTTGCATCCCTGAGATGAATCCTACTTGATCATGATGGATAAGTTTTTTGATTTGCTGTTGCAATCGGCTTGCCAATATTTTATTGAAGATTTTTGCATCTATGTTCATCATGGATATTGGCCTGAAGTTTTCTTTTCTTGTTGGGTTTCTGCCGGGTTTTGGTATCAGGATGATATTGGTCTCGTAAAATGATTTGGGAAGGATTCCCTCTTTTTGGATTGTTTGGAATAGTTTCAGAAGGAATGGGACCAGCTCCTCTTTGTGTGTCTGGTAGAATTCGGCTGTGAACCCATCTGGACCTGGGCTTTTTTTGTGTGGTAGGCTCTTAATTGCTGCCTCGACTTCTGACCTTGTTATTGGTCTATTCATAGTTTCAGCTTCCTCCTGGTTTAGGCTTGGGAGGACACAGGAGTCCAGGAATTTATCCATTTCTTCCAGGTTTACTAGTTTATGTGCATAGAGTTTGTAATATTCTCTGATGATGGTTTGAATTTCTGTGGAATCTGTGGTGATTTCCCCTTTATCATTTTTTATTGCATCTATTTGGTTGTTCCATCTTTTCTTTTTTAATCAATCTGGCTAGTGGTTTGTCTACTTTGTTGATCTTTTCAAAAAACCAGCTCTTGGATTTATTGATTTTTTGAAGGGTTTTTCGTGTCTCTATCTCCTTCAGTTCAGCTCTGATCTTAGTTATTTCTTGTCTTCTGCTGTGTTTTGAGTTTTTTTGATCTTGCTCCTCTAGCTCTTTCAATTTTGATGATAGGGTGTCAATTTTGGATCTCTCCATTCTCCTCATATGGGCACTTATTGCTATATATTTTCCTCTAGAGACTGCTTTAAATGTGTCCCAGAGATTCTGGCGTGTTGTGTCTTCGTTCTCATTGGTTTTGAAGAATTTCTTTATTTCTGCCTTTATTTCATTGTTTATCCAGTCAACATTCAAGAGCCAGTTGTTCAGTTTCCATGAAGCTGTGCGGTTCTGGGTCGGTTTCTGAATTCTGAGTTCTAACTTGATTGCACTATGGTCTGAGAGACGTTTGTTATGATTTCAGTTGTTTTGCATTTGCTGAGGAGTGCTTTACTTCCAATTATGTGGTCAATTTTAGAGTAGGTGTGATGTGGTGCTGAGAAGAATGTATATTCTGTGGATTTGGGGTGGAGAGTTCTGTAAATGTCTATCAGGTTTGCTTGCTCCAGGTCTGAGTTCAAGCCCTGGCTATCCTTGTTGATTTTCGGTCTGGTTGATCTGTCTAATATTGACCGTGGAGTGTTAAAGTCTCCCACTATTATTGTGTGGGAGTCCAAGTCTCTGTGTAAGTCATCACCCTTAAATTCTTTCCTGGGTGAAGTCAAGAACGCTCACAGGCTAAGCCCCACTTTGGGATTTGTCTGTCCTGCTGCACCAGGGTCTCCAGCTGGCCTGTGGTGGGACTTCAGCTTCCATGATCTTGTGAGTCAATTCCCCAAATAAATCTGCCCCCTGCCCCCCCGCATCCTATTGAGTCTGTCTCTTTGGAAAATGCTGACTAATAGAGTTGGGCTCAAAACCAGCATGACCAGTCATAGGAGCCCTGCAACACTGTCTCACCATATGTTCTGAGACATTTTCACTGCTGCTGCTCCCTATAAATGAACTCCCTATAAATGAAGAGTCCATGGAAACTTCAATAAGGCATTCTTTGATGATTGTGTGTATTCACAGAGGAACTAATGGCATTTGTTCTTCGTGTTTTCTGAACCTTGATGTTATCATGTGCTTGTGTTTTCCTTTGTGAAGTACTGTACTTGTGGCTGGACGATCTCACCCCAGCTTTTCTTCCTCCGTGGGATGGTGATGATGGTGTATGTTTAAAAGAGTTCTCTCTGATTTCTCTCTCTCTCTCATTAAAACTTCTTTTCATAGCCCGAAATAAAAATGCTCATTGCATCTGTCCTTTTACCTGACCCATTTTGGAATGAGAACGTAAAGGCTTTGGGTCCCCTGAATGTAACTTATGCATTTTATGTTCCAAGCTTTATTGACGCATCTGAAGATTGAGCATTCATCCACTCAGGAGTGTCTTGAGATTCTAAGCAGCCAAGAAATCCTAGGACCTTCTCTTGTATCTTTTCCATGGTGAGTAACCTTGTTTTCAGTGGAGAAGAGAGAAGAAGACACATCAATTATACACAACTATTCTTTGGAATACCTGAGTGTCCATTTATCCGTCTCCCTTGGGTGGGGGAAACCACTTAGTCATTACTAATAATGTTAAATAATATAAAATGCCAACATACTTGTCATTTTGAATACTGACAGAGACCAGTAATGTAACTTAGGCACAATTTTAAAGCCACAAGTCCTCCAGTTTTTGTCTTATTGGAACAAATCACTTCCCCTTAGATTCCCGTAAAGCCTCAAAGATGATAACAAAAGACAATGTCACTTCCTCCTTGTATGGAGAGAAGAAATAAAGTCAGAGAGCCCTAAGTTTCCTGAATGGATGGCTAGTCAATATTATATGAAAAGAGCAAAATCCATCTCTTTAACTGGGCCCCTCATTCACGATTTATGAGGTTCTCAGGGCTTTGGTATCAGCTGTGGTCACAATGTTCCATAGTAAGGAGACATACCTATTCATTTTGGGAGAGAAGATAACTCGTGGTATTTCGGATATAGCGCCTTGAATTCTTGAAGGAAAAAAAATTGGTTTATGTCAATGCCAGCGCACTGGTGTTACTACTGAAGTTCTAAATCTTAGGGATGACTTAGAAAAGGTTTAAAGACCAAAGCCAGTAAGTGGAGGTTTTTTTAAAACACTACAGATGGCTTCCCCTCCCCACCACCTTTTTAAGGCTCATTCCTCAATGAAGCAAACCAACCACATACTGAATCTTATACCCTTCATCCCTGTACATTCAGCCTTTCTTTCTTTTTCTTTCTTTCTTTCCTTCCTTCTTTCTTTCTTTCTTTCTTTCTTTCTTTCTTTCTTTCTTTCTTTCTTTCTTTCCTTCCTTCCTTCCTTCCTTCCTTCCTTCCTTCCTTTCTTTCTTTCTTTTTCTTTCTTTCTTTCTTCCTTCCTTTTCTTTTTTTTTTGAGACAGAGTCTCGCTGTATCGGCCAGGCTGGAGTGCAGTGGCAGGATCTCAGCTTACTGCAATCTCCATCTCCCAGGCTCAAGCAATTCTCCTGCTTCAGCCTCCCAAGTAGCTGGGACTACAGGTGCCCGCCACCATGCCTGGCTAATTTTTTTTATTTTTTAGTAGAGATGGGGTTTCATCATGTTGGCCAGGCTGGTCTCAAACTCCTGACCTCATGATCCACCTGCCTTGCCTCCCAAAGTGTTGGGATTACAGGTGTGAGCCACCGCACCCAAACTGGATGGTTTTTCTTTTAACAATTGTTACATTTCAGGTGCTGTTTAGGGATCTTCCTGATACTCTCTCTAGGCTGAACACGAATAAACTCTGTGTGTGTCTGGGAATATAACATGAGTGCCGACATACCTGCCAGTCTATCTCAGATGCCCTGCGGTCATAGTGGGGTTTGCAATCCACAAGCCTCTTCAGAATGCCCTGGTTTTCCATGGTGATTCTCGCTAGCTCACGGTTCCTTGTTTCCCTGTTTAAGCTGAAAAACACAAAACCCCGACATGGGTGAAGAGGGAAATGATCATCTTCACGAGTGGGGGAGATGAAGTCATGAGATTATAAATGCCAGGCTGCCTAAGTGCAGGGAGTAAACTGTCCTGCTGAGCCCACAGCCCCGTGGGGCAGCCCATCGATCTGCACTGCACTCTGGGAAATGTGACAGCATTTGCAGGTTCATATCAGTGGTCCTCAGCCCTGTTGGCCATGAGAAGATTCTACTTTATTGGTCTGAGGTGAACCTTGGGTATTGGCATTTTGTTAAAATTCCCGAAGGATTATAATGTAAAACCAGGATTGGGGAAAGGTCTCCCTGTGGATAAATCACAAATGGCTGGCGACAAGTTTTGGGTCACCTCACTCCACTCAGCTTTCAATTTATACCAGAATATACCAGGATATAGGAACAGCATCTTGACCACCTCCTTCCTCCAACAAAATTCTTTTTTTATTTTTTTTGAGACAGAGTCTCACTTTTGTTGCTGAGGCTGGAGTGTGGTGGCGTGATCTCAGCTCACTGCAACCTCTGCTTCCCAGTTCAAGTGATTCTGCTGCCTCAGCCTCCCTAGTAGCTGGGACTTCAGGCCCTCACAACCAGTACTGGCTATTTTTTTTTTTTTTTTGGTCTGTATTTTTAGTAGAGATGGGGTTTCACCGTGTTAGGATGGTCTCTATCCCCTGACCTCGTGATCTGCCCACCTCGGCCTCCCAAAGTGCTGGGATTACAGGAGTGCACCACTGCGCCCGGCCCCCACCCCTCACCGAATTCTTTCCCTTGCATGTGCTTCTTTTGTATCCCTAATCACACTGCATTGTCATTATTTACATAAATGTCTCTCCTACAAGACCTTGAGTTCTTTGAAGTTAGGAAATAGACATCTCATTTCATCTCTCTTATCCTTGGTACCTAGCACATAGTAGTTGCTCAGGAAAGATTTCTGGAATCCATTTTAAGAATGCTACATCATAGCCCCAGCCAGAGAGCTATGGTCCAGATGTCTGTGTTCCCCAAAATTCTTCTGTTCAAATCCTAACCCCTGAGTGATGGTATTAGGAGGTATGCCTTTGAGAGATGATTCCATCACCCTAATGGAATTAGTGTCCTTATGAAAGAAGCCTGAGAGAAACCCCTTGCTCCTTCTGCCACGTGAGATTACAGTGAAAACATGGCTGTCTATGAAGCAGGAAGTACCTTGATCTTTGCACTTCTTGCCTCTAGAACTATGAGAAATAATTTTTTGTTGTTTATAAGCCAACGGTTTATCGCATTTTGCTATAACATCCTATAATGTACTAAGACACATGGCCACCATTTTATAAAAGTGGGCAGTGCATTCTTGTGACAAACTGAATAGGACTCTGAAAGTCTCTTAGATGAAAGAAAAGTTAGCACTTTAATGCTAGAGAAAGCTCCCCATTTTTTTTTCTTTTTTGAGACAGAGTCTCACTCCATTGCCAGGTGCCAGGCTGGAGTGCAATGGCGCGACCTTGGCTCACTGCAACCTCCGCCTCCCGGGTTCAAGCAATTCTCCTACCTCAGCCTCCCGCGTAGCTGGGATTACAGGCATGCACCACCATGCTCAGCTAATTTTTGTGTATTTTTAGTAGAGATGGGGTTTCACCATGTTGGCCAGGATGGTCTCGATCTCTTGACCTCGTGATTCGCCTGCCTTGGCCTCCCAAAGTGCTGGGATTACAGGCGTGAGCCACCGTGCCTGGCTCCATTTTTAAGATTTTCATTCTCCATAACATGGTCTCTTTGGTTCTCCCTCAAGATGACTTCCCTTAAGTACTCCTCTGGCTTGGGAAAACCTCACACTAAAACCCAAGAGGAAAGTCAAGTTTGACTTTCCAAAACTGAAATGAAGACAAAGGCATTACCTCTTAGAAAAATATTCATTCCAGCAATCCACCTTGGCAGGGCCACGATGGGCATTTGCGATTTTCTGACAGAGTTGCTTGTTTTCATACTCTATTTTGTCGATTCTCTTTTGTTCACCCTGGTAAGAAACCACACCATCATGTGACACCATCAGTACACTGCCCCAACACACAATGACTTAGCTTCCCCCTCCTCTGAGATTGTGGCAGAGGGGTGAATTGAGGGCCACAGTGAAGACTGGGAGCAGAACTTAAAAAGACTTGGGGGCTGGGTGCAATGGCTCACACCTGTAATCCCAGCACTTCGGGAGTCTGACACGGGCGGATCATGAGGTCAGGAGATCAAGACCATCATGGCTAACACGGAAAAACCCTGTCTCTACTAAAAATACAAAAAATTAGCTGGGCATGGTGGCATGTGCCTGTGGTCTCAGCTACTTGGGAGGCTGAGGCAGGAGAATGGCTTGAACCCCGGAAGGCAGAGACTACAGAGAGCTGAGATTGTGCCACTGCACTCCAGCCTGGGAGAATACAGTGCGACTCCATCTCAAAAAAAAAAACACTAAAACAAAAACAACAACTGGGGGGTGATGTGTATGGGGAGGAGAAATATTAAATCTTTGAGTAGATGGGTATTTAGAAGGCTCTGGGAAATTGAACCTCTTTAGGACATAGGCTGGAAGTCAATAAAATACATCTGCAGGCAGCAGGAACAAATACCTGTAGTTTGCTCAATTTTAAAAGGTGATGTGTGTGTGCCACTGGAGGTTTTGTATCAACAGTAGGCTTCACTAGAGAAGGGAGATGAAAGACAGCAATGTTACATCACAGGAATTCCAGTAGCAGCCTCAAAAACCAGCACTAGACAATGTCCTTGACTAAGGAACAATTTCGAATTAGGACCTGAATGTGGCTTAGGAAGTTTTGTTTGGTTTAATTTACCAGAGGGACATCTCTGAGGAGTTTTGAACAGAAACGAAAGAACAGTGAGAGCTAGTAAAAGTAAAATTTACAAAGATAAATGTCCTTTTAATCCAATGAAAGAGCCTCTCTTGCAACCTTTTTCCAATATGCTAGCCTGTCCATTGGCTTCTGAAGTCCTATCCTCTTACTAACGTACTTGGCTTTAAAGAGTTTAAAGAAGTATTTCCATCCAGTGAACTCCCTGGTGGAAGATAAATTTTGTTATTGGTGCTAATGCCCTCTTGCCCAAACTCAGCAGAGAAGACCATGACCTGGTCTGATTTACTGTCCATCTCTCTAGGGGGTACCATTCCAAAATCCCTAATAGCAGTGTCTAGCCCAAACTGCCCACATACCTATTTGTACTCTATTCTTGTGAGATAGATAGTGGCCAAAGTCCAGTTTCCTTCTGAAGGTTGTGCTTTGTCTGTGATTACAGACGATAACAGGGTAGGCCAGATAATTCAGGGAATTGTTCATCTTCTCTTCCTAGTCTCACTTTTGAAATGAGGCACCCAGACTCCTCTGTGAGGTGCCTAGCTGTCCCCCTGACAAGTTGTCATAGTTACCCAGTTATGACATCAGGGACAGGTCTCAGGAAAGGAGTAGGAGTAGCGGAGCATGCTCGCTGCCTCTGGGCTTCTGTGTTTGATGCTAACCTAGGCTCAAGTCAAGATGAAGGTCAAGGGACTCGAAACCTTTTCCCCCTGCTTACAATACAGATGCTGCCAAACAACATCAGAAGGAAAGGAGTGGTGCGCCGGGAGGGGTGGGCAGGCACGGGGTGGGGTGAGGGATACAGAAATTCCAGCCTTGGTTACACATCTTGGGCTATCAGCTAAGTAGTCTCCACTGCAATAGCTCCCCTGAAGGTGCAAGACCACAGGTTTTTGGGGAAGGAGAAAGTTGACGCTAATGATAATCTGATGCAATTTGTTTGCAGACGAGGAAACTGAGGACCACAGCAGCAGCGCTACTCAAGAACCACGTCGGTGGCAGGGCTGGGGTCAGGATGTGGGTTTCCTGAATTCAAGGCCAAATTTGCTCTTTTGCAAGGAGGAAACTGCCAGTTTTACATGGCAGTGGGGGAGGGTGGCTTTCCTGCAGGAGGAGACTGTCTTTCGTACTTAGTGGGAGTTCAGGAAATGCTGAGTGGCTTATGGTGGGCTGGCATCTGCTCCAGGAAGGACTGTAGGAGCCTGATTTATCTCCACGCCAGCACAGGGTGTAGCACCCACTGGGCGCTCAGCGCATTTGCTGAGGAAGGACCAACACATTGAGTGCTCGCGATGTGCAGTGCTGGGTTCCTTCCTTGAATGTCACATTTAATCCTTCCAGCAACCCTAGGAATTAGGTACTATTACTACCCCCTCCTTTTTTTTTTTTTTTTTAAGCAAATAGGTTAGGTTAATTCCTTGGAATTCCCAGGCTGATTGCTTTTAAGCACGACGCTCTCAATAAATGTTGACAGCAGACGCGCCCCAGAGTAGAACTTCTCAGACTTTGACCTCCCTGGGTCCGTGAAACGTCCACTCTGATCCAGCAGGGCTGGGCTGCGGGGATTCTGGCGAGGGCCCGGGAGAGGCCTCCGCAGCAGGAAGCCGTTCCGGAGCCGAACCCGGCCGCCCCTGTAATCCAGAAAGACTGAAGCGACCTCTAGGTGTACCCCGCAATGGAAACGTTTATTAGGCCCTGCATTTGGTTAGGGGAAGGAAGCGACCGCGCTTCCCAGTTCATAAAGATACACCAACGGCTTGGACCGGGGGCCCGAGACTCGAGGGCAGCGGCGTTTCCCCCCGGGGACGCGCCCACGAGCGGCGCGCGGAGCCCCTGCGTCACAGCGCCCGCGCTCCGCACTCCCCGAGCCCGGCTGGTCCCTGGCGGCTCCCGGCGCGAGCCCCCGCCCAGCTGACCCGCCGCTCTCCCCGCCGCTTGCTCCGCCGGGCTTGCAGGGCCCCGCCGCCGCCATGTCGGGCTCGTTCGACAGGATCTCAACGACCTGCTCTCTGACGGCAGCGGCTGCTCCAGCCTCCCGAGCCAGCCGTGCAACGATGTCACCCCGCGGATCTACCTGGGCAACGCGTAACCGATGCTGGGGTGGCGGCGTAGCGAGGCGTGGGGCGGGGGAGCCGGGGCGCTGTTGCCCCTCCGGGAGCCACAGCGGGGGCTTGGGAGGGGGCTGGAGTCGACGCCACCCCAGCGCGTGGGGCCGAGGGACCGTAAACCTGCCCGGCCGGGCGCGGCCCTTCCCGGTCGCAGGGTGCACGGAGCCCGGGGGTCGAGCTGTTGGGGCTTGGCCTTGGGCGGGGTCGCGGCTACCATGTTCACCTATCGGGTGGCCCTTGGCCGCCTGGCCGGTCTCCTGCCCGCGCGTCATGTGACAGCTGCCTGGTTTGCAGTGAGGTCACCGCGGAATGTCTGCCTTCGCCGCCATGGCCACGGGCTGACGTCGCAATTCGGGCGTGGAATTTTCCTGGCCGGGCAGTCCCGGATCAGGGAACTTAAACACCCCAAACGAGGCAGTCCGGGGAGCTGGGCCGGGATTTCCAGGCCTCTTCTCCCACCTTCCAGATGTGGTTTGATTTACATGAGATTCTAGAACGGTCCAGTGATAAGCCCCTTAAGGACCTGAGCCACCACCTAGAAAAGGCTCTTGGCCTTTCATCCCCAGGAAATGCATTTATTCTTGATCATTTATGAGTTCTTCTTACCAGATTGATTACCCCATTTTCTATTACTCAAACTACTAGTAAGAATTTTTTATTTAAATTTTAAATTTTTTCTAATGAGAGTGTCTAATCAGCAGGAGGGAACCAGTGTTAGCATTCTGAGATGTGAAATAGGACCCGCGAGAAAGAACAGATTAGCATGCCAGGACAGCCTCGGAAAGGCTCAGGCTGGATTTTCATGAGACTCTGAGGACCCAGTTACCATAATCCTAAGCTCCACGCCTCAGCCCAAGGATGGCATGTTGAAAACTCAAAACTAACCCTCCTCCCATTTCAGAGGAAGAAATGGTGGCTCAGAGTGTCTGAGGGAGTACGAGGACAGAGTCCATGTCTTGTTCGTGTCTGTATTCCTTGACCTCCGCTAAGACCTGCTGCTTAGCCCGCCAAGGACTGCCACAGAAATGGGGGTCATCGTGGAACTAGAAGGGGTCCAGCAGTCAGGACCCAACCTCCTGGGGACAGTTCTCATCCGTTCCATCATTCATTCACTAGTCTGAGCAACTACTGTGTGTCAGGCACTGTACAATGTTCATTCATAGTAGAGATAGAAATAATGATAACAGTAAATTTGTTGAATGTTGAATTATTAATAGTATTAGAGAAGGGAGATGAACGGGAGTGACTCTTCAAAGTGTATTTTTCTATCAGCCACTGCTTTACAGTCTTGTGCAGTGTCCTAAGCAGGAATAGATAAAACAGTCCTACAGTGTCAGCCAAAGTCTTCAGGAATTGCAGAGCTCTGGAGATACCCTCCTGCCTGAGGCAGCAGGTGGGCCTTGTTAGCCTCAGGAACCCTGCCTGCTCGGGCAGCTTGGCCATTCAGCTGTCACCACTTCCCAAGTGGAAGCCAAGGTTGTGCACACCTGGTGTAGCCAGCGTGGCAACTGCTGATGGCTACTGTAGAAAATACATTCCTTGCCCTCTAAGCACATCTGACCTTGGCTTGGCCAGCGGTATGAGGGTTGCTCAGCAGGGAGGATCAGTGGGCACCAGGCACCAAGAGGACTTGGGCTGCATCCCCTTAACAAAATCAGGGCTGCAGCTGTGTCCTCACACAGCAGAGACAGAGCCTGTGTAAGCCACATTTGCCAGGCCTTGCAGCAGATGTGGGCATGAGAGACAGAGTGAGGTGGAAGATAGAGCGGGGCTGGATGTCGGAAGAAAGGAGGTCTTCTCACAGCTCTGCTGCCAGTAGCACGTGGGGCATGTGCCCATCCCTCTGCCCGTCCTGTTGAGTCAGAGTTCAAGCTCTGTTCAGTGGGGATGCTGCCATCCTTGTTCCTCATAGGGCTGCTCATAGTGGGCAAACAAGATCACATAGGCGGTGGCATTTTACAAAGTATAAACTGCCATTTCGACTGGGATGTTTTGTCAGATGAAATAAAGGGCCTTTTCACCATTCAGATCAATTACTATTATTATTATTTTAAAACTTTTTTTTCTTTTTTAGAGACGGAGTCTCGCTCTGTCAACCAGGCTGGAGTGCAATGGCACAATCTTGGCTTATTGCAACCCTACCCCCCAGGTTCAAGCAATTCTCCTGTCTCAGCCTTCTGAGTAGCTGGGATTACAGGCGTTTGCCACCATGCCTGCCTAGTTTTTCACCATGTTGGCCAGGCTGGTCTCGAACTCCCCACCTTAGGTGATCCACCCGCCTCAGCCTCCCAAAGTGCTGGGATTACAGGCATGAGCCACCACATCCGCATGAGCCTTAGATAAATTATTTTGTAACTTCCCATAGTTCTGTTACGGCCACTTGCTCCCCAAATACTAAATAATCCAAGAGAGCTTTGGAAATGTGGCCAGTGGGATGTGGCAGGTAGGATCCCTCTAGAAGGCAGGGAGGGGGCTCCCTGGCATGTGACGGATTTATTCTTCTGCACTCATTCACCGCTTATTTATCCAGCACCTACTATGTAGCAGGTACTGTAGCAGGTGTCAGGGAAACAGACTTGAAGCGGACATGGGTCCTCTCTCAAGGAGCTCACAGCCTGGATGTGTAAGCACAGTCAAGCATTAGAATCGTAGCGTTCACTACAGTGTCAGGCTCTGGCCATGGAATAGCCCACTTAATACTCATAACAACCTCAGGGAGAAGGTACTGTTACCCCATTTTACAGAGGGGAAACCGAGGCACAGAAGGCTTAAGGCTTAAGGTTGCCTGGCTAGTGACCGGACTGGAGGCAGACCCAGTTATTCTGGTTCCAGAGCCCATTTTTAGCCAGTTGGCTATGTACACCCACACCACAGCTCAGGGAGCATGGGGCCACATGGATTGGAGGGGAGACAAACACTGCAGAGGGTGTGAAAGATGAGAGGGCGCATATCTCCAGAGAGGGTGGGAAAGAGCGTTCCAGACAGAGGGGACAGCGTGGCTATGAAAGCACAAGTCTATTTGGGGAAGCTGCTGGCAATCCGCTATGGCCCGAGTGAGGGAAGAGGTCATAAGATGAGGCAGAAGAAGCTGGCAGGGGCCAGAGCATGGAGGGGTTCCTTGCTTTGCCAAGCAGCTTAGATCCTTCTCCATCTTCCTGCTGCTGGGGCTGCCATTTGGTTGGTTAATCATACCCCCAATTGTCTCCCATCCAGGTCTGTGGCGCAGGATATCCCCAGGCTGCAGAAACTGGGCATCACCCACGTCCTGAACGTGGCTGAGGGCAGGTCCTTCATGCACGTCAACACCAATGCCAACTTCTACAAGGACTCCAGCATCACCTACCTGGGTATTAAGGCCAATGACACACAGGAGTTCAACCTCAGCACTTACTTTGAAAGGGCTGCTGACTTCATTGACCAGGCTTTGGTGCAAAAGAATGGTAAGGGACTTGCTGCCAGGAAAAGATGGGAGGCAGCGTTGAAGGACCGTCCCTGTGGAAAACAGGCCCACAACAGGTGTCTTCTGGGAAACCCCCTCATTTCCTATCTTCTGTGGTCAATGACAGACCATAGAAGATAGGAAATGAGGGTCTCTTTCTGTGGGTCTCTCTCTGCTCACCTGGCTGCCTGTCCAGTGGACCCAGGTGTCACAGGATGTGCAACTCATTCACGCAATGGCAGCTCCAGGGACCTTGCGTTTGATCGCACTTTGGCTGGGGCTTGGTTTCCAGTTGCTTACACACCCCCCATTTAAACAGCTGTAATGATGAGGAAAATATGCTAACGTGCATGGTGAGAAGGCCTGCGGTGAAGGAGCAAGGGGGCTGGTTGATCTGGGGATGGTTGATTCGGGGTTGGTTGATTCAGCAGCTCCACGGTGGCATCTGGACCAGACCCCTTTCCCTTCGTTTTTTATTTTCGAGACAGAATCTCCCTCTGTTGCCCAGGCTGGAGTGCAGTGGTGTAATCTCAGCTCACTGCAACCTCTGCCTCCTGGGTTCAAGCATTCTCCTGCCTCAGCCTCCCAAGTAGCTGAGACTACAGGCACATGGCACTGCGCCTGGCTAATTTTTGTATTTTTAGTAGAGATGGGGTTTCACCATATTGCCCAGGATGGTCTCAATCTCTTGAACTCCTGATCTGTCCACCTTGGCCTCCCAAAGTGCTAGGATTACAGGCATGAGCCACTGCGCCAGGGGGCCCTTTCCCTTTCTCTCTTCTGCCACCTGTGTTGGGTGTTCCTCTCATGGTCCCAAGATGGTGTCAGGTTATCCCCTCCCAGTAGGACAAAGGGCAGCAGATGAGGCACTGCAGTCATCTCTTCCCACGTTTTTCTCTCTCTCCCTTTTTTTGTAAGTCAGAGTTTCGCTCTTGTTGCCCAGGCTGTAGCGCAATGGCATGATCTTGGCTCATTGCAACCTCCGCCTCCCAGGTTCAAGCCATTCTTCTGCCGCAGCCTCACAAGTAGCTGGGACTACGGCAAGCACCACCATCTGGCTAATTTTTCTATTTTTAGTAGAGATGGGATTTCTCCATATTGGCCAGGCTGGTCTCAAACTCCCAACCTCAGGTGATCCACCCATCTTGGCCTCCCAGAGTGCTGGGATTATGGTGTGAGCCACCTTGCCTGGCCACTCTTCCCTTTTTTTAAGGAGACAGAGTCTTGCTATGTTGCCTAGACTGGTCTTCTCCAACTCCTGGGCTCAAGCAATCCTCTCACCTCAGCTTCCCGAGTAGCTGATACTACAAGCAGGTGCCACCCTGCCTGGCCTCTCTCTTTTTCTAAGAGCAAGTAAAACATTCCCCAGAACCCCCACTCACATCTCACTGGCTAGGGATTCACATGACGGCCTGGCAAAGGGAAACAAAGGTAGCTGTGGTCAGCTTAGGTTGGCAGTCAGCAAAGCACAGACCCCCCTGGGCAAATCTTCCAGCCATTTAAATAACTTCCTGCAGCCTCCAAATATAAGGTCAGACTGCGGGAGAACTACCAAGGCGCTGGCCGTCACCAAGGCATTCCGGCAAGAAGCCCGAGAAGGCCGCAGAGCAGACATCAGCTGAGGCTGGGCCACTCGCCCTTTCTCCCTTTCTGCTTTTAGCTGTTTTTCTTTTTTTTTTTTTGAGATGATGTTTTGCTCTTTTTACCCAGTTGCTGGAGTGCAATGGCGCTATCTCGGCTCACTGCAACCTCCACCTCCCGGTTCAAGCAATTCTGCCTCAGCCTCCCGAGTAGCTGGGACTACAGGCACGCGCCACCATGACCAGCTCATTTTTGTATTTTTAGTAGAGACGGGGTTTCACCTTGTTGACCAGTATGGTCTCGATCTCTTGACCTTGTTATCCACCCGCCTCGGCCTCCCAAAGTGCTGGGATTACAGGCGTGAGCCACTGCACCTGGCTTTTAGCTGTTTTTCTCAGCTCCTTCCTTTACCTCTCCCTCCCTCTGCACCCCACACCCTCCCAGGAAAAGGACCCCACAAAGTGTGATCAGCCTTGCCTCTACCACACTGATGCTTCTTGAGCCTGGCAGCCTCACGTCAGAATGATTTCCAGGACACAGAATGTTCTAGACCACTGGACAGCACGCGCTCAGGGCTCAGAGAGAAGCTTCACTGTGGGAGAATCTGCAGACTTTGCTGACAGGCCCCCCATGGTCCTTCCAGGTCACCCCCTCCACTCTGGCTGCGCTAAGCTCCTCAGCCTGTGTAGACACGGGCCGGCCCAAGGGGAAGGATTCTGCTGTTCTCGTGTAGTATCGATGGGCCATTCACTCGCGGAGTTTTGAGCTCTCCGACTTTGTTTCCTCTTTCCAAACAACTAGGAACATGCCCTTTTTGCACCTCCTGTCTCAGTCCAGGTGTGCTGGGTTTTCAGTCTGAAAAGTTCTCTCTGCCTCTTCCTACCCTATCCTCGGGCAAACTCCACCTCATCCTTGGCACGGTGGCCTCTCTTCCATGAAGCCTGCCCTCAGCCTGGGTCCACTTTATTCCTTGTCTGCCTCTTTAGCCCCTGGTGTAGCATCAGGTCCATAGTATGTACACTGCAGATGATAAATGAGCAAGTGATGATGAATTCCACGGGCTCTAATGCCAAGTATAAATGCTTCTAAGAAAGAGAGGCCAAGTGAGTCAACAGAAATATGTTGGCCTCCGACAGTGTGTGGGACCCAGGGACTCATCACAGAGAGCTGGGTGGGGTGCCTGAGAGTGCTCAAGAGGGAGTTACTTCCAGCAGGGAAAATCAAGGGAGGCTTCATGGAGGAGGTGGCATCTGGGCTGAGCCTAGGGTAATGAGAGGTTGAACTGTCCCCTTTCCCAGTAGGCTCTGTGTGCACTGGACCTACATGCAAAATATGTTCTAGATGGTGAGGTGGCTGCTCTGCAGAGGGTCTCATTCCTAGGGCGTGGCAGCGGGGGCCCCACTCTGAATATTTTGGGCGTATAGGCCGGAGGGTGAATAGGCAGGAAAGGGGAGGCCTCCTGCTTTTTTTTTTTTTGAGGTGGAGTTTCGCTCTTGTTACCCAGGCTGGAATGCAATGGTGCGATCTCGGCTCACTGCAACCTCCGCCTCCTGGGTTCAAGCAATTCTCCCGCCTCAGCCTCCTGAGTAGCTGGGATTACAGGCACGCACCACCATGCCCAGCTAATTTTTTGTATTTTTAGTAGAGATGGGGTTTCACCACGTTGACCAGGATGGTCTCGATCTCTTGACCTCGTGATCCACCTGCCTCAGCCTCCCAAAGTGCTAGGATTACAGATTCCTGCTTCTTGATTTGGAAGGCATTAGGAAAATAGAGTGGTGTTTTGCGGGTAGGGTGATGGGAGCAGAAAAGACTGTTGGACTCTGGGCTAGCAGATTTCTTGCCAAACAATGCCCTTATAGAGGTGTTAGTAGGTAATAATTCACTCAGCTAGTCAGCAAATATTTATTGAGCAGATAGTGTATGCTAGAGATTATAATGCATCCAAAAATCAATGCCCCACATTTCTTACCTTTTTTATTTTTTTTTGACATAGTCTCGCACTTGTTGCCCAGGCCCAGGCTGAAGTGCAGTGGCTCGATCTCGGCTCCCTGCAACCTCCACGTCCTGGGTTCGAGCAATTCTCCTGCCTCAGCCTCTGAGTACCTGGGAGTAGAGGTGCCGGCCACCATGGCCAGCTAATATTTGTATTTTTAGTAGAGACAGGGTTTCGCCACCTTGGCCAGGCTGGTCTTGAACTCCTGACCTCAGGTGATCCACACACCCAGCCTCCTGAAGTGCTGGGATCACTGTGCCCAGCCATTTCTTGCTCTTAAGGAACTCATCTTCTCGGAGAGAAGAGTCGACCTGTGCATGGCTGGCAGTGACACAGGACCAGGGCTGCTGTAGTTGAGGATGTACCAGGTGCCACCAGAGAGTCCTGGGTAGTGTTTATTGAGTGCTCATGGATGCCGGGTGCTAGCCTAGGGGATGTGTCATTTCCTTTAATCTTCCAACCACCTGGGCAATGGGTACTATTGGCCAGATAAGAAAACTGAGGCACGTTGAGGTTAGGTGGATCACAAGTTAATAACCAGAGTATTGGTCAGGATTCTCTAGAAAAAGCAGAACTAATAGAATATACAGTTGGTCCTCTGTACCCATGGGTTCCACATCTGTGGATTCAACCAACCACAGACTGAAAATATTAAACTGCATAAAAGGATGTTATGTCTGTACTGAACCTGTACACACTTGTTCTTGTCATTCTCTAGATGATACAGTATAACTGTTTACATTGTATCGGGTATCATAAGTCATCTGGAGATGATTTAAAGTGTAAAGGAGCATGCGCACAGCTTATGTGCATATGTCCTTTTATATCAGGAACTTGAGCATCTGTGGGTTTGGGTGTCTGCAGGAGGTCCTGGAACTAATTTTCCCGGTGGATGTTGTGAGATGATGTCTATTTATATACACACACACACCATATTAAAATATATATATTTTTATTAAAAAAACCTGTAAATACATATATATATTTTACAAATATATACATAATTATATAATTGTATTTATATATTTAAATCTGTACAATGATATAATTTACATAAAATATATTTAATATAAACATCTAATATAATGTTATACTTTATTATTTTATATAACATAAAATTATAATTGATAAAATTATATGATTATATATCTGCAGGAGGTCCTAGAACCAATCTCCCTGGTAGGTTTTCAGAGATTGTCTCTCTCTCAATCTCTCTCTCGACACATATATATATACACACACACACTTATGCATGTGTATATATATACACACACATACATGTATACGCATACACACATGTATATTCATACATGCACATGCACACGCATGTGCACACATGTATACATGCATATGTGCAGATATGCACATATACACATGCACACGTACACACATGCACATACATATAAACGTGCACACATACATGCACACACGTGCATATACGTAGGCACGTATGTGTGCATTGTGCACATATGCACACATGAATACATACATGTATATGCATGCACCCATGTGTGCATACATGTGTATGTGTATATATGCATATATCCACATATATACACACTGTATTCAAATGTTATATATACATTTTTTAAAAATTTACCCTTATTTTTATTCTTTCCATTGTTCTTTCTTCATTCCTGATGTTTTGGGTTTTCTTCTTTTTTTTTTAATTATATTTTAGGCTTTGGGGTACATGTGAAGAACATGCAAGATAGGTGCATAGGTACACACGTGGCGGTGTGATTTGCTACCTCCCTCCCCTTCACCTATATCTGGCATTTCTCCTCATGCTATCTCTCCCCAACTCCCCATCCCCCGCTGTCCCTCCCCTATTCCCCTCAACAGACCCCAGTGTGTAGTGCTCCCTTCCCTGTGTCCATGTGTTCTCATTGTTCAATACCCACCTATGAGTGAGAACATGTGGTGTTTCATTTTCTGTTCCTGTGTCAGTTTGCTGAGAATGATGTTCTCCAGGTTCATCCATGTCCCTATAAAGGACACAAACTCATCGTTTTTGATTGCTGCATAATATTCCATGGTGTATATGTGCCACATTTTCCCTGTCTGGTCTATCATCGATGGGCATTTGGGTTGATTCCAGGTCTTTGCTATTGTAAACAGTGCTGCAATGAACATTCGTGTGCATGTGTCCTTATAATAGAACGATTTATAGTCCTTTGGATATATACCCAGTAATGGGATTACTGGGTCGAATGGAATTTCTATTTCTAGGTCCTTGTGGAATTGCCACACTGTCTTCCACAATAGTTGAACTAATTTACACTCCCACCAGCAGTGTAAAAGTGTTCCTATTTCACCACATCCTCTCCAGCATCTGTTGTCTCCAGATTTTTTAATGATCGCCATTCTAATTGGCATGAGATGGTATCTCAATGTAGTTTTGATTTGCATTTCTCTAATGGCCAGTGATGATGAGCATTTTTTCATGTTTGTTGGCCTCATGTATGTCTTCTTTTGTAAAGTGTCTGTTCATATCCTTTGCCCATTTTTCAATGGGCTTGTTTGTTTTTTTCTTGTAAATCTGTTTTAGTTCTTTGTAGATTCTGGATATCAGCCCTTTGTCAGATGGGTAAACTGTAAAAATTTTCTCCCATTCTCTGGGTTGCCGATTCACTCTAGTGACTGTTTCTTTTGCCGTGCAGAAGCTGTGGAGTTTCATTAGGTCCCATTTGTCTATTTTGGCCTTTGTTGCCAATGCTTTTGGGGTTTTGGTCATGAAGTCCTTGCCTACTCCTAGGTCCTGAATGGTTTGCCTAGATTTTCTTCTAGGGTTTTTATGGTGTTAGGTCTCATGTTTAAGTCTTTAATCCATCTGGAGTTAATTTTAGTGTAAGGTGTCAGGAAGGGGTCCAGTTTCTGCTTTCTGCACATGGCTAGCCAGTTTTCCCAACACCATTTATTAAACAGGGAATCCTTTCCCCATTGCTTGTTTTTTGTCAGGTTTATCAAGATTGTATGGTTGTAGATATGCTGTGTTGCCTCCGATGCCTCTGTTCTGTTCCATTGGTCTATATCTCTATTTTGGTACCAGTACCATGCTGTTTTGATTACTGTAGCCTTGTAGTATAGTTTGAAGTCTGGTAGTGTGATGCCTCCTGCTGTGTTCTTTTTACTTAGAATTGACTTGGCTATGCAGGCTCTCTTTTGGTTCCATATGAAGTTTAAGGAGGTTTTTTCCAGTTCTGTGAAGAAGGTCATTGGTAGCTTGATGGGGATAGCGTTTCTTGCCTGATTTCTCTGGCTAGAACTTCCAGTACTATATTGAATAGGAGTGGTGAGAGAGGGCATCCTTCTCTAGTGCCAGATTTCAAAGAGAATACTTCCAGTTTTTGCCCATTCAGATGATATTGGCTGTTGGTTTGTCGTAAATAGCTTTTATTATTTTGAGATACGTTCCATCAATACCGAGTTTATTGACAGTTTTTAGGATAAAAGTCTGTTGAATTTTGTCAAAGGCCTTCTCTGCATCAATTGAGATAATCATGATTTTTGTTTTTGGTTCTGTTTATGTGGTGAATTACGTTTATAGACTTGCGTATGTTGAACCAGCCTTGCATCCCCGGGAGAAATCCTACTTGATCATGGTGGATAAGCCTTTTCATGTGCTGTTGCAATCGGCTTGCCAGTATTTTATTGAAGATTTTTGCGTCTATGTTCATCATGGATATTGGCCTGAAGTTTTCTTTTCTTGTTGAGTCTCTGCCAGGTTTTGGTATCAAGATGATGTTGGTCTCATAAAATGATTTGGGAAGGATTCCCTCTTTTTGGATTATTTGGAATACTTTCAGGAGGTATGGTAACAGTTCCTCTTTGTGTGTCTGGTAGAATTTGGCTGTGAACCCATCTGGACCTGGGCTTTTTTTCTGTGGTAGGCTCTTAATTGCTGCCTCAACTTCAGATCTTGTTATTGGTCTATTCATGCTTTTGACTTCTTCCTGGTTTAGGCTTGGGAGGATGCAAGTGTCCAGGAATTTATCCATTTCTTCCAGGTTTACTAGTTTATGTGCATAGAGTTGTTTGTAATATTCTCTGATGATGGTTTGAATTTCTGTGGTGATTTCTGCTTTATCTTTTTTATTGCATCTATTTGGGTATTCTCTCTTCTTTTTTTAATTAATCTGGCTAGTGGTCTGTGTATTTTGTTGATCTTTTCGAAAAACCAGCTCCTGGATTTATTGATTTTTTGAAGGGGTTTTCATGTCTCTATCTCCTTCAGTTCTGCTCTGATCTTAGTTATTTCTCGTCTTCTGCTAGGTTTTGAGTTTTTTTTATCTTGCACCTCTAGCTCTTTCAATTTGGTGATAGGGTGTCAATTTTGGATCTCTCCACTCTTCTCATGTGGGCACTTATTGCTATATATTTTCCTCTAGAGACTGCTTTAAATGTGTCCCAGAGATTCTGGCATGTTGTGTCTTCGTTCTCATTGGTTTCGAAGAACTTCTTTATTTCTGCCTTCATTTCATTGTTTATCCAGTCAACATTCAAGAGCCAGTTGTTCAGTTTCCATGAAGCTGTGCAATTCTGAGTTAGTTTCTGAATTCTCAGTTCTAATTTGATTGCACTGTGGTCTGAGAGACTGTTTGTTATGATTTCAGTTGTTTTGCATTTGCTGAGGAGTGATTTACTTCCAATTATGTGGTCAATTTTAGAGTAGGTGTGATGTGGTGCTGAGAAGAATGTATATTCTGTGGATTTGGGGTGGAGAGTTCTGTAAATGTCTATCAGGTTTGCTTGTTTTAGGTCTAAGTTCAAGCCCTGGATATCCTTGTTAATTTTCTGTCTGGTTGATCTGTCTAATATTGACAGTGGAGTGTTAAAGTCTCCCACTATTATTGTGTGGGAGTCTAAGTCTCTTTGTAAGTCATTAAGAACTTGCCTTATGTATCTGGGTGCTCCTGTATTGGGTCCGTATATATTTAGGATTGTTAGCTCTTCTTCTTGTATCAATCCTTTTACCATTATGTAATGTCCTTCTTTGTCTCTTTTGATCTTTGTTGCTTTAAAGTCTATTTTATCAGAGACGAGAATTGCAACTCCTTCTTTTTTTTGCTCTCCATTTGCTTGATAAATCTTCCTCCCTCCCTTTATTTTGAGCCTTGGTGTATCCTTGCATGTGAGATGGGTTTCCTGGATACAGCACACTGCTGGGTTTTGGCTTTTTATCCAATTTGCCAGTCTGTGTCTTTTGATTGGTGCATTTAGCCCATTTAGATTTAGGGTTAATATTGTTATGTGTAAATGTGATCCTGCCATTTTGATGCTAGCTGGCTGTTTTGCCCATTAGTTAATGCAGATTCTTCATTTTGTTGATGCTTTTTAGCATTTGGTATGTTTTTGGAATGGCTGGTACTGGTTGTTCCTTTTTATGTATAGTGCCTCTTTCAGGAGCTCTTGTAAAGTAGGCCTGGTGGTGACAGAATCTCTGAGTACTTGCTTGTTTGCAAAGGATTTTATTTTTCCTTCACTTATGAAGCTCAGTTTGGCTGGATATGAAATTCTAGGTTGAAAGTTCTTTTCTTTAAAGATGTTGAATATTGTCCTCCACTCTCTTCTGGCTTGTTGGGGTTCTGCCACGAGATCTGCTGTGAGTCTGATGGGCTTCCCTTTGTGGGTAACCCGACCTTTCTCTCTGGCTGCCCATAGCATTTTCTCCTTCATTTCAACCCTGATGAATCTGACGATTTTGTGTCTTGGGATTGCTCTTCTTGCGGAATATCTTTGTGGGGTTCTCTGTATTTCCTGGACTTGAATATTGGCCTGCCTTGCTATGTTGGGGAAATTTTCCTGGATAATATCCTGAAGAGTATTTTCCAGCTTGGATTCATTCTCTTCATCACATTCAGGTACACCTATCAAACGTAGATTAGGTCTCTTCACATAGTCCCACATTTCTTGGAGACTTTGTTCATTCCTTTTCATGCTTTTTTCTCTAATCTTTTCTTCTCGTTTTATTTTATTGAGTTGATCTTTTTGACCTCTGATATCCTTTCTTCTGCTGGTCAGTTCGGCTGTTGAAACTTGTGCATGCTTCGCGAAGTTCTCGTGTTGTGTTTTTCAGTTCCATCAATTCACTCATATTCCTCTCTAAGTTGTACATTCTTGTTATCATTTCCTCAAATCTTTTTTCAGGGTTCTTAGTTTCTTTGCATTGAGTTATAACATGTTATTTTAGCTCACAGAAGTTACCCACCTTCTGAAGTCTGATTCTGTCATTTCATCACACTCATTCTCCATCCAGTTTTGTTCCCTTGCTGGTGAGGAGTTGTGATCCCTTGTAGGAGGAGAGGTGTTCTGGTTTCGGGTGTTTTCCTCCTTTTTGCGCTGGTTTCTTCCCATCTTTGTGGATTTATCCACCTGTCATCTGTGTAGTTGCTGATTTTCAGACTGGGTCTCTGAGTGGACATCCAGGTTGTTGATGATGAAGTTATTTCTGTTCCTTAGTTTTCCTTCTAACAGTCTAGCCCCTCTGCAATAGGACTGCTGAGGTCCACTCCAGGCCCTGCTTGCCTGGGGATCACCTGCAGCAGCTGCAGAACAGTAAGGGTTGCTACCAGTTTCTTCTTCTGCTATCTTTGTCCCAGAATGATGCACGCCAAATGTCAGTCTGATCAGTCTTTCGTGAAGTGACTCTTTGATATGTGGGGGTCAGGGAGCTGCTCAAGGAGACAGTCTGTTCTTTATAGGAGCTCAGGTGTTGAGATGTGAGCTCCTTTGTTCTTTCAGAGCTGCTAGGCAAGTACATTTAAATCTGCTGCAGCAGAACTCATAAACCACCTTTTTTTCCCCAGGTGCTCTGTCCCGGGCAGTTAGGGCTTTATTTAAGAGTGTCTGTTGTGCTGCTTCCTTTTTTTTTCAGGCCTCCCTGCCCAGCAAGGAGGCAGCCTAGTCACTGTCTGCCTGCGGAGGCTTTTCTGAGCTCCACCCTGCTGCCATTTAGCTTCCCTGTAGTCCTGTTTTTCTGGGTGTGGTTAGAACTGCCTCAGCAATGGTGGCCTGCCTCTGTAATGGTGGACTCTCTCTGGTATGGCTGGTTGCCTCGGCAATGGCAAGCCACCTCAGCAATGGTGGACTACCTTCGTAGGGGTGGAGTGCCTCGGTAATGGTGGACGGCCCTCCCCTACCAAGCTGCACCGTCCTGGGTTCAGCTGTGCTTGCTGTAAAACTCTCAACCCCAAGCATTTCCAGTTGCTGTTTTTTTTTGTTTCTTTCTTTGGGGGTGGCACCCGCTGAGCCTGATCACCTGGCTCCCTGCCTCAGAGCGTTTTTTTTTTTTTTTAAGTTGAATGGCTGACTCTCTCCCAGGTGTTCCAGTGCACCTGCTGAAAGGGCGCCGGGATCTGTGTGATTTCCTATGTGGCAACCCACTGTGCTGGTTGAAACAACGGCGCTGCCTGGGAATCTCCTGGCCTGTCTCCCGGTTTCATATCTGTGTAATCAGGTGAATGGGCGAATCTGCCTTCCCGGAGCACCAATTGCCAGCTTATAAGGGCCACCAGACCAGTATATTTTGTACGGAGAGCCACCATGCTGCGGCACTAGCAAAACAGCTGCGCTGGCTGAAACAGCCATGCTGGCAACCTGTAGGGGTCCTTCACCTGGGAATCTCCTGGTCTGTGGGCAATAAAGATCCATGTGGAAATGCAGTGTCCAGTCACCCTCTATGCTTTCTCTGGGAGCTGCAATCCTGAGGTGCTCCTAAAGGGCCATCTTGGATCGACTTCTGACCTCAGTTTATATATACATATTTTTATTAAAAAACAGGTATATATTATATAATATACATATTTTATAAATATATACTTAATTATATAATTGTAATATATTTTATATAATGCATACATAAATATATTAATATAAATACATAATAAAATTATAATTATATAATATATAATATAAAAATATATAATTACAATATATAATGTGGTTCATCAAACAGTTGAAGATGTAAATCTCAGTGAGCTGAGATTGTGCCATTGCACTCCAGTCTGGGAGCTGCCCCCATCCTCGGCTCCCAGGGCCTCTGCCATGCAGGCTTTTTTTTCTTTGAGATGGAGTCTTGCTCTGTTGCCCAGGCTGGCCCACTGAAACCTTCGACTCCCAGGTTCAAGCGATTCTCCTGCCTCAGGCTCTCGAGTAGCTGGGATTACAGGCATGCATCACCACACCCAGATAATTTTTCATCTTTAGTAGAGATGGGGTTTCACCATGTTGGCCAGGCTGGTCTCGAACTCCTGACCTCATGATCCACCCACTTCAGCCTCCCAAAGGGCCGGAATTACAGGTGAGAGCCTCCGTGCCTGGCCCCATGCAGGCTTCTGACAGCACAGATGGTTTCACTTCTCTCCTGCTCTGTGGGCTCAGTGTGCTGCTCTGTGTCATTCTGCCAAGTGGCTGCTCATTCTTTGTATTTACCCTTTCTACTGGGATGGGCCTTTTGGGACTCTAGCTGGGGCCGTGATATACAGTGATGCTGGTGTAAGCACCAACATATGCCCAGTTGTGGATGGGAGCTGTCCTTGGACAGCCTTCTACCCCCTGGGAAGTGGTGGAACAGGAACTCAGGGTGCCTCTACCCCCTCCCCAGACCTGATCCCTTTCTCTGACTGACAGCACCATCCAGGCAAAATTAGAGCACCAAATAGTTTTCTTCTCAATCTTAAAGCAGTATACCTTTGCACAGGCTCGTCTGTTTCCCTACCCCTCTGAGTTATCCTGAAACCACCACCTACAAATAAGGGGACTTATCTAGAAGACCTCTAAGGTCCCTTTTGGCCCTGAGGGGGGTCTCTAATAATCCCCACTTGGAATTCAGCACCGTCAGGAAATTATGGGTAACGTGAGTCATAATATGATGGCCAGCAGGTGGCGCTGCCTTCTAACTATGGTGATGGATGGTTCGGAAAGGGAATGTTGGTGCCTTTTGTGCCACAAGATGCTACTGTTTTAATGGAGAAAAAAAAAAAAAAGCACTGACCTTAAATATGAAGACATGAGCTTTTCTTGAAGGAAATTTTCTTTTTCACAGAACTGATGTCAAGAATCACTGAAGAGCCAACAGAGATGGTCCTTCCAAGTCAAGGTTTCATCCTGATTGGAAATAGAGGACATTTCAGGTTGAGAGAATAGATTGGTTGGAAACTTAACTCTGGTTGCCTCTTAACTCTGCGAAATTTTGGGGTAGTTTGTGAAAGAATGAATTTTCTAGACAGAAAAGGGAGAGCTACCAAATTGTTTTTTTAAAGGAAGTTTAATGTCCATTGTATCACAAATCAGTGTTAAAACACAAAAACTGTAGCCAAAATAAATGTATTACATTACAAAGGTATTGTCTTTTTGTCCTTCTTATAGTTGGATTTTCTTTTACGTTTTTAGGCTGTGTTTTGTATGCTTAGCTTTTATATTTGCTTTTTCTAACTTTTTAAAAATAATCATCTAAAACATAGCCGTCCTGAGCTAGTTACAAGTTCCGTGATGGTCCCGTTTATGCAGTAGATATCGATAAACATCTCTCCAGTACCAGAAATGTTCTGTTGGGAATATTCTTAGGTAGAATGGCCCACCTGAATGAGGGAGGTAAGATCTGTGCTCCCGGCTGGGCGCGGTGGCTCACACCAGTAATCCCAGCACTTTGGGAGGCTGAGGAGGGTGGTTCACCTGAGGGAATTCAAGACCAGCCTAAGAAACCCCGTTTCTACTAAAGATACAAAAAATTAGCCAGGCATGGTGGTGCGTGCCTGTAATTCTAGCTATTTGGGAGGCTGAGGCAGGAGAATCACTTGAACCCAGGAGGTGAAGGTTGTGGTGAGCTGAGATCGCACCATTGTATTCCAACCTGGGCAACGAGTGAAAATCCATCTAAAAAAAAAAAAATTTGTGCTCCTAAGAAAGCAGGGGGCTGGGTTGTTCATTTCAAGGTAGCCTCACATGATGACTTGGTGGCATTTTGGGATTTGAGTGATCCTGCAAATGTGCAGTCCCCAAATATATCCCCTTCCCCAGATGCCTTAAATTCTACTATTGGTGCTATGTTCCTTTGAATATAAAGTCTTAGAGAAAGTGGGTGCCTTTTCCCTCAGACAGAAGTCTGGGCAGAGAAAGCCCCTCGAGGTTCCTGCTCCCTTTTATCACATGAAGCGATTGGACTCAGTCACTGTCAGACCTCTGACAACGTAATCTTTATGGTTCTACGTGAAATCTTAAAATAGAGCACTAAAATATAAAACAGGTAAAAGTGTTTTTAAAACTATTTTCATTACAAATAATACTTATGTACATAGTAATACACTTAAACAATGCAAAAGGGCTTATAAGGAAAAGTCACTTGTTCCAAACCTTCAATTTCTCTCTCATAAGTATCTTTCCAGAAAAATCTCAAGCATATATAAGCATACACACGTGCATACATGTGTGTATAGATAACTGTGCATCGTTGTTTTGCTTATATTTTAGTTATTTTTTATAGTTCTACCCCATTCATCTTAACAGCTGCAAAGCATTCCATTGTGTATGGATATGCAAATAAAGACAAGGTGATTTGGACATACCTCAATGCAGGCTACTGCCTAAAAGCAGAAGTTTGCCTTCCCAACCCAGATATTTTCTTTTTACTGCCTACCAGTGGGAGCAAAATCTGTTTTAAAATGCAGCTGGTGAGGAGAATCCTCAGTTTCCATTAATTAGAGATAGGGGCCTCCTCCAGAACTGAGGAGAGGATGAAACCAGACGACCTTTGAGGTTCCTTCCGGATCAAAGATTCTACAATCCCAAGAAGTCAAAGGAGCATCACATACTTTCCAAATTTGGCTTGTCTTTCAAAGTCTGGTCCACAAGCCACCACATCTTACCATGAGGATCCCAGACCCACCCCAGGGGAAAAAGATTGTTCTCTCCTTTGAAGACCCATAAGAAAATTGTCCTTTAAAAAAAATGCATCTGGTGAAGATGTGGAACCACAGGAACTCTTTGTTTCGGTGGGGAATGCAAAATGGTACAGCCCCTTTGGAGGACAGTTTGCAGGTTAGTTTTTTGCAAAACAAAACATACTTTTACTGCACAGTCCAGCAGTCATGCTCCTTGGTATTTATCCAAATGATTTGAAAACTCATGTTTATATAAAAACCTGTACACAGCCAGGCGTGATGGCTCATGCTTGTAATCCCAGCACTTTGGGAGGCTGAAGTGGGCAGATCATTTGAGGTTTGAGACCAGCCTGGCCAACATGGGGAAACCCCTTCTCTACTAAAAGTACGAAAATTAGCCAGGTGTGGTAGTGTTCACCTGTAATCCCACCTACTCAGGAAGCTGAGGCAGGAGAATCACTGGAACCCAGGAGGCGGAGGTTGCAGTGAGCTGAGATTGCGGCACTGCACTCCAGCTTGGGAGACACAGCAAGACTCCATCTTCAAACAAAACAAAACCACAAAAAAGCCCTGCACAACATGTTTCACCACCTTTATTCATAATTGCCAGAACTTGAAAGCAACCAAGATGTCCTTCAGAAGGTGACAGTAGGTGACTAAACTGTCCTATGCCAAGAGGTTGGAATATTACTCAGTGCTAAAAAGAAATATGCTGTTGATGCCATGAAAAGACATGGAGGAGCCTCAAATGCATTTTACTAAGTGAAAGATGCCAATCTGAAAAGACTGTGTCTAGGTATGATTCCAACTCTATATGACATCCTAGAAAAGGCAAAAAGGAAGGTACAGGAAGAAGATCAGTAGTTTCCAGGGGTTGGGGAAAGTCAGGGGAGGATGAACAGGCAGAGCACATAGTTTTTTTGGATAATGAAAATACTGACCATCTGTGACACTATAATGGTAGGTGTCTGTCATTATACATTTGTCCAAAGCCATAGGATGTACAACACTAATGCTGTGATGTAAACCACGGACTTCAGGGAATAATGTGTCATGTAGGTTGATCAATCAGCAAATGCACCACTCTGGTGGCTGGATGTCAATAGTGGGGGTGGCTGTACATGTGTGAGCACAGGAGGTACATGAGAAATCACTGTATTGTCCCCTTAATTTTGATGTGAACCTAAAACTGCTCCAGAAAAAAATAAATTCCTTTTAGGAAAAATCATGTGAACGTTTTTTCAGTGGCACTGATCACCTTCTACCTCAAAGTGGAGTTGTTTGGATGCAGAGTTTATTTCTTCCCTGGTATCTGAGCTCCTGGAAAGGGAGTGCATGTCTCCCTTGCTTTATTAAATGTTTGGCAAGTGAACATAGGAAGAATCAACCCGATAGAAACAAAAGATATAAATCTTCACATGGAAAAACAGCTTTTCTAAAAATTAAAGTACAACTATTCAATTTTTAAAAAATCGTCTGAGTGCAGTGGCTCCCGCCTGTAAGCCCAGCACTTTGGGAGGCCAAGGCGGGCAGATCATCCGAGGTAAGGTGATCAAGATCAGCCTGACCAACATGACGAAACCCTGTCTCTACTAAAAAAAAATACAAAAATTAGCCGGGCATGGTAGTGGGAGCCTGTAGTCCCAGCTACTTGGGAGGCTGAGGCAGGGAGAATTGCATGAACCCAGGAGGAGGAGGTTGTGTGGGCCGAGATCAGGCCACTGCACTCCAGCCTGGGTGACAGAATGACTCTGTTAAAAAAAAAAAATCAACAGCCCAAACCCAGTACAACAGTCTGATTTATGTGTTGAACTGCATTTCTCTCAAATGCATATATTGAAGTCATAAGCTGCAGTACCTGAGAATGTGACTTTATTTGGAAACAGGGCTGTTACAGATGTGATTCGTTAAGATGAGGTAATTAGGCTGGGCCTAATCTGCCTGGCATCCTTAGAAAAAAGGGAAAATTCAAATACAGAGAGGATGCCATGTGAAGATGAAGGCGGAGATTGGAGCTGATGCTTCCGCAAGCCAGTGAATGCCAAAGCTCCTCAGCAGCCAGCAGAAGGCAAGTGTAAGGCCTTCCTCACTGTCCTTGAAGGAACCAACTCTGCATCTTGAACTCGCACTCCTAAACTCCAGCTCTGAGACGGCTTCTGTTGCTGATCCCGCCCAGTGTGTGGTACCGACTGACGGCAGCCTCAGCAAAGTGCCACCTATGGGGGCCTCTGTGTTGTGGGCGAGGGCGGGGACCTGGCTGAGTCTTCTGGAAAACAGCCCTGCAGTACCCTCATCAGACCCACCAACTCTTCACTCCCTCAGACACAGCATTCACTTCTAGAAATAACTCTCAAGTTTTTTTTTGTTTTACTTTGTGGAATACTACTCAGCCAAAAAAAGGGAAAAAAGGAACATGTTACTGATATGTACAACTTGGATAACCCTCCAGGAAATTATGCTGAGTGAAAAAAAAATCCCCGAAGGCTACATACAAATTTATTCCATTTATATAACTTTTTTTTTTTAACAGTCTCACTCTGTCACCCAGGCTAGAGTGCAGTGGCTCAATCTCAGCTCACTGCAACCTCTGCCTCCCGGGTTCAAGTGATTCTCTTGCCTTAGCTTCCTAAGTAGCTGGGACTACAGGTGGGCACCACCACACCAAGCTAATTTTTGTATTTTTATTAGAGAGAGTGTTTTGCCATGTTCGCCAGGCTGGTCTTGAACTCCTGACCTCAAGTGATTCAGCTGCCTCAGTCTCCCAAAGTGCTGGGATTATAGGTATGAGCCACTGTGCCCGGCACATGTAGGTATCATTTTTGAAGTGAAAGAAAAATGACAGAAATGGAGATTAGATTAGTAGTTGCCAGGGGTTAGATGTGGGAGGGAGGGAAACAGAGGGAGGGAAAGAGGTGGGTAATAGGAGAAAGACTTGTGGTCACAGAGCTGTGATTTATCTTGGTGGATCCCCAAATTTACATGTGACAAGATTGCATAAGAACTAAGTATACACACACATGAATGCGTGTGCATACACAGAGTACAGGTAACACCGTGGGAGATGTGGATAAGATTGGCAAATTGTGTCAATGTCAATATCCTAGTTGTGATACTGTCCTGTAGTTTTGCGAGGTGTTATTGTTGGGGGAAACTGGATAAAGAATACATGGAGTCTGTATTCTTTCTTTCTTTCTTGTTTGAGACAGGGTCTCACTCTGTTATCCAGGCTGGGGTGCAGTGGCACAATGGTGGCTCACTGCAGCCTCCACCTCAACCTCAAGTGACCCTCCCACGTCAGCCCCCTGAGTAGCTGAGACCACAGGTGTGTGACCCTATGCCTAGCTAATTTTTAAATTTTTTGTAGAGACTAGGTTTCACCATGTTGCCCAGGCTTGTATTTATTTCTTACAAGTATATTTAAACTTACAGTTATATTCAAATTTAAAATTTTAATTAAAAAAATTACTGAGGCTGGGCACGGTGGCTCATGCCTGTAATCCCAGCACTTTGCGAGGCAGAGGGAGATGGATCACCTGAAGTCAGCAGTTCAAGAGCAGCCTAGCCAAAATGGCAAAACTGTGTCTCTACTAAAAATACAAAAATTAGCTGAGTGTGGTGGCATGCTCCTGCAGTCTCAGCTACTTGGGAAGCTAAGGCAAGAGAATCCTCGAGCCCAGGAGGTGGAGGTTGCAGTGAGCTGAGATTGTGCCATTGCACCCCAGCCTAGGTGACAGAGCGAGACTCTGTCTCAAAAAAATAAATAAACCATACAAGGATGTTCATAGTAGCCTTGCTGAAAAGAGGAAAAAAATGGAAATAACCTAAACTACTCACAATAGGAATCAGCTAAACAATTCCAGGCAATACTGTTAACAATGCCAATGTGGACTGAGTAAAACTAAGCGGCTGTTGATGACTTCACATTAAACAAAATGGCACAAGATATCACAGCAGGTCCTTGCTGAGCTATTCAGAGGGATGGAGGTCATTTAGAGGTTCAAGTCCACTGGAGTCTTCTTTTTTTCATTTAATATTAGTTCACTTCCAAATAAAACGAGGAAAGGAAATCATGCCCAGTCCTGAGTCTTACCATCCTTGCGACTGAAGAATCGCCCTTCCTTTTGTCTCCAGCAGGTGGCAGACATGTTCCAGGGATGGATCCTGAAGTCTCTGCAGATGATCCAGGTGCTCCCAACAGCAGGTAGGGCTCTAAGCATCCATCCTGTCTTCTCAAGGAACCCAGGCATCAGAACTGCTCTCTCGCAAGTCCATTGCAAGAAGGCAGTTGTCTGGCCACGAGAGGGTTGACAGTCCACATTCCAGAACAGGGGAAAAGGAGGCTGGAGGGTCATAGACAAGGAGAGGGGGTGTGGAGGGCCAGCTTCTCACAACACTACCGGCTCTGCTGGGAGAGATAGATCACCCCCAACAATGGCCACAGCTGTTTTCATCTGCCCTGAAGGAAACTGACTTAGGAAGCAGGTATTAGAGAGGGCCCTTCCTGAGGGGGCTTCTGTCTGGCTTGTAAAATTGTCAGAGCAGCTGCATTTATGTGTCAGATGATGGATGGTGGAAAGGATGACAGTCAGCTGCAGAGGGACACAGCCACTTGCAAGTTGAGGCAGGTGGCAAAGGCCTTTATTGCCCAGTTAAAATACCAGGAGGATCTGGGCAGCCTCTTCCCAGGAGCTGCTCATCCTCAAACAATCTGTCTTCAGTGAAAGCTTCCTCCTACCCTCCTTTCTCTTCTTGCACCTCAGGCATGAACCTTTCTCCCCACTGCCTCTACCTGCCCCTGGGGCCCTGTGCCCCTCATTCTATGCAGAGCCAATGTGGCAATTTCTCTCAGCTGCTTTGTGACTGGTAGGTCCTGGATGGCTTCATGGAACACAACCTGTGGTGTGCACCAATGAAGATTCCCACATAGGACTGGAAACTGTTTTTGAAAAATGTAACCGGATGGAAGGTGAGGAAAAAAAAATGTCAGCACTAAAAATGCTGGCCCTAGCTTTTGCTAAGGAAAGGAATTTGGTGTTATCTGCTCGCACCCACAGCCTGGCTGGGAAATGACTTCAGTCCATCCCCCTGTGAGCCAAAGTGAGACTCCTGGCTCGGAAGTGCCTGTCACGGTGCACGGGATCCCCGAGGAGCGTGAGCTGGGATTTCCTCTGTGAGCCACATCACGGGAGCCTGAGTGACCAGCACATCCTCCACTTGTAACCAGAGTCCTGCTCACTCTCCCAAGTAGCCACCCTTGCTCTGGCCCTCTAGTTCTCTCTCTTGCCTTCCAGAAAATGCCAAGAGGGGCTTCCTTGGTCAGGACAGTCAATGCTGAGATTTGTGGAGTTGGGACAAATGGGATTTCTTAAAAAGCATCTTGCTGCCTCTGGCTGGGTCTATGGGGGCCAAACAGACACCTCTTGGGCCATTTTTTGGTGAGGTGACAAATGAACTTGGCCTGAGAAATGGAATAGGCCGGGCTCAGCCCTGCGGAACACTCGGAACTGCATATTTTCTTTGTTTAGTGGGTCCACAGCTTGTTTTGAGAATGCCCGAGGGCCCAGGGACAATTAAAAGCCGGAGCTCATTTTGATATCTGAAAACTACAGCCACCAGCACATGGGAGGTGCTGGAGAGCAGGCTTGGGCCAAGCCTCACACGTCCCCTCTTTCTGGGTCACCTGGGAGTGCCAGTAGCAATTTGGAAGTTTGCTGAGCTAGAGGAGAAGTCTTTAGGGAGGGTTTGCTCTGAGCACACCCCTTTTCCTCCCCCCAGGGCTGAGGGAAACAGGGGACCAGCCTGTCTTCATTGGCTGGCATGAGGCAGAGAGGGGCTTTAAAAAAGCGACCGTGTCTCGGCTGGGGACCAGAGCCTGTGCTACTGGAAGGCTGCATGCCCTCCTCTGGCTGGCACCATGCAGCTCCCTCTAGCCCTGTGTCTCGTCTGCCTGCTGGTGCATGCAGCCTTCCATGTGGTGGAGACCCAGGGGTGGCAGGCCTTCAAGAACGATGACACAGAAATCATCCCTGAGCTGGGAGAGTACCCTGAGCCCCCACCAGAGCTGGAGAACAAGACCATGAACCGGGTGGAGAATAGAGGGCGGCCTCCCCACCACCCTTTTGAGACTAAAGGTATGGGGTGGAGGAGAAAATTCTCAGTAAAAGGGCCCTGGGGTCGTTTTAGAAACTTCTCTTTGGGAGGCTTTGAAAACTGGGGTAGACCTAGTGAAGACTGCTGGCCTCTGGCAGCACTGGTGGAAGAACAGTTTTGACTGGAGGTGGGGGAAGGATGGCTCTGGTGCAGCCTTCGAATTCAGGTGCAGGGGCATGAGGCCAGGTGGAGTCTATCAGTGAGAGTCCAGGGCAGGGAGGAGGCTGGGGTGGTGAGGGTATGGCATCAGGGCATCAGAACAGGCTCAGGGGCTCAAAAAAGAAAAGGTTTCAAAGAATCTCCTGGGAATATAGGAACCATGTTCAACTGCTGGTACCATTGGGGAGGGAACAAGGTGAGGGAGCCTCCAAACCACAGAGCAGCAACTGTGGGGTGCCAGACTTTATGCTGCCTGTGGCTGTCCCCACCACACAGGCCCACATCATGGAACCCCAGGAGGTGAACCTGCAGCTCGAAGGGAAAGAAACAGGTTCCAGGCACTCAGAAACTTGGTAGTGAGGAGAAGAGCTGAGGTTTGAACCTGGTTTGATTCAACTGCAAGACAGCCGTGGTATGTGGGTTTGTTGGGGACAGATCCCCACAAAGCAGTGGGAGAGGAAGGCCAGAGAGGCACCCCTGCAGTGTGCATTGCCCACAGCCTGCCCAGAGAGCTGGCATTTGAAGGAATGGGCATTGTTGGCACAGGTTTAGCCCCTGACATGGGTGCAGCTGTGTCCAGGTCCTAGAGGGCATGCAGCATCCTCTGTGCCTGAGTAGGCACATCTGTCCTCAGTGGCCACCCCAGTCCCAGCCTTGCTTCATTCCAGGGGAGGGAGGAGGAAAGGAGAACCCTGACAGGTTCCTGTCAGGCCTGCACAGAGAAGCCCAGTTGACAGTGTGCACATTTGCTTCTACAGTTGGCAGGAATCACGGGGCCATTGGTGGGACAGGAGTGACACTTCAGACCAAGGGATTCACTGCCCTCTGGCCATTATCCAGGTTCCAGAGAAGCCCACTGCCCAGGCTCCTGCACCCCAGCCTTCCCTGCCTCACAACGTGTTGGGATTATGGGGTGCTAAAAAGGGCCACCACAGGGGAGGCCAGCCAGGACCCTGTACCTTTGAAATGGAGGGCAAAGGTGCCTCCTCCCATAGCCCCCCTTCTAGGCAAGGTCAGCTGGGCTCCAGTGACTGCCTGAAGGGCTGTAGGGAACCCAAACACAAGCTGTCCACCTTGCTGGGCTCCCATGAGGCGCCACGGCCCCCAAGGAAGCCACATGCTCAAAACAAAGTCACAATCTGCAGAGGAAGTGACTGACCTAAGGGCACTGTTCTTGGAAAGCCCCAAAATGCCCCCTTCCCTGGGCAAATGCCCCCAATACACATCCCAGCCCTGCAGAGGTGAGGGTGCAAACTAGCCCACAAACCAGAAAGCAACCCAGACGATGGCAGTGGCCACATCTCCCCTGCTGTGCCTGCTCTCCAGAGTGGGGGTAGGGTGGGGTGGCCTTCTCTGCCCCTCTCTGGTTTGGTCTGAAGACTATGATTCTTTTGTGTCACATCGGAACTATCCCATGAAACCTCTGGGGGGGGGGGACTGGTACTCACATGAGGACCAGCTATTTAAAGAGTTCCTGCCCAAGTCCACCGTAGGAGACATGGTCAAGGTGTTCACAGGGGATCAGGTCATTCCTCCGAACCCAATCTCCGCCCGCCCAGGGAGTATCACCATGAGGTGCCCATGCAAATAACACAGAACAAGAAATGTGCCCAGCAGACAGCTGGGTGAATGTATGTGGCTGCTGCACCTGTAGGTTTTGGTCAGAGCTCAGGCCTCTACTAGAGTAAAAAGCAGCCCTCAGCTCTGTCCCCCAGCCCAGCCTCCCAACAGTGCTCTAACGCAGAGCCTCCACTCTTATGGGAGCCAAAAGGTGCTGCGACCCCAGGGAAGTGAAGTCTGGATCACGCAGCCCTGCCTTTCGGGCACATTCTTTTCTGTGGCTGGGTCTCAGTATTGTCACTGATAACTAGGGGGTTGGACACTGTGCCTTTGATTCCTTTCAAGTCTAATGAATTGCTAACCTAATCACCTCCCCTTCTGTCACCTCCACAGCAGCTGCCCTGATTTATTACCTTCAGGTAACCTCTACTCCTTTCTCCATCTCCTGTTCACCCCTCCCAAGTGGCTGGAAAAGGAATTTGGGAAAAGCCAGAGCCAGGCAGAAGGTGTGGCAAGTACTTACTTACCCTGCCCAGGCCAGGGTCCCTGCGACATAAGTGTGGCTTAAATCATAAGAGGACTCCTAGGAGAGGAAGAATAATAATAATACATAACAGCCGATGCTTCCAGCTCGATGTTCCAAATGGTATTCTCTGCATTGTGTGCGCAATGGATTAACTCACAATGCTTGGGGCAGCCCAGTTTACAGACTGGAAGAAAGAGGAGGTAAAGGAACTTACCCAGGATGCCACCTGCAGTGAGCGATGGAGCCCTGCTGTTTGCACCCCAGCAGTCATTTGGCTCTGAGGAGACAGGGTGTGCAGGAGAGCTTTCCACCAGCTCTAAAGGATCTGGGACTTTTCTGCAATAGGTGCTCAGGTGCAAAAGCCTCTGGAGACCAGGAGAGGCAGGCTTTGCAAAAGCAGGGCTGGGGTGGAGGGGGCGGGGCCGGGCTGGGCCAGGGCTCTGGTGGCCGGGTGGGTGGCCACTCTCACGCGTGTCTCTCTCTGCAGACATGTCCGAGTACAGCTGCTGCGAGCTGTACTTCACCAGCTACGTGACCGATGGGCTGTGCTGCAGCGCCAAGCTGGTCACTGAGCTGGTGTGCTCCAGCCACGCGCCTGCTGCCCAAAGCCATCGGACGTGGCAAATGGTGGCGCCCGAGCGGGTCTGACTTTTGCTGCATCCCGACCGCTACCGCGCACAGCACGTGCAGCTGCTGTGTCCCAGCGGTGCGGCCCCGCGTGCGTCCAAGGTGCGCCTGGTGGCTTCGTGCAAGTGCAAGCACCTCACCCGCTTCCACAACCAGTCGGAGCTCAAGGACTTGGGGCCGAGGCCGCGAGGCCACAGAAGGGCCGGAAGCCGCGGCCCCGTGCCTGGGGCACCAAAGCAAACCAGGCTGAGCTGGAGAACGCCTGCTAGAGTCCACCCGTGCCCCACCCCGCGGCGGGCACCCCAGCCCTGCGCCCCACGTTTCTGTCCTCTGCGTATGGTTTGATTGTTTATATTTCATTGTAAATGCCTGCAACCCAGGACAGGGGGCCCAGACCTTCCAGGCCCTGCAGCATCCCAGGCACCGGCAAGGCTCACCTTGGCGGGTCAGCTGAGGGGTCCCGCGGGGTAGGGAAGGGAGTTGAGAGTCACAGACACCGAGCCACACAGCCCCTCTGGGTCGCCTACTTTTGCTGGTCCCACTTCAGAGGAGGCAGAAATGGAAGCGTTTTCACCGCCCTGGGGGTTTAAGGGAGCGGTGTGGGAGTGTGACAAGTCCAGGGACTGGCTAAGAAAGTTGGATAAGATTCCCCCTGCACCTCACTGCCCATCAGAAAGCCTGTGGTGTGCCCAGAGCACAAGACTAGGGGCATCTGAAGATGTGGTTTCTAGTCCTGGCTCTGCCACTAACTTGCTGTGTAACCTTGAACTCCACAATTCTCTTACAGGACCTCAATTTCCACTTTGTAAAATGAGGGTGGAGGTGGGTTTAAGATCTCTAGGATTCTACTGGCGTATGATTCCAAGCACTCCAGTGCTTTTTGAATGGGCAGAGATGAGAGAGAGAGAGAGAGAATAAATGAATGAGGTTGCATTGATTCAATGCCAATGTCACTTCCAGAATTCAGAGTTGTGATGCTCTCATCTGACAGCCAAAGATGAGAAACAGGAAAAAGGAAAAGAGTAAAGAGTCTATTTCTGGCTGACAAACCCCTAGAAGAAGCTACGTTGCTTTCCAGCCTGGCCTCCCCAGATGTTTGGCTACCTCCACCCCTCCATCTCAAAGGAATAACATCATCCACTGGGGTAGAGGAGGAGAGGGTCCTGAAGGTGGTGGGAGGGATAGAAATCACATCCCCCACCAACTTCCCAAAGAGCAGCATCCCTGCCCTGACCCACATCCATATTTTAAAGTCACCTTCCGAAGAGAAGTTCAAGGTCCCACGATTGGTCTAGCAGGCCCGAGAGAGCAGCCACCGCACACTCCCAAACCAGGACATCTTTCTGAGACGCCAACTTCTGCCCACCACTCACAGACACATTTCTGCCTAGAAAACAGCTTCCTCCTCCTCTTACATGTGATGGCATTTCTTACACTAAAAGAATATCATGGGGAGAAAGATCACAAGTGCTGTACATATGCTGAGCGCTGCACAGCATAACAGCTGCCACTCGAAAATATTTTTGAAAATCATTTCCTGACAACCTCTTACTTTCTGTGTAGTTTTGTTTTTTAAAAAAATGTTTTAAACAGAAGCAGATGCTGTACGAAAGCCTGCAGGACTGGTCGTTTCTTACAATCCTTCCACATGGGACTTGTCCACAAGAATGAAAGTCGTGGTTTTTAAAGAGTTAAGTTACATATTTATTTTCTCACTTAAGTTATTTATGCAAAAGTTTTTCTTGCAGAGAATGGCAATGTTAATATTGCTTATGAAATAACAGTCTGTTCTTCCAGTCCAGAGACGTTGTTAATAAAGACGATAAATCATGACCGAACGATGTGGTCTCATTTTGTTGACCACGCACGATGTCATTTATGTCAAAGTTGACATCCTTCTGTCGGTCACTAGGGCTCAAACCTTGGACACACCTTTGACTGCTCTCTGGTGGCCCTTGTGGCAATTATGTCTTCCTTTGAAAAGTCATGTTTGTCCCTTCCTTTCCAAACCCAGACCTCATTTCTTCACCCAGGGCATTGTCATAACCTCAGCCTTGTCTCCTTTTAGCAGCCTGCCCTCCATGCTGGCTTCCAGAAATGCTGTTCTCACTGTATCACTCCCCTGCTCAAGAGCCTTCCATAGCTCTCCCTTGCCCAGGATCAAGTGCAGGTTTCCCAGTCTGACACGGGAGGCCGTTCCTGCTTGACTCTCAACTCCTACTCTGCCAAGCTTCCTGCTAACTCCAAATGGTCATGCAGGTCCCTGCTTCCTTAGTCTGCCATCCACACTTAGCACCCCCAATAACTAACCCTTTCTTTAGGATTCCTATCGCCTCCTCTCCCGCTGTTGCAGAGATAGTCCATCTCCCATGATCCTCTCTCCTCTGAGGTTCCAGCCCCTTTTGTCCACACCACTACTTTGGTTCCTAATTCTGTTTTCCATTTGACAATCATTCATGGAGGACCAGCCTGGCCAAGCCCTGCTTAGTAGTGGCATAGATAACAGGAAGCCGAGTACAATTCAGGACCAACTCAAAGGGAGCTTCGTCTTCTTCCAAGTGTGGATTTTATGCCTCTCAGATGAAAATGTAGGATCTTCAAAAGCAGGGCTAGCGTCCTGTACTTCTCTCAAAGTCTCACCTCCCCAGGGTGTCTAATAATGCTAGATGCTAGCTGAGTTAGCATCGTCAGACAAAGAGTAACTTCAAAGTCACTCTTCAGTTGCCCTAAGATGGGCTGGTCAGCTGGAAAGCTTTAAATTAATTCCAGCCTACCTTGGGGAACCCACTCCCCAAAGAAAGCTGGGGTCCCTCCTGATGACTTTTAACTCAGTTAAAAGTTTAACTCCCAATAAGCTGCTTGAATTCATCATCATCATCATCAAGTCTTTGGTAGGTATGAGTGGGTATCAGTGGCCAGCTCCTTCCTAGGGCTCCAGCCCCCAAGGATGCCTCAGTGAGCACCTGCAGAAATTCCATGCTTCATGAGTGTCTCAGGCCTTAGAATATGAGGGCAGGTAGGAAGCAGAGACACCTGCTTCCAGCCCTGGGAGGCAGTGCAGTCCAGCGGGTGGGGACACAGGCTCTGGGCCAGGTTTGTGGGTTTTTGTTTTTGTTTTTTGAGACAGAGTCTTACTGTGTCACCAGGCTAGAGTGCAGTGGCATGATCTCAGCCCACTGCAACTTCTGCCCTCTCAGGTTCAAGCGATTCTCCTGCCTCAGCCTCCCAAGTAGCTGGGATTACCGGTGTATGGTGCCACCTGGCTAATTTTTGTATTTTTAGTAGACAGGGTTTCACCATGTTGGCCAGGCTGGTCTCAAACTCCTGACCTCAAGTGATCCAACCATGTGAGCCTCCCAAAGTGCTGGTATTACAGGCGTGAGCCACCACACCCAGCCCCAGGTTGGTGTTTGAATCTGAGGAGACTGAAGCACCAAGGGGTTAAGTGTTTTGCCCATAGCCACACTTGGGCTCAGTACCTGGCCCTGCCCCTCACTTGAGCTACTCAGATCCTGGTGGTCGCATGGGCAATAATCAGGTCACGCTGTTCTGTACAAAGTGTTATGGGAACTCAAAACAGGAGTAATTTGCTCTGTGGAGGGGATGAGGGATAGCGGTCAGGGAAGGCTTCACCAAGCGGCTGCTGCTTAGAGATTTTCCAGGTAAAGAAGGAGGCTTGTAGGCAGAAGGCGCAGCCCAAGCAAAAACTGCCAGTGCACAGCTGCTCACAGGTGGAAGAGAGTCCACCATTCCTCAGTGTGTACCAAGTCCTTGCCATGAAGGCAACATGACGGGGACCAGGAATTCCAAGCCATGCCCAGACCTGGGATCTGCTTTCTGAAACCTGAAGGTACAGAATGGATCAGCCCAGGCTGCAATCCCATTACCACTAGGGGGAAAAGAAACCCAAAGGCTAAATTGTAGGTCAGGTTAGACGTTATTTATGGAAAGTTGTATTCTACGTACATGGGGTCTATGAGCCTGGCACCAATCAGAAAAGGAACAAACAGCAGACCTAGCTGGGAGGGGTAGCATTGTGTTGTAGGGGGTGGGGCACATGTTCCAGGGGTACAGCCAGACTCAGGGCTTGTATTAATAGTCTGAGAGTAAGACAGAAGGATAGAAGGAAATAGTTCGCCCCCCACTCCTCCCCCACCCACCCCCCACCGCCAAAACACACACTAGGTCTCTGAGGATAAGACAAAGCTCCCACTCTCGAGCAGTTTATAATCTTGCTGGGGAGTCAAGTGGAAAATGGGTGAAAAGAGGCATCGCTGTGGAGTATGTGATGTTTTGCCACCTGAATGGAGAGACCAGAGGGGTGGAGGGCTTCAGGTGAGAAGGGCGTCTGTCTGTGGAGCCCTGGGAAGTGAAAAGGGAGCTTTGAAGGATGCCTAGGATATGGAAGGGCAGTGAGGAGAGATAGCAGAAGTAGAGGGAGCAAGAGGAGAGCACGCCAGGTGGGGTGGGGTGGGGTGGGGTAGGGCAGGTGGTGCAGGCACGGGGCTGGCATGTAGCGACTCTCTCTATCTAAGCTACACAAGTGGGACTGGGGGTAGAGCCAGATACTGTTGGCCAGGAGCAGCGGCTCACACCTGTAATCCCAGTGCTTTGGGAGGCCGAGGCAGGTGGATCACATGAGGTCAGGAGTTCAAGACCAGCCTGGCCAACATGGCAAAACCCCATCTTTACTAAAAATAAAAAAATTAGCAGGGCATGGTGGTGCACACCTGTGATCCCAGGTACTGGGAGGCTGAGACAGGAGAATTGCTTGAACCCGGGAGGTGGAAGTTGCAGTGAGCCGAGATCATACTATTGCTCTCCAGCCAGGGCGACAGAGTAAGACTTCATCTCAAGAAAAGTAAAATAAAATAGATACTGTAAATCACTGCAGAAAGAACCCAGGTAATGAATCATGAGAAGAGAGGGGCTGAGTCGCCATAGTGGCAGCACCAACTCCTGCAGGAAAGGCTAGACACTGAGTCTCATGGGTGCTGAAGGGTGCCTGGAATGGCATTCTGCTTTAGAGATGGAACCCAAGCTCTGCAAGTACATGGACATCCGTGGGTGGAAGAGACTCAATTCATCATTCCTTGGCATGTACTGAATCCTTTCCTACTGCTACCCTCCAATGCCCCATTTCCCTATGATTGTCTGGGGTGCCTAAGCTTCTGCCCACCAAGAAGGCCAGAGTTGGCAGTGGGTAGCTGCAGGTAGGAGAGATAGGTACCCATAAGGGAGGCAGGAAAGAGAGATGGAAGGAGGAGGCACAGAGCACACACCTCCCCTGCCTGACAACTTTCTGAGGCTGGTCCTGCCAGCAGACTTCAGGCAGAAGCAGGGGAGATAAGGCGGGAGAGGAAGTGAGAGAAAGGAGAGGGTGGGGATGGAGAGGAAGGGAGGGTGATCATTCATTCATTTCATTGCTACTGACTGGATGCCAGCTGTGAGCTAGGCACCACCCTAGCTCTGGGCATGTGGCTGTAATCTTGGAGCCTCATAGAGCTCACAGTGAGTGCCGGCAAGGATGGACAACAAATAAACGTTTAGCACAATGCCTGGGGATGGAAAGTTTCCCAAAGAAAAATAAAGCTGGTGAGCATATAGACAGCCCTGGAGGCAGCCAGGCCAGGCATTTCTGAGGAGGTGGCATTTGAGCTAAGACTTAAATGTGATGGGAGAGTCAGCCACACAGGATCTGGGGGGGTGTGCTCTGGGAGGGGGAGCAGCAAGTGCAAAGCCCCTGAAGGCATGTAGGGGGTGGAGGAGGGACACCACTAATTGCCTTGGGTGTTTTTCAGGCATCTCCATGCCAAGGCTCTAAACCCTGATCTGGAAGCCAACATAATAATTATAATTATAGTGGAGAGGGGTGTGCGTTTGTGTGTGTGTGTGTGATGAGAGAGAACGAGTCTCTGTATGTTCTCTTGGCTCTCTATGCCCCTAAAGAATATTTGCATATTGTTATGTAGCTATGCACATTTTTATTTTTTTGAGACAGGGTCTTGCTCTGTCACCCAGACTGGAGTGCAGTGCAGCGATCACAGCTCACTGCAGCCTCTGCCTCCCAGGCTCAAGCCATCCTCCTGTCTCAGCCTCCAGAGTAGCTGGGACTATAGGCAGTTGCCACCATGCCTGGCTAAATTTTGTATTTTTTGTAGAAATGGGGTGTCACCATGTTGCCCAGGCTGGTGCATATCTTTATTCCTTAGGATCTATAGGTTTAAGTAAGGCTGCTGGCACTGGGCAGATTATTACAATAGGAATATTGATGCCCTTGAACTCCTTCTAGTACATACAGATGTGACACAATTCATATGTAGTTGCAGAAATGCCTGCAGTTTTCTTTAATGGATGCCTGTAAGATCCAGGCTGGGATGGAGGCAAAGGACTCTCTCGGCCTGAGAAAGTGAAAGTACTTTCCTGCTGTCCATTCTTCCCTGTTGTGGCTCTAAGCCAGATGTATAAATATATGTGGATGGATGCAGGTTCATGCTATTCAGCTAAGACTCTAGGGCAGGCGATGGAGATCTGAAGGGTAAGGAGGTGTCTAGAAATGAATTTCTTCTGGAAAGATTCATAATTCGCTCTTACTTGTCTGAACTGTGGAAGAGCATCTTCATCAGTGAATGTATTAGTCACAGCATCCACTGCAAACCCCTTTGGGGAAGATTCTATTTCATTACAGTCCTGGATCTGCACATGTGCTCACATGGGCACACACACACATTCACACATCTTTACTCTGAAAATACAATGTCAAGCTTTCCTAGGTATTCTAAAAGCCTCCTGTTTCTACCCCTTGGTTGGCATTTGTCCAAAAATGGTACTGACATCCCAAGTTAGAATGGTGGCCAGTTCCGATCAAGACAGAGCCCGTATCTTCCAGGGACACCAGACGAGATGCCAGGACCACGCCTCTGCTCTGCCCAGAGGCCAAAAGCAGCCCAAGAAAGTGAGGGGTTTTCTGTGCACATTATCCCCTGGGTCCCCAAGATCCGCCTCCAGCTCTCCTCTGCCCAGCAGGAGCTGTGTGGAGACAGAGACTGGCTTGGGACCCCTTTCCCCAGTCCCCTCCCGTCCATCAGCCTTACCACTGCCAGGTGGACTTCTTTCTCTGTTTTTTTTTTTTTTTTTAAAGCAAAGTTCAAAATATATTTTAAATACAAGAAAGTTAATACATTAACATTTTGGTTCCATCTACAGTATCTATTTTTTAGACAGGGTTTCACTCTGTTGTCCAGACTGCAGTGCAGTGACATGGTCATAGCTCACTGCAGCCTCTATCTCCTGGGCTCAAGTGATCCTCTCATCTCAGCCTCCCAAGAAGCTGAAACTACAGGTGTACACCATCACACCTGGCCAGTGTTTTTTATTTGTATTAGAGATGAGGTCTCACTCAGTTTCTCAGACTGGTCTTGAACTCATGAGCTCAAGTGATCCTCCTGCCTTGGCCTCCCAAAGTGCTGGGATTATAGGTGGAAGCCACCATACCCTACTAGTTTTTCTTTTTTATATAAAATCAATACAAAAATTCTAAAGTTCTCTTTGCATTTCTCTCTTTCCATGCCTTTCCCTTCATTTCCAAAGGCAACAATCCATGTTATATGGTCCTACATATATTGTTTATGATCAATATACAAATGTGTGTTTTTAAATTTCACATGCATTTTATCACACCATACATATTCTGAAACTCACCTTATTTCTCACCCAAAATTATGCTTTTAAGATCTAGCCACATAGGATTATTCTTAAATCTTGAATGAATGGTATTATAATTTATGACTACACCACTATTTGCTTATCTATTTTTCCTTTTTTTGAGACAGAGTCTCACTCTATTGCCTAGGCTGGAGTACAGTAGTGTAATCTTGGCTCAAGCAACCTCTGCCTCCGGAGTTCAAGCAATTCTCCTGCTTCTCCCTCCCAAGTAGCTAGAACTACAGGCGTGCTCCACCAGGCCTCACTAATTTTTTTTATATTTTTAGTAGAGATAAGGTTTCACCATGTTGGCTGGGCTGGTCTCAAACTCCTGACCTCAGGCGATTGCCCGCTTCAGCCTCCCAAAGCATTGGGATTACAGGCATGAGCCACTGCGCCAGGCCTGCTTATCTATTTTTCTGCTGATGGACATTTGGTTTGTTTCCAGTGTTTTCACCATCAAAAGCAATGCACTAAGGAAGATGCCTGCATTTGTCTCCTGATATGACATATGGTAGAGTTACTTCAGGACAGAGATGAATGAATGTTCTAATACCAGTCTAAACATGCCACTTCCCTGCTCCAATTCCTCCATGGAATTTATCACCTAAAAGCTCAACTCTAAACTCCTTAGCTTACAAGTACATGATCTGGTATCTGCCTACCTGTCCAGCCACACATTTGACCGCTGACTTCCTTAGTACTTTGTTCTCTGCAACATCATATTTCTCTTAATTTCCAAATCGCCCAGGGGGTTTCAAGCCTCTTTGCTTTTGCACGTTTTCCTTAGTCTGCCTAGGATCCCCTCCTCCAGCTCCTCTGGCCAGGAAATTCCGCTTTGAGTGTCCTTTTGAGGAGACTGCCTTCCCCATAGAGCTGACCACCATGCTACATCCAGGATGCGTTACAAGATTGCCACACGGGCTGAAGTTGGCTGTCTCCTCTGGACTATGAGGCTGTAGGGGACAGGATCCTGGCCTCTGCACATCTGTAGCCTCAGTGCTTTTGCACAAGGCTTGGCCAGAATCTGGGCTCCATAAATATTTGTTGAATTAAGGGACCATTGGCTGCTGGAGCGATTTGAGCAGCAGGAATGAAATGCCCAGTTTCCTCCCAGCTCAGCAGCAGGCAAGTGCTTTGGGATAACTTTTCCAAAGCATTTCTTTCATTCAAGTCCCTCTGTAGCTTTGCAACTGTGGGGGCAACCAGGCCCTTCCCAAGGAACCAAGTCTGTGGTTGTTTACCCTGGACAATATGAAGCACCCACGTTACAGATATCTCTATCGTTTGGCCAACAAGTTGGTGCTGTGGTGTTATTTCCATGTTTGAAGAAAACAGCTCAGCTCTGACTAAAGAAATAAATGATATCATTTTTCATTCAGACAACCAGATTCCTTGGTACAAAAGGCTCCCTGGGGAGAAATGCCGGGACGGTGTGGCTCCTCAGAGGCTATTTCCATCTGTCAGCTTCTCTAATCTCTTGCCTTCCTTCCTGTTTCCTTCCCTTTGCACAGAGGCTGGTGTTCAGCCTGGCACTTACAGGGAGGGCAACAGAGCCATCATCCTCATGTATGGGCTGGGGATCGGGGTGTGGGGGGTGGGTGGCCCCATGGCATTTGGTGGTCTTTTAATTTTTTTCCTTAGAAACAGCCTCAATTTAAGATAATAACTCTCCTTGTTTGCCAGTGATTGCTATTTGTAAGGACTTATTTTCCCTGGTCAATTTGGCTAAAATAAATTGAATCTAAAAGGGAACATTTTCTAAAAATGCTGCAGGCCAATTGGCAGGAACTGGACCAAGGAACAGCTTCTAGGTCACCTGTTCAATGATGCCCTGGATGCCCCCTTCTTAAATGAGATGGGGGAGTGGAAACAGACTTCCCAGCCTTTCATGACAGCACCTTTAAAATGCCACTGAAACCGGGGAAAACAAGGACCCTGAAGAATCATTTGGTCAGGGCTTTACTGAAAGATACCAGTTCCTGCATGGTCAGCCCTGCCCCCCTCCAGCTGATCCCTTGTCAGTGTCCTCATACCCCAGCCCAGCACTGGCTCCCATCCTCCACCCACTCGGCCTGTCTGCTAGTTCCTCGAAAGCACTGGCTCCCGGTTATGATGATGCTGTTTGCTCGGGGCTCTTCTTACATTCTCTACCATCTATCTAATCTCGGCTCAAATGTCACCTCCTCAGAAGCCTTCCCTGACCATCCCATCTAAAACAGGATCCCACTATTCTTTTTCCCAACCCTTGTCATCAGTTGTCATTTTATATTTGTCTCATGTCAGGTCTGCCTTTGCTGCCCAATTGCAAGCTCTGTGAGGCAGAGACTGAGCTGGCTTGTTTGAGATCTGAGACCACAGAGCCTGGCCTGCAGCAGGTGCTCAGTATATGTTGGCAACTGAGTGAACCAGCAAGGGGCCGGTGGGCCTTGGCGCACTTGCTCTGCTACCGCTACCACCACCACCACTAAGAACACCAGTGAAATACTGGCTCATAAACACCAGCTTCAGTCCCAGACAGCCCTCCTCCTGGAGTGGGTGTAACAGACTCTCTCCACCTCATCCCCCAGGCCTGGAAAAATGTTTTGAGCCTTTCTTCATTAAGCACAAGTTACTTTCCTTTCCTCAATCACTTTATTTCCCTTTTTTCTCATAGTCACACCTTCATTAGAGTTTTTTCTTTGTTTTGAGACAGTCTTGCTCTGTCATCCAGGCTGTAGTACAGTGGCATAAGCTCAGCTCACTGCAAATTCTGCCTCTCGGGTTCTAGTGATTCTCCTGCCCCAGCCTCCTGAGTAGCTGAGATTACAGGCACCTGCCACCATGCCCAGCTAATTTTTGTATTTCTAGTATAGGCGGGGTTTCACCATGTTGATCAGGCTGGTCTTGAACTCCTGACCTTGTGATCTGCCCACAGCACGTGACCCTGACAACCCTCTAAGAGTCATGGTGCTGCTTCACTTTTATTTTCCAAATCTCATGCAAGCTCCTCTTTTGACCAAATCTACCCCAGACTCCTTTGGAGAAAGGGATTCTGGGAAGTATTATTCCCAGATTAGCCAAATGGATGAAACACAAACCAGCAGGAGGACCAGCCCCATTCATCTCTCTGGCCTCCTCCCTCTACTCTCTACTGTGCCCCGGCCCTAAACTGTTTACAACTCCACATTGTGCCTCTGCCCATGCTATGCCCTCAATTTGGGATAACTTTGCTCCCTTCTTTAGCTAGTCAACTCTACTGAGCCCTCATGATTTGGCCTCAGAGACTCATTCCCCTCTCCTGGGTGCTCACGGAGAACTGGGTACAAACTCCTATTGCAACTCCCGTTACCCACTGCATCTTCCTCCTCGCCAGGTCTGGGGATCTCTTGGGAAGGAGGCCTGTGTCTGTGCTGGCCAGCCTCCCGGCAGCTAGTATTGGGAAGGCAGGCTCTCAGGGAGGGTGCGACACCCTCCTGGCATGGAGTCCACTAAACCACCGGTGCAGTGTGCTTCATATCACCTAGGAAACATGTTACATTCAGACTCCCAGTCCTCACCTCCCCAGGATTTTGGTTTGGTAGCTCTGGAGCTGGGCTCAGGAACCTGCATTTTTTTTTTTAATCAGGCAGACTCTTGAGCCAGAGTAGGCTCAGAGACTCCCAGGAACCTGAATTTTTTAGCAAATACCATGAGTAATTCATGAGCAATTTGTCCACCACATCAGGCGGACTCTGACAGGGCTGAATCTCTTTTGTTTTTTAAGAGTTTAAGTCTAACTCTTTTCATTTTTACCTTAGTGTCTAGTTACATTAGAAGGTCTGTCTCTTTTATAGGTTAAATTCTATCTCTTTTACAGGAAAAGAAATAATTTTTACATTTTTTTTGAGACGGAGTCTCACTGTGTCGCCCAGTCTGGAGGGCAGCGGCATAATCTTCGCTCACTGCAATCCCCACCTTCCAGGTTGAAGCAATTCTCCTGCCTCAGACTCCTGAGTAGCTGGGACTACGGGCATGTACCACCATGCCCGGCTAATTTTTGTATTTTTAGTAGAGATGGGATTTCACTGTGTTGGCCAGGATGGTCTCTACCTCCTGACCTCATGATCCACCCACCTCAACCTCCCAAAGTGCTGGGATTACAGGCGTGAGCCACCATACTCGGCCACATAGTTTCTTAATAATACTTACTGTCAACATATGTGTAAGTCCCTGCAGGTCATATTCTGCTTTTATTGTAGACCCTGAAGCCTGGACTATGGGATTTAAAAGTATCTGAAGGGAGACAGAGAGGACCAGAGAGAAAGCAATAGAGTTGAGGCATGGAGCCTGACAAGGGCCTGGCTGAAACAGAGAGGCCCAGCAATGCCTTGGCCCCAAGAAAACCTCCTTGTCTTTCTGGAATGCTGAGAAGCCCTGAGGAGGTCCTGGGTGGGAAGAGCTAAGCCATGGTGGGTGGGCTCTGGAGGGGTTCAGAGCATGTGCCACAGCAGCCTGTCACATGGGACCACCCATGTGGGTCTCCTGAGCTGGAGAGAAGCAGATGCTTCCTCAACACATCAGTGAGGGCACCTTGGGCCCAGTTGGCTGGGGAAGTGGGATGTGTCAGGTGGGGATGGGATGGCAGCAGAGGAGCTGGTGCTAGTACAGGAGCCACAGCAGGCTGGCTATCCCAAAGCGGGACCTCGCCAATTTCAACATCTGCCCCCAATCCCTGCCTGGTCACCCAAGGAATGTGGCTTTAGATTTGTGGCTCAGGACCCCAGGAGAGGGAGAGGGGGTCTCTCAGCCTCTCTAGATCTTCTTGGCCAGGTAGTGGGAGGTGGCTTCTCCCAGGGGCCCTGGGAGCTGCTGGATGAGATGCTGACTCAGTTATCTCCCAAACTGAGCCATTGTTTTATTTAAAAATAGAGAGAAAATAAACCCACAATGTCACTCCACCCCATGAACACAAGCACTGCTTACATTTAGGTGTAACCCCTTCCAGTCTTGTTTCGTGTGTGTGTGTGTGTACCATAGGTCCATAAAGTTCTGTATTCTATATGACATCATTAGCATTTAAAAAAATTTTTTTTGAGATGGAGTCTCTCTGTTGCTAAGGCTGGAGTGCAGTGGCGTGATCTCAGCTCACTGCAACCTCCGTCTCCTAGGCTTAAGCGATTCTCCTGCCTCAGCTTCCAGAGTAGCTGGGATTCCAGAGTAGATGCCTGCCATCACACTTGGCTAATTTTTGTATTTTTAGTAGAGATGGGGTTTCAACCATGCTGGCCGGGCTGGTCTCGAACTCCTGACCTCAGGTGATCCACCCACTTCAGCCTTCCAAACTGCTGGGATTACAGGTGTGAGCCACTGCACCCAGCCACTATTTGCATTTTCTATGTTGCCACAGAGTCTTTGTGACCATCATTCCCAAAGGCTGCCTGGTCTACTGAGATGATAGGCCATAGTTTCCTTAAAAATCCTCTGTTGTCTTCTGACCCACACAATGACACTAAGTTTTACCTGGGGCCAGACTCCCATGGCCTGAAGTCAGCCCTGTTCAGACCCTAAATCTTGGCCCTCTCAATCCAGTCCCTCACTCCCTGACCTCTTCCTGCATTCTTCTGCCTGCTCCAGACTTTTTGATATAATTTGTATATCACACTCACCACCACCCCTAGATCTGACAACTTAGATGCCTTATCAAATACTGAAAAAAACCTGAATTACCATCAATTTTCGAGCTTCCTAGTATACTATAAAATGTAAATATGCCTCAAGAGGGTTATGAAGATTGTCAGCTATTTCAGGCTAGGTGTGGTGGCTCACACCTGTAATTCCAGCACTTTGGGAGGCCAAGGGGGGTGGATTTCTTGAGCCCAAGAGTTTAGGACCAGCCTTGGCAACATGGTAAAACCCCATCTCTACTCAAAATACAAACATAAGCCAGTCTCATAACCCAGTCTCAAAACAAATAAATAGATTAAAATTAAAAAAGATTATCAGCTATTTTAATGTTTACACTGAACAATTAATATTCCTTTCACCTAGTAATGTGGTATAACATTGTTATGAAACTCACAAGAAATGTAGAAATTCATAAGGTACCACAGGTGATATCAACTGTCCCTATGTAGAGAAAAGATCAAAGCCAAATGACAAATGTTCTCTTTTGGTCCTGTCAGAGTCACTCTCTGGGACTTCAAATGTGATCGCATTTGAAGAAAAAAATAGCAGAAGTCCACATCTGAGACCCATCGAGACCTGAGCCAGTGGCTCTCCATACTCTTTGTGTCTGTACCCAATTAAAAACAAAAGAAAACAGGCTGTCCAGGCTGCTTCTCTAAAACTGACCCTTGGCCTACCTTCTCAGGCTGATTTTAGCACCCATCCTCAGATCTGATGTCTTCTTGCCCAAAGTACCTCCCCAGCCACTCAACCCTAGTTCCTGGGATCCTGCCTTGGGTCAGCCCCCTTGGCTAGTACAAGAGGGTATCTGGAACATCTGGTGGCTTCTAATATTTTCACTATTGTAAATGTGATGGATGAGTTTCTCTAACCCTGTCAGTCCCTTTCCCCTCTCTATGCTCATCCCTTTTAACCTAATTCCTACTGAAGAGGGAGCCTTTTAACCTCATAAATCATTAGAGTGATACATGGAGAATCCACTCTAAGCAGAGAAGCAGATTATCTCGAGGGCCTTACACTCAGAGGATGGGCGGATGTGGAGTAGGTGGTTCTATCTACCTCGGGCATAAGGGTCATGGGGAACAAACCAGATTTGCTGGCTACTAACCAAAGGGGATAAAGCTTATTTTCTAAAAGAAGGTTAGACAAGGAGGAAGAGAGAGAGATCAAGGGAAACAGAGATTATGGGACATCGTGGGAGCTGTTTCTGGAAGGCAACCCAATGGAAAGGGCGGGGAACCCTCTGTGTCTCAAATGAGTGGAGGTCGGTACTTGCTGGCAGTAGATTCAGCTTTAATCCATATCTGAACAGGGAAAGGCAGAATGTGGCCATGAATGCTTTGCTCAAATACATTTTTCTGTACTTAAGATTATCTCTTTTCCCCAAGGGGCCACATTTCTGTGGCTCTTCCCATATACTGCTGGATTGCTTTCTAGAAGATAGGTACCACTTGACAATTTCATGACCCAAACAGGGCAAGAGAGGATCCTATTTTTGGCACATATAAGTATGCAATATATAAGTGATTAATAGCAAGCAGAACAGAGAATCCCCAGGCTGTGGGGCAGGGGTGCTGGTGCTGGAGGGAGAACGTCCACATCTTTAACCTCTGGGGCCACTTCGAGTACCCTTGCAGGTTTTAAGCGTCATTAGTAGATGTTGCTGAGCCGAATGGATATGGCAAAGGCTGAGTAGATGTCAGAGCAGGGCAGGTGGGGAACAATTCTCAGGAATCCCACAAGGCCTAGACATAACAGTGTGATTCTCAGGGCAGGACTTAGTTCAGGGCCCTGTCATCAGAAGGCTCCTGTAGCCTCTACGCTCCAGCCCTGAGAACTCCATCCAGATTCAGATTCCTGAGGGCCTGTCTGCTCTAGCCGGGGCTGGGATGGGAGGTGCCAGAATCCCACAACTGACAGCTCCAACAGGACTGTCAGGAGAGAGGTGATTTGCTCAAAGAAAAATTGAGATGGAGGCAAAAGCCACAGCTCTCCACTAACCACAGTGCTAAAACCTCGGGGGCTGCTATGTACCAGAACTAGTTGACACAGTAGAGCCACGGGCCAAATCTGGCCCATGACTTGATATTTTATAGCCCAGAAGGAAAGAATATTTTTTTTCTCTTGTTGCCCAGGTTGGAGTACAATGGCACCATCTCAGCTCATTGCAATCTCTGCCTCCTGGGTTCAAGTGATTCTCCTCAGACTCTCGAGTAGCTGGGATTACAGGCCTGCGCCACCATGCTTGGCTAATTTTATACTTTTAGTAGAGACAGGGTTTCTCCATGTTGGTCAGCCTGGTCTCGAACTCCCAATCTCAGGTGATCCGCCCACCTCTGCCTCCCAAAGTGCTGGGATTATAGCCGTGAGCCACCACTCCCAGCTGGAAGAGTGGTTTTTACAGATTACTATCTACAATTGATTTCATTACAGGGAACACCAACTTTGAACCTCAATTAAGTAAAATGTTGCCCTCCCAACCCTGCAAAAGGCAAAACAAAACGAAACACATTCATCTAATTAGTAAACCTGTGTTACGAAAAACTTTCTGGCTGGACACTGACTAATGTCTGTAATACCAGCACTTTGGGAAGCCAAGGTGGGAGGATCGCATGAGTCCAGGAGTTTAAGACCAGCCTGGACAACATAGTGAGACCTCATCTCTACAAAAAACTTAAAAAGTAGCTGGTTGCACTAGTGCATGCCTGTAGCTCCAAGCTGCTTGGGAGGATCACCTGAGCCCAGGAGGTCAAGGCTGCAGAGAGCCATGCATTTGAGCCTGGGAGACAGAATGAGACCCTGTCTCAAAAAACAAAAACCAACACAGAGAAACAACCCTGTTACTAATTATTATTAGTTTTAAATTTTTCAATAAAATTTTTGGATGTGTTTACAAGCTTATTAAGTAAGTACCTACCTAACATCCTCAGTTTTGTCTCTTGGTCTGCAAACCCCAATATTTACTATAGGGCTCTTTGCTGCCCCTTACTCTAGGGCAGTGCTTCCGAAATTCTGGTGATCATAGAATCACCTGGAGAGTTGTTAAAACAGGCCCTAGCCCCAGATATTCTAATTTAGTAGGTTAAACATAGACTTTACTATATGACCTGTCAATTCCACTCCTAGGTATATACCCAAGAGATTTGAAAATACATGTCAATTCAAAAACTTGCACATGAATGTTCATGGCAGCATTATTCACAATAGCCAAAAATTGGAAACAATCCAGTATCTATTAATTGACAAATGGATTACACATTATGGTATATCCATATGAGGTAGGAAGTAAGACTTGACTCCAGAGATGGAGGTCAGATACCAGACCAAATTGAGGAATAGCTTAAACAAGGAAGCAGCAGAAGCAGCTTTCCAGAAGACATGCCCACCACTGTGCCCTGTCAGTTTACCATTGCCATGCCACCAGTGTGCCCTGTCAGTTACCACTCCTTTCCATGGCAATGACCCGCTGACCCAAACATTACTACCACTTCCCTAAAAATTTCTGCATAAACCACCCCTTAATCTATACGTAATTAAAAGGTGGTATAAATATGACTGGAAAACTGCCCTGAGCTGCTAACCTTTGCCTGTGGGGTAGCCCTGTCCTGCAGGAGCAGTCACGGAGCTGTAACACTGCTGTTTCAATAAAGCTGGTTTCTACCTCTTGCTTGCCCTTGAATTCTTCCCTGGGCAAAGCCAATAACCCTCATGAGCTAAGTCCCACTTTGGGACTCACCTGCTCTGCATCACATGCAAGAGATTATTATGCAGCCATGAGATGAAATGAAGCTGATACATCCCACCACATGGATGAACCTTGAAAACACGCTAAGTGAAAAAAGCCAGACCAAAAGGCCACAGATTATATGACTCCATTTATATGAAACATCCAGACTAGGCAAGTACTTTGGAAGGGAGATGAGTTGTTGTCAGGGAATGTAAGACAGTGGAAGTGGAGAGTGACTGCTAATGAGTACAAAATTTTTTTTGTGTCAAAAAAAGTTCTAGAATTAGATAGTGGTGATGGTTGAACAGTCTTCTGAATATACTAAAAACCACCGAATTGTATACTCCTGAATGTCACCAGGTTCCCCAAACTTACAAAAGGTATTTTATGGTATGTGAATTACATCTCAATAAGAAAATAAATAAAACACACAACCCATGATTTTGAACACAATCTGGAACTAGTTCTCAGAAAATGATTTTGCTTGAGGTATGATGTATACTAAAGAAAAAAGACTGCTACTCTTTGAGTGCAATTCAATTTTTTCACTAGCATCTCTCTCAATGTTCTTTCTCATCAAAGTCAATGAGAAAACAGAATTCCTGGAAAGAAACTTTACTACTAACAAGACCTAAAACCATCAGTAAGTTAAGGGCACTGCTCTGGGGCCCTTGGGATCAATGCCAGACTGGCTGTTTTGACTAACTTATCATGAAATGAATGATGACAACAATCCAGTGGAAATTCCTTTTTATGGAAAGAATTTATAGCACCCTTTGTGTCTGTGACCAAAATGACCATGGATGTGGTAAAGTCAGAAGGTATATCTGCAGCCACAAAACAGATTTGAGCTTTTGTCTTGCAAAATCCATCTGCACATCTTAGCTGCATTCACTCATGCCAGAGATTAAGTCATCACCTTGGTCAGGGTTTCAGTGAAGGCTAAATCAGATCCAGGGAGAGAGAGCAGGCAGTGTCAGTGCCCGTCTTCCAGGAGATGCCCCAGAAAGGCTGAAATACAATGCCCCAGTGGCTAGCTGTTGCTGGAAAGTAGCAAACAGGAAGGTACAAAAGGTTTAAAAAAGGGGCTCCTGAATGTCACCAGGTTCCCCAAACCTCCAAGAGGAAGCTGTACCCAGATTCTGCTTCCATACCCTTATGCTATAAAGCAAAGCCTTGGGCTGTGTATGCATCCAGGACTCTTCCATGAGCTCTAGTATCTGCAGACGGTGTGGGCCAGGAAGAAGCAACTAACCTGCTCCCAGAAGTGAGGATTTCCTGTAGCTCCTTGACCTGGCCTGCCCTGGGATGGCTCCAACCCTACCAGTACATGTGAGTTGCCTTATAGCTGCTGTTTATTTTTGAAAGGACGCATGTTTGGTGACCAGCATTTCACGTCAAAGTTGAAAGTGCATGACCAAGGGATCCTGTTACTCAGGGAGAGCTCTAGCTGGCCATTATCTCTGCCTAATTATTCTTCCAGAATCTCAGTTACCAATCCTGTCATTCATCTGCTCATAAACCTTCTATGGCTTCCCACCAACCAAATTAAATCCAAGTCTGGAAACAGGCATTCATGAATCCAGCTCAGCAATATAGCAATATACACTTTTGCATTGCCAACTACCTGGAGTTAGTACAGACTCCACAGGTTAAGGACGTTGTCATCAACAAGACTGCCCTCACTTCAGACACCCCACATAGCGTGGGGGTTCTCAGGCCCTCTGCAATTCTGACCAGCTGGCTACAAATGTGGGGTTTCCCCACAACCCCCTCATATTTGATAATATGCTACAAAAATGACTCACAGAACTCAGCAAAGTGGTATACCTACCATTACAGTTTTATTATCAAGGGTACAAATCAGAACCAGCCAAATGAAGAGATCCGTAAGGTGAGATCTGGGAGAATCCCAAACCCAGAGCTTCCATTTATTCCTCCCATGGAGTCAGTATGCAACCCTCCTAGCACATCGGTGTTCACCCACCAGGAGCTTTGATGTCCAGAGTTTTTACTGGGGTTTCATTATGAGGCATGATTGATCAAATAATTGGCCATGTGATTAAACTCAATCTCTAGCCTCCTTCCCTCCCTGGAGGTCAGACGGATATCATCTGGTTGGTTCCTAATACCTAGTCCCCATTCTGAAACTATCTAGGGGCCCACAATGAGACACCTTGTTAGTATAAACTCAGGTGTGGTTCCAGTGGCTATGAATAACAAAGACACTCCTATCACTTGGGAAATTCCAGTCGTTTAGAAGCTCCCTCTCAGAAACCCAAGACAACCAGACAAATTATCATGCAATAAGTGCCAGCCTATCTTTACCACAGTATGCCCATGACCTCTCTTCTATGCCCTTGGCTTAGGTCAGGTAGAGTGGCTTGCTCCTCTCCATGTGGACGGAGAGTTTTTTCACCTCGCCTCCTTGTTTTTGCAATTCCTTTGTCTGGAATTGCCTCCATGAGGGTAACCATCCTTCGTGTAGACGTAACTGTCCTCATTTCAGATGAGAAAGTTGAGGACTAGATTAAATCATTTTTCAAAGACAACTGGTTCTATATGATAAAACCAGGACATAAAAACAGGCCTGTCTAAAGCCTCAACCTGTGTGATCCCACACTATCATCTGGCATTCCCGTGGGCAGTAGGGTTGGCTGATATTATTGAAATCCCTGCAAGCTTATTCTGTAATTATTCTCTCATGAAAAAATGGCTTGAAGAGGGCAAACCTGCCATCACTAACAATGCCACCTTGGGGAAGCTAAACTCCAAAACTAACAGATACCCTCAACTGCAAGTAATAGAAAGGCCCACAAAAATACCCTTAAACCAGGAGTTGGCAAGCTTTTTCTGTAAAGGGCAAAGGGCCAGAGAGTAAATATTTGAGACTTTGCAGGTCTTAAGTTCTCTGTCATGACTACTCATTCCTGCTGTTGTAGCACTAGACAATATGTAGGCAATACACAAACAAATGGGCATGACTGTATTCCAATAAAACTTTATTTACAAAAATCAAGCAGTGGGCCAGACTTGGCTCCTGGGTCATAGTTTGCCAACCCCTGTCTTAAACCAAGAGGACATTTATTCATCATATAACAAGAAGTCTAGAAATAGGGTGGATCCAGGTGACCTACTCAGGCAGCTCAGCAGCATCTTCAGATCCCAGGTTCCTCCCTGCCATTTGCAGATGACAACATCCAGAAACAGAAAACTTCATGCCTCCTTAGTAAAAATAGTTCACAGGCTAACCCCTGGCTAAGGTGAAAGGAATTATCCAGATTGCCTTCGATAAATGGTCTCATCCCTGACTGCAACATTAGAATCACCTGAGAACTTTTAAGAAAACACCTGGGCCCATACCAGAGCTTTGTATTTAATGGTTCTGAGGTGGGGCCTTCACATTAATATTTTTTAAAGCCATTCATAGCTGGAAAGGCAAAGCATTGGCAGACTAGTCAAAACTCATTGCACACAAAGGCCAATTCATGATCACCATTGAAAGGGTATTTTAGCAAAGAGGAAGAAGGATATATTAGTCTGTTTTCATGCTGCTAATAAAGACATACCCAACACTGGGCATTTTACAAAAGAAAGAGGTTTAATTGGACTTACAGTTCTACAGGGCTGGGGAAGCCTCACAATTATGGCAAAAGGCAAGGAGGAGCAGATCCCATCTTACGTGGATGGCAGCAGACAAAGAACAAGGAAGATGCAAAAGCAGAAACCCTTGATAAAACCATCAGATCTCGTGAGACTTACTTACTACCATGAGAACAGTATGGGGAAACTGTCCCCATGATTCAGTTATCTCCTACTAGGTGGGAATTATGGGAGTGAAATTCAGGATGAGAATTGGGTGGAGACACAGAGCCAGACCATATCAAAGCACGAAGGCTGAAGGGCAACCAACAGGCTTGGCTGCATTCCAATGTGATGCTTTTCGTCTGCAAAATGGAAATCAATGTAGAACCTACTTCAAAGGTCCCCACAAAATTTAAATAAAGCAGCGTGCCTGGTACAGTGCCTGGCAAAAAATAAGCACTCAGTGCATTAGCAGTTGATTGCTCTTAATTTTGAAGTTATGAAGTCCTCCTAGATGTTTTATGTACATTTTAGAGCATGTTGGTTTTTTATGGGATTTGAACCCCAGCCTTTCCTCCGCTATCTGGAAAACTGGGAGTGGCTGGTATTTAGAAAATGCAAGTGACTCACCACAACCCTTTCCTCACAAATATTTCATGTGAAAACACAGCACAGAGATTGATTGATCTCTACTCTCTCTTGAAAAGCATCATGGCACAAACTCCTTCCTGAGGGCCATTTGGAAGTCTCACTCTTCCTTAGTCATAGAAGACTTTCTCCCCCATTCTGCTCTGGGCCCTCTTCTCCCTGTTTTCCCATTTATTTCCGTGCACTTTTCAAAGCAAAGTGGGAAATCTCTCTTAATGCTCCCTTCCTGCTTCTAGTTGTTTTCTATGGCTGCTGCAACAAATTACCATGAACTGAGAGGCTTAAAGAAAAATAAATGTATGACCTTATAGCTCTAAAGGTCACAAGTGTTAAGACGGGCCTCAGGGCACTAAAATCCAGATTCCAGCAAGGCTGTGTTCCTATCTGGAGAGACCACATATTCTCGCTTTGTCCAGATCCTAGAAGTGGCCTGCATTCCTTGGCTTGTGTCCCCTTCCATCTTCTCTCATGGCACCCCGTTGACTCACCGTTCTACCCCTTTCTTCCACATCTAAGGACCATTAAATGTGATGACACTAGGTCCCTCCAATCCACCTGGATTATTGTGGATAATCCAGAATGATCTTCACGTCTCAGGATTCTTAACTTAAAGTAACCCGTAAAGTCCCTTTTGCCACATAAGGTAACATTCACAGGTTCCAGGGAGATGGATGTGAACATCTTCTGGGGGGTATTATTTTGTCTACCACAGTTTGTGATCTCTAATGCTCCCCATTCCTCTCCAGCCTCCCATTCCTCCTTTTCACCTACAGGACTCTGTCCTCTCCCTGTTGGCCTCCTGCAGGGTCCAGATGGCCATTCCTGAAACAGAGGCACTGATGTCCTGGCATGTGGAGCTGCTGAGAGGTTTAGATTAATGTTTATGAGTGCTTAGAACAGTATCTGGTGCACAGTAGGGCTACAAAAGTGTTTATTAGCTGCCACTACAGGCCTGCCCTACTTGGAATGGGACTTCTACTTCACAATTGGCCTTCTTAAAGGGTGCCTACTTTTTTTAAAAGCTTGAACAGTTCAAAAACAGCCAATAACTTGTAACAGCTTTCTAGAAACTATAAATAAGCATGGCTGGGGGCAGTGACTGATGCCTATAATCCCAGCACTTCAGGAGGCCAAGACGGGTGGATCACCTAAGGTCAGGAGTTCAAGACCAGCCTGGGCATCATGGCAAACCCCATCTCTACTAAAAATGCAATAATTAGCTGGGCATGGTGGCACATACCTGTAATCCCAGCTACTCAGGAGCCTGAGGCAGGAGAACTGCTTGAACCTGGAAGGTAGAGCTTGCAGTGAGGTGGGTTGGCGCCATTACACTCCAGCCTGGGCCACAGAGTGAAACTCTGCCTCAAAAAAAAAAAAAAAAAAAAAAAGAAACTTTATCAACCAGTATTTCTTCAAGTGTCCACCTGCATCAGCATCTCCTGGGGTGCTTTTAAAATTACATTTGATTGTTTTCCATGCTAGTTTGTCAACCTCCGTATGGAACGCCAGCATTTGGGAGTTTATAATTTGCAACCAGAACAAAAAAGAAGAACCCCATCCCACTGCCTCACTCAGCCCCTCTGCTGCTAACAACAGCACTCACTGCAGGGCCAGGGACTGAAGTCTTCCTTGAAGGATGCTCAGCTGGGGCCTTCCTTGGGGACCCACCATTAAATGCTAGGGAAGGCCTTCTCTTAGGAAGAGGGTGTGAGGGCAGGGAATGGGTGGGAAGGAGGTAGATGGTGACTGTCTGACCAGTGGTATTTATCCTTTTGGAGGTCCCTGACCCTCCAAGAGCCTGGTGAAAGCCAAAGATCTCTTTTCATACCTGGGTGCCAGGTATGGACAGCTGGCCCGATGACCACTGAGAGAAAAAGAGGCGGCTGGAGCCCCCAGCCAGACCATGGTCCAACCTGTCTCTCTGTTGGCCTCAGTATGAGCAGAGGATGCAAGAGGCAGAAAGAGGTCCAACTGTGAAAGCTGCAGGACGTGAGATGCAGAACTCGGTGTGAGCTCAGCTCCCGCCCTGGGACTTCTCAGCTGGTGCTGAGGGAACTTCTAAGCCCTAGAACCTGCAAAGGCCCCAGGCCCTTCTGTTTAATGAATGAAAAGAATCTTCTTCCCTCCTTCTGAGGCATTCCAGGCCTTTCCAGGGCCCACCCAAAACTTAAATAAGCAGCCCACAGGGATGGTGTGTATCCAGAACTAAAATAAACGTAAATAATATCCCAGAAAAGTATAAATTGTGTATTTAGGAATTGGAATGTATGAGCAGGGGTTTCTCTTCCTCTATTATAGCTTTCACGAAAGGGAGACAAATAATAAAGCTCCCTTGGGCTAAAGTTAGAGTCGACATATAGTTTACACCAGAAAATATACACTTAGGTATCCATTTTGAACACATGTACTTCCAGTGTGAAATCCTCTCAGTGACCCAAGCTCCTTAAAGCAAAGCAAAGAGCAGGGAGGTCTCTGTGTGGTCCAAATGCTCCAGAAGGAAGGAAAGTGGCATCTATTGAACGTTTACCACCTGCCTGGCACATATCTCACACCCTCATAACTACACTGTGAAATCCATTTTTGTTTCGAAGCAGGGTCTTACTCTGTCACCCAGGCTGGAGTGCAGTAGTGCAATCTCAGCTCACTACAACCTCCGCCTCCCAAGTAGCTGGAACTATAGGCACGTGCCACTACAACCAGCTAATTTTTTGTATTTTTTTTTTTAGTAGAGATGCAGTTTTACCACATTGGCCAGGCTGGTCTTAAACTCCTGACCTCAGGTGATCCACCCACCTCAGCCTCCCACAGTGCTAAGATTGCAGGTGCGAGCCACTGCATTCAGAGAAATCAATTTTATTAGCTCAGTTTTTCAGGTGGGGAAACTGAAGCTTGGAATTGACAAGTAAATTGCCCGGCAATGTGGGGAACAAGACCATGAGTCTGAAGCCAATTTCTCTAAGGATTTATTTGCCTAATCACCTATTTCATCTTCTAGCATCCTAGTTTCCCCTACTTTTATAAGTATTTGAAGAACTCTATTAAAAGCTCTTCTAAAGATAAGTATTTTTGGCCTAGCACAGTGGCTCATGCCTGTCATCACAGCACTTTGGGAGGCTGAGGCAGACAGATCACTTGAGTTTCAGAGTTCGAGACCAGCCTGGCAACATGGTGAAACTGTGTCTACTATAAATTAAAAAAAATTAGCCAGGTGTAGTAGTGGGTGCATGTAATCCCAGCTACTCAGGAGGCTAAGACAGGAGACTGGCTTGAACCCAGGAGGCAGAGGTTGCAATGAGGTGAGGGTGCACCAGTGCACTCCAGCCTGTTGCCCAAAAACAAAAACAAAAAGCAAAACCCACAGATGCCTGGGCCTCACTCCAGACCAAATTAACCCAAATTCCTCAGGGTAGGGGCCACACATCAGCATTTTAACCTATTCTCCAGGTGCTTCTTCCACACCCCAAGGTCTAAAACCCACTTCTCTTGACATCTCTTGGAGGGGTTTTGTCTGCATGTCCCGTCTCCCCTCCCAATGCCCCTCCAGTGGCCCTTGGGGGACTCAGAATCAAGGAGTGGGTTACAGGTCCCAGCCACTGCCTCTGGGTGGTTATCATACCTCCCCACTCTATTTCTGCCCTCAGTTTACAGATGGTGAGTGTGGCTGCCCCGGGACTGGTGGATGGTTGGAGCGCCATCATCCCTTCCCAGTTGAAGGCCATTATTTCTTGGGAAGAGCAGGTCTGCTGGATTAACAAGCTACCCTGGCTTTCCAGGGGTTAATCCTGTTTCCTCAGAGGTTGCCAGTCTGAGGCTGCTGACTCCACCGCACCCGTTAGCCCAAGCACTCTCCTGCTGAGCTGGGCATTTGTGCCTGTGCTTTCCTGGCTGCACTGGGCGGGTGGGGGCTGCTGCTTTGCAATCTGGTGTCTCCCCAGCTGGGTGACCTTGGGAAGGTCACTTAACCCCTCTGAGCCTCAGTATTCCCCTGCAAAATAGACAGGATGGTTCCCACCTCAGAAGGATATTATGAGGATTAAATAGATCTCCACCCACTCTCACAACACTCCAAGTTTTTCATTCAAAGTATGTGCATTAATCATTGTTCAATGTTTGTCTCTAGCTGGACTAAGAGAACCACTAGGGCCAGGCCTATGTCCATGTCTCAGAATCTTAAAACAGGGACTGGCACCTCGTAGTTGCTCATTTATTCAACTCTTGTTAAATAAATGAATAAGGATGGGCAAGGCGAGGAATGGCATCTGTTGTTGATGAGTCTTAATTCCCTTCCTTTGCTTCCATAAGATACTTCCAGAACAACCTCTACAGATGTATATTCTTTTGTTACCAGCTATGCAGGGCAGCAACTTCCCTCACCCAACTCCTTAAAACAAGGGACCCCACCACATACTCACTGGCCTTCTCCGTGGTCTTCTCGTGGGAACAGATGTGGCCTCATTGGTGGCCCAGAAGAAGCATGGATGTCAGAGTATAAATCCAGCAGGTTAAGATGGCACAGCTGGGCTGGGCACAGTGGCTCACCCCTGTAATCCCAGTACTTTGAGAGGGTGAGGGTGGATCACCTGAGGTCAGGAGTTCAAGACCAGCCTAGCCAACATGGTGAAACCCTATCTCCACTAAAAACACAAAAATTAGCCGGGTGTAGTGGGAGACACCTGTAATCTCAGCTACTCAGAAGGCTGAGGCAAGAGAATTGCTGGAACCAGGGAGGCATTCAGCAACATTGGTGGCATAAAAGAATAACCATTTTATTAGGCTCACAGATTCAGAGGCTTAAGAATTTGACCAGGGCTCAACAGGGGGCTTGTCTCTGGTCTCCAATGTCTAGGACCTGGATTGTGAAGACTCAAATGGCTGGAGTTGACTGGGAAGGTTGAGGGCTGAAGTCACCTGGGGGCTTCTTCCCTCACATGCCTGGTTCCTGGACTGAGATGTCTCCGTGGGGACTGTCAACCAGAGTGCCTTCACATGGCCCACCTATGTAGTTTGGGCTTCCTCACAGCATGGTAGCCTTGGGATAGTTGAACTTCTTACCCAGAGGCTCAGGACTCCAAAGGCAAGTGTTCCATTAACAAAGGCAGAAGCTGATGGCCTGGGATGAGAGCTGGTGGGAGGTGATTGGATCATGGGGGTGGTTCCCCCACATTGTTCTCATTGTAGTAAGCTTTCATGAGATTTGATGGTTTTATAAGGGGCTCTTCCCCCTTCACTTCCTACACACACTCTCTTGCCTGCTAACACGTAAGACATGCCTTTTCCCCTTCCATCATTATTGTAAGTTTCCTGAGGCCTCCCCAGTTAGGCAGAACTATGAGTCAACTAAACCTCTTTTCTTTCTAAATTACCTAGTTTCCGGTATTTCTTTATAGCAGTGTGAAAATCGACAAATACAACTTTTTTCCTTGCTGCTGAAGACTCTCCTCATCATGCACATACACAGCTCACCAGGGAGACAGAGATCACAGTGGGGTGGGGGGTGGGCACCAACAGAATCCTCCCAACCAGTTGGGGAAATACCAGAGCAAAGGAGACTGTGTCCACTGTCCATTGGGAACCCTGAGTGTGTGGAACCCTCCTCTATTATGGCACCCAGAGTCAATCAGAGCCTCCCTGGGCCCTATAGTAATGAGGGGCCAGCTGGTTTTCCAACACTTCAAGGAAGGCATAGAAGGTGCTGGGCAGGGCCTGGTGGGCTGGGAGGGCCTCAAGTACAGAGTCGAGAGGACAGAGAGTGTGTGGATTAATTACTACAGAAAAAAGACATGGATTTAGCAGACACCAATAAGGTGGGGTGACCACGCCCAAGAGGCTAGCAAAGAGATACCGATGAGCACAGCTCAGCTCTGCCCCTCCTCCAGCTCCCCCTCCTATGGCACAGAAGCCCCTGGAACTAAGTAAATGCCCTGACAAGGAAAGCTGAAGCAATTTGGGATAGATTGAATTTAAGTCTGAAATGTCTGAGTTCAGCTGACATTGATTATTAAATTAACTGAAATGTTTTTGGCAGGTGGACAGAATGGGGAGTCTGTAGGAGAAATAGAGAAATATGAAGCTGCACTGTTAGAGACCCCAAGATTTGCAGCTAATTCATTTCTTCTTTCTGCCTAGCAAGGGACTGGCTGAGACCTCAGGCCTTTCCAGCTGTGAGACCCACTGTGGCTCTGATCCCCAGGCTTTATGACTCTGCTACTTCTACTGCTGCATCCCAGGAGACTGCCAAAGTGTGTGCAGTTCACGTCCCAGTGGGGCTCTGCTGACCCAGCCCTGAAAAATGCTTTATCCCTGAGTCATTCAGACAACTGATATTGTTGAGAAACCACAGCATGCGGGCCCTCGGCTGGGCATTGTGCCTGCTTCTGGGGACAGTCAATTGAATAAGACACTGCCCTCATCTTCAACATGTTTACAATCCTGTGGCAACAAAAAATTAGAAGCCACTAGTTCTAGGACCTTAATTAGGAATTTCTCCTGATTGCTGCTTTTGTTAAGAATTGACATGAGCACATCTCTGCCTAATCAGTCAACAAATATTTATTGAGCACCTGCTATGCACCAGGCTCTGTTTTAGGGACTTGGGAGTATATCGGTGAACTTTTTCTGAGACAGGGTCTCCTTCTGTTGTCCAGGCTGAAGTACAGTTGTGCAAACACAGCTCACTGCATCCTCAACCTCCTGGGCTCAAGCAATCCTCGCACCTCAGCCTCCCAAGTAGATGGGACCATACGGGTATGCCACCACACCAGGGTGATTTTTATATTTTTTGTTAAGAAAGGGTCTTACCATGTTGCCCTTGTTGGTCTTAAATACCTGGGCTCAAGTGATTTTCCAGCCTCAGCCTCCCAAAGCACTGAGATTAGAGGCATGAGCCACCACACTGGGCCGTGATCAATTTAACTCTAAGGCATTTCCCACTCCCACCCGCATTCCTTGAACTTCCATCCTCCTTTGATCCTCAGTCAAGGCCAACTTCAAAAACCCCTTGGTAATCAGCTGGGGGCTTGCAGGCCCCAGACCTTCAGCAGTTTGTGAGAATGTCCCATGAGGAACATTTTTTTTTTTTTGTCAAAAGAATGCCAAGGGTTTAATTACTGTGTGGCCCATGGAGGTGATTTCCATTTATCAGCCGGAACCCAGACAGATCTAGGAAGGCCAGTTGTGTAAGGCTGTGGCCTGTGGCCTGCTCTTACCAGCAAAGGATAACCCTGGGGCCTGTGCCCCCGGCAGGGGCAGCAGGAATGCTTTGAATGCCTCCCGTGTGTGGCCTTGGGTTTTACCACAGGCTACAGCAGGTAGTTTAATTAATCAATGTCCACTGCTTGTCATTTATCATTAGCAAAAGAGGAGGGGTTGGAGGTGGGGACAGACAAGAGGGCAGGGAAGCTTTCTCCAAACAAGGTGCACTGATAAATGAAAGCTTTATCCATCAGTCTCATAGGCGGGCTGCTGTTGCACAGCCCCACGCGGCTTTCCTCTGGTTCAGAGGCCAATCTCATCTTTCTGAAGGGCTTTGCAGCAGCGGGAGCGGATTTCATCTATAATTGTGTTTCCCCTGTCAAATCTCAGCAAAGGACCATGTTGTGTGTTACGGAGGAGAAAGTAGCATGTGCACCCATGGGACTGGTTCCCATCAGGGCCGCAGACTGAATCTCTATCGTGGCTGCAGCCCGAGGCTGGATTTTGTTTGACTGCAATGGCATTTGACAAATCGGAAATTTTTACATAAAAATTCAAGTTTCTGGCTTCCACTGAAAAAGCAAGGTAAGGCAAAACCAAGTCCTCTTTTTCAGTAGGGCAACAAGCAGCTCATGGCCAGCTTAGGCAGACAGGGCAGCCTTGTGAGGTTGTGTGAGTTGTGCACTGCACAAAAGCACCTGGCAGAAGGGGCAAATGGAGGCTGAATCCAGGCCAGGCTGTCTTTCCAGCAGAAGCCCTGTAGGCAGGACATGGGCCTTCCACTTCACCACCACCACCACCAATTCCTGCTGCTGTACTCACCTGCTCCATTCATTTACATTACCTACCTGAGCTTGGTAAGCACACAGCGTTTTGATTTCTAGCATACATTCAGGGCACTGTTTTGTCTTCTTTATGTGGGAAATGCCTCTTCAACCTTCAAGGCTCAGCTCAACTCATAGAAGTTCCCTGGTGGTATCCTGGTCTGTATTTTCTCAGTGGCAGTCACCACTGCTATTACAGTACTCTGCACATCTCTGTGCTCTAATTTGTTAGTGGGTCCTGTTTCCTGCAAACTTTGACCCCTTGAAGATAGATCCCACCGTTTCTACTTTTCCTCTGCCTGGCACATAATGGGCACATCAATTCTAACTAGCAATTGATCAATCCAATTTTATGTCCTGCCCTTTGTCCTCTACCCTGCTTCTGAACCATCATGTTCAATTGTGATATTCACACTTTGGTGACCCTGACTCCAAATCTCACTTAATACACCCAAGGCCAGCCTCAGTGATCTGCTTCATAGCCAGGACTTTGGGTGGGTCTGCCCAGAAAGTAGAGCACCCTCAGAGAATGTGGCTTTGGAATTTATCACACCTGGGGCCTTTTGTGTCATTTAAGATCTAAACTTGTAACCATGCTAGCTTTGTTTCTAATGTGACAACATCACAAACCACCAGTCCAGAAGCCTGATCCATAATCCCACTTCCTAATGGTTAAGTCTCATGCTGGGTCCTCAATGTGGTTAGCTGCACAAGACATAAACCAAATCTTCACTGAATCCTCGACCCACATCAGTAACTCAAGTGCGTCAATCGTAATGAACCTCCTGGAACTCAGTATTTATGATGATTTTTGATATGGGGGTCTCAGACCAAAGTGCAGCGGCAGGATCAGGGCTCCCTGCAGCCCCAACCTCCCAAGCTCCAGAGATCCTCCCTCTTCAGCCTCCTGAATAGTTGGGAATAGAGATGCCTCCCACATCACCCAATTAATTTGTGTATTTTTGTGGAAAAGGGATCTCGCCATGTTGCCCAGGCTTGAAGCTGGTTCAAGCAATTGGGTTCCTCAGATTTCCTAAATAGACCACGATATTCTGCCTTGACTCTGGGGGACACAAATATACCTTCCCTCAGGCCGATGACCTCAGGCCTCCATGGTCCCTGGAGCTCTAGGAAAGGAGGGAGTGGTCTCATGCCCACACCCAGTTCCCTGGGTCATAAGCCTGGATCTGGAAAAGGAAATGGTCCTTGAGAAGACGGGGACTCCTCAGATACCCCTCCCTCCCTTCATCCAGCCTCCAATCCACTTGATTCCTCCCCATGTCCCCACACCCCACTCACCTCCTCCAACTCCTCTGGGGAAACACAAGCTCTCCAGCGCATGGAACAGAAGAACTGGAACCGAAGCTTCTGGAACAAGGGTCACTGGGAGCAGTTCTCCCCATACAAGAAGTAAAAGATGGCTTGTTTGGGGGCCTCGTCAACCTCCTCCATGTCATTGGACAGGTAGCTGGGGGCAGAAATCAGGTTGCTGCTGAGAGACACCACCAGGAGGGACCTCCGGCTGAGGTCAACTTCCCAGAGAGAAGGGCAGGGGACTGTCCTCAGCTCAGGGCTGGTACCTACCCTGCAGAGAGCCTTCCTCAGGAGGGACCTGCTGGACAGGGACCTGCTGAAAGGTTTCTCTCACACCTTCAGGATGGAGAGAAACAAAAACCCAACTGGTGGCCGAGAGTGGTGGCTCACGTCTGGAATCGCCACACTTTGGGAGGCCAAGGCAAAAAGATTGCTTGAGGCCAGGAGTTTGAGACAAGCCTGGACAACATAGCAAGACCCTTGTCTCTATTAAAAAGAGAAAAAAAACTCTCGGCCATGCATGGTGGTTCACGCCTGGAACCCCAGCACTTTGGGAGGCTGAAGCAGGTGGACTACTTGAGGCCAGGTGTTTGAAACCAGCCTGGTCAGCGTGGGGAACCCCATCTCTACTAAAAATACAAAAATCAGCCTGGCATGGTGATACACACTTTAGTCCTAGCTACTCAAGGAGCTGAGGTGCAAGAATTGCATGAACCCAGGAAATGAATGTTGCAGTAAGCCAAGATCAGGCCACTGCATTCCAGCCTGGGAAACAGAGTGAGCCTCTGTCTCAAGAAATAAGTAGGCCAGGGCTAGGTGCAGTGGCTCACGCCTGTAATCCCAGCACTTTGGGAGGCTGAGGTTAAGTGAATCACAAGGTCAGGAGTTCAAGACCAGCCTGGCTATGATGGTGAAACCCTGTCTCTACTAAAAATACAAAAATCAGCTGGGCATGGCAGCAGATGCCTATAATTCCAGCTGCCGGGAGACTGAGGCAGAGAACTTGAACCCAGGAGGCAGAGGTTGCATTGAGTCAAAATAGTGCCATTGCACTCCAGCCTAGGCAACAGGGTGAGACTCTATCTCAAAAAACAATAATAATTAGGAGGCTGGGCATTGTGGCTCACACCTATAATCCCAGCACTTTGGGAGGCTGAGCTGGGTGTATCATGAAGTCAGGAGATTGAGACCATTCTGGTTAACATGGTGAAACCCCGTCTCTACTAAAAATACAAAAAAAAAAAAAATTAGCTGAGCGTGCTGACACACACTTGTAGTCCAGCTACTTGGAAGGCTGAGGGAGGAGAATTCATTAAACCCAGGAGGTGGAGGTTGTGTGAACTGAGATCACGCCATTGCACTCCAGCCTGGGCAACAGAACAAGACTTTATTTAAAAAAAAAATTAATTAAATAAATAAATAACTGTCCTGGTGTGGGGGCACAGCCCTGTAGTCTGAGATAATCGTGAGGCTGAGTTGGGAGGATTGCTTGAGCCCAGGAGGTGGAGGCTTCTGTGAGCTATGATCTCACCACTGCACTCCAGCTTGGGGGACAGAGCAAGTCTCTGTCTCAAAAAAAAATAGGATGCATTGATATTTTGCAAAACTCTGCCTTCTACTGGCATCTAGTCTAATGGGACTGGAAGAAATCAGGGCAGATCACCTAATCCCAATGTCACATTATAATAGGATGTAACTGGAGTGCTGTGGGTGTGTAGAGGTGGGGAGATGAGGGCAGGCATCACAGAGGCTGTGGGGTGAACTGACGTTAAGATATGTGTCATTCTCCTCAAAACCACGTGTGCTGGACCCCAGGCAGAAAGCACAAACACAAAGTCGAGTGGAGGGCATTCGGAAGGAGCGGTGAAACCAAGCCAGTAAACACCAAGAGGACGAGCCAGTTTGGATGTAGAGAGATTGTAGAGAGGGTGGAATTGCCACTGTGACCCTGGCCTCGATTTCAAAAGACATCAGCTAAGGAAGCTGTTCAGGTGGGCAGTAGGGGGTCAGACCTGGGCTTTAGAGAGGTGTTCAGGCTGCACTAGGAAGCCCCATGGCTTGGGGAGAGGCTCCAGGAGACCACAGCAGGGAGGATTTAACAGTGGATTGGAGTGATGCCAGGGGGCCTGAACTGTGGCTTCTGTCATGGGAACCCAAAGGACAATGGACCCTTGCATCTGGGGTTGATGTGGGAAGGAGAGAGACAGAGGAACCAGAAATGGCTGCTTGCTGGGGGAAGCGTCGTGTCCACTATATTTCCTCTACCCTTGGGGGGTGGTTACAATTCTTTTTGTTTTATTCTTTTATTTGTAAACTGGCGTTGGAGCTTGTTTTTTTTTTTTTTTTTTGGCTTTGTTTGTTTTTGAGAAAAAGTCTCAGTCTGTTGCCCACGCTGGAGTGCAGTGGCTCAATCTTAGATTACTACAACCTCTCCCTCCTGGGTTAAAGTAGTTCTCTTGCCTCAGTGTCCTGAGCAGCTGGGATTACAGGTGCACATCACTGTGCCTGGCTAATTTTTGTACTTTTTTAGTAGAGACAGGGTTTCAACATGTTGGCCAGGCTGGTCTCGATTTCCTGACCTCAGGTGATGTGTCCACCTCAGCCTCCCAAAGTGCTGGGATTATAGGCATGAGTCTGCACCTGGCTTGAATTTTTTTTTAGATAAAGCAGTCTAAAAACATCATGGCATAATGCTATCTTTTCAATACACGGAGTAAAGAGAACAAGTAGGTGAAAGAATAAATGAAAGATTGGAACACCACTTCCCCCCACTCTCCCAAGGTGTTAGACATTGACTAATAGGAGGAAGCAAGCCACTCACAGGAATGCATCGGTATTGCCAGAAGAGGCCGGCACGGCTAAAATATGATATGACCATAACTAGCCAGTACTGATGGAGAGAAAGGAACACGGAGAGAGAGAAGTCACATCTTGCAAGAGGAAGATCCTGGAGATGGGGCAATGGGGGGCTGGGGAGGGGTTGCCCATCAGAGAAGTGACCTCAGTGTTGGGGTGACTGTGCTTATTTGGAATCTGTGGGGTGGAGGGGTATTTGATGGTGGGATGCAAGTCTGAGGAGCCAGAGGAGGGGATGTGGGTGATACGCCCAGCATGGTGAGCTCCAATGGGATCTTTGCAGGGAGTGCATCTACATTGGCTGGTATCAGGAGGGTCTTTTCTGTGCCAGGCAGAGAACTTTCCCAAAGCGCTAGGAGTAGAGAGGCCAGGAGCTTCAGGGCTGCAGCTGGACTGTGGCCAAGGGCTCAGATCTCAAAGGACCGGTAGGAGAGGGAGGGGCCATGCAGTCACTCTGAAAGAGCAGCAGAGTCCCAAGGGAAATGCTGACAAATCATAAAAAGCCCAAGAATAGCCAGGAGTATCAGCTCAAGCCTGTGACCCCAGTACTTTGACAGGCGGAGACAGGAGGATCACATGACCCCAGTAGTTCAAGAACAACCTGCGCAACACAGAGAGGCCCTCTTTCTATAAAAATTACAGAAATTAGTGGAGCAAGGTGGCCTGTGCCTGTAGTCCCAGCTACTCAGGAGGCTGAGGCAGGAGGATTGCTTGAGCCCGGGAAATTAGAGGCTGCCATGAGCTATAATCATACCATTGCACTCTATCCCGAGGAGCAAAGCTAGACTGTCTCAAAAAAAGAAAATGGTGGGCACCAAAACTGAAGACCTTGGGAGCTGGCCGGGCACAGTGGCTCACATCTGTAATCCCAGCACTTTGGGAGGACAAGGCAGGCGGATCACCTGAGGTCAGTTGTTCAAGACCAGCCTGGCCAACAGCAAAACCCTCTCTCTACTAAAAACACAAAAATTAGCCAGGTGTGGTGGTGCACACCTGTAATCCCAGCTACTTTGGAGGCTGAGACAGAGAATCATTTCAACCCTGGAGGTGGAGGCTGCAGTGAGTCAATTTCATGACACTGCCCTCCAGCCTGGGCAACAGAGCAAGATTCTATCTCAGGAAAAGAAAACAAAACTGGAGGTGGAGCATCAGGTGGGAGATGGTGAAGGGAGAGAGAGGGGAACTGTGGGTGTGGAGGCTGTGACCTCCCAGAGGCTGCGTGTTGGAGCAGAAACACAGTTACCTGGAGAACCACCTTACCTTGTCCAACACCCTCAGATCTTTGTCCCAGGCCAGGAATCTTTTAACGACAGGATCCTCTGTGATCAGAGAGCATGCTATTGTGAGAAGCAGAACAGTTTCCCTGGGAGCAATAGGGCATTGAGGAGAAGTGCACCTCCCTGGGGAAAGCCTCAGGATGGTGTCTCCGGTGAGGTGGATGGGACAGGAAAGAATGACTTTCACTGGGCAAGGGAGAGGCTCCCACTCTGAGGCTGCCCTGAGAAGTGGCTGAAGGAGGTCCTGGGTGTGTGAATCTATAGGACAGAGAGCTGGGAAGAAACCAGGATGCCCTCCCCGCAGACACGCAGGGACCACTGCAGAATCATAAAGTAATTTCCGTCATTTCCTCATGAGACAGTCACATCAGGATGTGACCAGGCTTTGGTATCTCCCTCTAGAGATGGAGACAGTTAAGTTTAGAAAGTTAGCAAGAGGCCGGGCACATTGACTCATGCCAGTAATCCCAGCACTTTGTGAGGCCGAGATGGGTAAATCACAAGGTCAGGAGTTTGGGACCAGCCTGGCCAATATGGTGAAACCCCATCTCTACTAAAGATACAAAAAATTAGCTGGGTGTGATGGTGTGTGGCTGTAATCTCAGCTATTTGGGAGGCTGGGGCAGGAGAATCATTTGAATTAGGGAGGTGGAGGAGGCTGCAGTGAGCCGAGATCATGCCACTGCACTCCAGTCTGTACAACAGGGTGAAACTGTCTCAAAAAAACAAAGTCAGCAAGAAACATTAAGTTTCATAGGACACAGATGAAACCTTTCTTTGATTTAGTTTTTATTTCAATTGATTGATTGGAGATGGAGTCTCACTCTGTTGCCCAGGCTGGAATGCAATGGCATGAACTCAGTTCACCTGCAACCTCCACCTCCCAAGCAAGCAATTCTGTCTCAGCCTCCTGAGTAGCAGGGATTACAGGTATGCACAGCCACTCCCAGCTATTTTTTGTATTTTTAGTAGAGAGGGAGTTTCACCATGTTGGTCAGGCTGGTCTCAAACTCCTGACCTCAGGTTATTCACCCATCCACCTCAGCTTCCCAAAGTGCTCAGATTGTAGGCATGATCTACCACGCCTGGCCTTGGTTTTTCTTCTGAGACAGGGTTTGGCTCTGTCACCCAGGCTGGAGTGCAGTGGTACAATCACAGCTTACTATAGTCTCAAAGTCCTGAGTTCAAGCAATCCTCTTGCCTCAGCATGCAAAAGTGCTGGGATCTCAGGCATGAGCCATGGTGCCTGGCCTGAAACCAAGCTTTCTTATCCCAATCGCAGACCTTCATCAAGTCTAGCTGAATCCTCTATGGCCTCCTAAGCATCCCTCATGAGTGATCACTTCTGAGTCCTCCTGCATGGAGAGCTCACCCACTAGGGGGGCATATTTTTCCCATGGGAAAAGTATGGTAATAGGAAGTTTCCCTTTTGAAAAGAACAGGATTGGAGGTGCTCTCTGGGGTGTCCTCCTACCAAGCAGCCTGTTGAAGACCTCATGGTGCTCAGGGAGCACGGGTGACACTCGCTGTCACTTCAGCTTCACCTTCAGACCACACAGGGTCTCCATCACCCAGGTCTCCTCAGGCTCAGAGGTGAGCACCTCCTCTGGCTCCTCCTCTGATTCGTCTGACCACTCCCTCTTCCGTTTCCAGCACAGAAACCTAAGTCGGGGGGGGGGGTGGGCAGTTGCAATCTACCCAAGGGGTTGAGTAAAAACACAGGCCACCATGTAATGCTTCTGCAACTAATCACCTTAAACTCCAATCCCAAACCGCAAAACACTCTCCATCCTCCCCAGCCCTGCAGACTGTTGGCTTCTGCAAGCCATCTTTCTGTCTTTCTCCTTTGTAAACCCCATGTGCCTCTCCTTCTCTTCCCCATTCTTCCATCTCTCTGTCCACAGAATGCATCATTTCCTTTTCTGGTCCCAGCTGAGTTACTTTTTTTTTTTTTACTTTATTGCCCAGGCTGGAGGGTAGTGATGCAATCTCCTATCACTGCAACCTCCATCTACTGTGTTCCAGTGATTCTCCTACCTCAGCCTTCCAAGTGGCTGGGATTACAGGTACCCACCATAACACCCAGCTCGTTGTTGTACTTTAGAGACAAGGTTTCACCATGTTGGCCAGGCTGGTCTCATACTTCTGGCCTCAAGTGACCCTCCTGCCTTGGCCTCCCAAAGACCTGGGGTTACAGGTGTGAGCCACTGCACCTGGCCTGAGTCCCTCCTTGCTTCCCCCACACACTCCCTCAGTGCTCCTTCCTGACTACTGGGTTGGTCTCCCCTCCCTTCCTCCCCTCTCCTCTCCTTCCCTCCTTTTCTCTCTCTCTTTCTCTTTCTTTTGAAACAGGGTCTCATTCTCTCCCCTAGAGTGCAGTGACTCCATCTCAGCTCACTGCAACATTTGCCTCCCAGGTTCAAGAGATTCTCCTACCTCAGCCTCCCTAGTAGCTCGGATTATAGGCATACAACCCGGCTAATTTTTGTATTTTTGGTAGAAATGGGTTTTCACCATGTTGGTCAGGCTGGTCTCAAACTCCTGACCTCAGTTGATCCATCCACCTCAACGTCCCAAAGTGCTGGGATTACAGGTATGAGCTACCACACCCGGCTTTGGTTTTTCTTCTGAGATGGGGTTTTGCTCTGTCGCCCAGGCTGAAGTGCAGTGGGAGGATCTAGGCTCACTGCAACCTTGGCCTCCAAGGCTTAAGCAATTTTCCTGCCTCAGTATCCCAAGTAGCTGGGGTTACAGGCAGCACATACCACTACCACCCAGCTAATATCATATTTTTAGTAGAGATGGGGTTTCACCATGTTGGGCAGGCTATCTCAAACTCCTAACCTCAGGTGAGCCGCCCACCTCAGCCTCCCAAAATGCTGGGATTACAGGTGTGAGCCAACCCCCAACCCCTACCCCCCATATTCCCTCCTGATTCTTAGTTAATCCTCTCTCATCTCTTCTTCCTTTAGTCCCCAGTCCCCTCACCTGATGGTCCTGGAATTTCATCGTCCACCATCTCTGGGGGGGAGTACCCTGAGGTGCTAGGCTGGGGGCTCTGCTCCTCAACCTGGGGTTGCCGGTGATGGCTGGCCATGATCTACCCCAAACTCTGTTCCCTCCCAGGGAACCTAGTTCCTGTTGTGGCCAAAGCCTTCCTCCACACTCTACTAGGAACCAGAAGAATGTGTTATCTATTCTCAAGGAGTGGAAACAGCTCTGAGAAGATACTGTTGTCCACCTGAGTTTCAAAGTGCCCACGGAGTTCAGTCCCTCCAATCAGGAAGGCTGGAATCTCTGATTTCATCAGTCATTCCAACCTGGCAACCAGTTTGAAGAAAAACACATGTAACTGCCAGCCTGAGCTCCTGTCCTGGAGATCCGAAGTTCATGGCAGCTTTTACCACCGTCCCAACCCCAGGCCATTTTCCTAAGGCATCTTCAGGGTCTCCACATCCCTCGCTTCCTGTCCCAGCAGAGGCTGTGTTCTCTCTACTCAAAGGCTGAAGCATGCTGGGGTCTCATCTGGACATGCACATTTCAGAGTCCTGTCTGGTAGGAGAGGGAGCAGGGTGGCAAAGAAAAGTAGGGAAAGTAGAAATGATGAAACCTTACAAGAGTAAGACTAATATGTACAAGAGATCCCAGGTACACTGACTTGATGAAAAAGTTACATCAAAGCCCTCCATTTGGCAAAGCTTTTCTGCTGAATGTTTCCTGACATTCACTGTCCAAGATTCTGTACTAGGGGTACATGCGTCCTCTGCCCTAAGGCATCTTTGAGTCCAAGAGACATTCTGAGGACTGAAAATCATAGGAAACTGTCCATGAGCTCACACATATTTCCAATGGTGCCCCCAATTTCAGGGAGTCCATGGATTACCTAAAACTAGCCCCTCTAGTTGAGCTAAGAAACTCTAGTCTACATATCAAGTTTTGTATTATATATATTTCCCTCAACTCAGAAATTTCCCTACCATTTATGGATTCTATGAATAAAATACCACATGTACAAAAAGACTAAGTCAAAAAAATCTCGGCTGTGCACAGTGGTTTGTGCTTGTAATCCCAGCACTTTGGTTGGCCAAGGGAGGAAGATTGCTTGAGGCCAGGAGTTCAAGACCAGTGTGGGCAACAGAGCAAGACCCCATCTCTATTTTAAAAAAATAAAAAATAAACAAATTAGCCAGTTGTGGTGGCTGGCACCTGTGTTCCAACTACTTGGGAGACTGAGGCAGTAGGACTGCTTAAGCCCAGGAGTTAGAGGCTATAGTGAACTATGATTGTGTCACAGCACTTTAGCCTGAGCAACAGAGTGAGACCCTGTGTCAAAAAAAAGTTTTTTTTTTTTTTTTAACAAAAAATAAAAGAGTTTCATGGCATTCAGAGACCATCCCGGGAAATTGTGAGTTCTGGCCGTAGTGGCTCATGTCTGTAATCCCAACACTTTGGGAGGCCAAAGCAGATGGATCACCTGAGGGCAGGAGTTCAAGATCAGCCTGGTCCACATGGTGAAACCCTGTCTCTGCTAAAAGTACAAAAAATTAGCTGGGCATGGTGGCAGCTTCCTGTAATGCCAGCTACTTGGGAGTCTGAGACAGGAGAATCGCTTCAACCCAGGAGGTGGAGGTTGCAGTGAGCCAAGATAGTGCCACTGCACTCCAGCCTAATCAACAGAGTGGGATTCCCACTCAAAAAAAAAAAAAAAAAAAAAGAGCTATGGGGCTGGGTGCGGTGGCTCACGCCTGTAATCCCAGCACTTTGGGAGGCCGAGGCGGGTGGATCACGAGGTCAAGAGATTGAAACCATCCTGGTCAACATGGTGAAACCCCGTCTCTACTAAAAATACAAAAAATTAGCTGGGCGTAGTGGTGAACGCCTGTAATCCCAGCTACTCAGGAGGCTGAGACAGGAGAATTGCCTGAACCCAGGAGGCGGAGGTTGCAGTGAGCTGAGATCGCGCCATTGCATTCCAGCCTGGGTAACAAGAGTGAAACTCCGTCTCAAAAAAAAAAAAAAAGGAGCTATGTATCTCTCACCCAGTTTGCCTGCTAGGAAATTCCTTGTGAGCACCAAGAACTTTACTGAACTCTAAGTCATCCTTCTGCTCACCTGAGACAAGTGCATATCTGATTGCTTCCTCTGCTGGAAAAATGCAGATTCTCTGAGCTAGGCAAAGGCATAAGTGATGGATAGCCAGCAGCAGTGGCTCAGGCCTGAAATCCCAGCATTTTGGGAGGCCAAGGCGGGTGGGATTACCTGAGGTCATGACTTCAGAACTGGCCTGACCCACATGGTGAAACCTCATCTCAAATTTGAGAAGTTCAGGCTCCAAGATGTAAAATTACAAGTTTGAAATATCTTTTTTATTTTTCTTTGGATGGAGTCTTGCTCTGATGTCCAAGCTGGAGCCAAGCTGGAGTACAGTGGCGTGATCTTGGCTCACTGCAACCTCTGCCTCCTGAGTTCAGGGAATTCTCCTGCCTCAGCCTCCTGTGTAGCTGGGATTACAGGTGCATGCAACCATGCCTGGCTAATTTTTGTATTTTTATTAGAGGCGAGGTTTCACCATGTTGGTCAGCGTGGTCTTGAACTCCTGACCTTGTGATCCACTCACCTCAGTCTCACAAAGTGTTGGGATTAGAGGTGTAAGCCACCAAGCCTGGCTGGGACTTATTAATGTTTTTGAAGATATAAACTTAATTATTTTAATAAATATAATAATTGTGTATGTTTGTGGGCTTAGTGTGACGTTTTGATCTATGTATACATTGTGGAATGATTATATGAAGGTAATTAACATATCCACCATGTCACACATGTACCATTTTTCTGTTGTGAGAACATTTAAAGTCTACTTTTTGCCAGTTACAGTGGCTTACGCCTGTAATGCCAACAGTCTGGGAGGCTGATGCAGGCAAATCATCTGAGGTCAAGTTCAAGACCAGCTGGGCCAACATGGTGAAACCCCCCTTCTAAAAATACAAAAACTAGCTGGCCACGGTGGCGCACACCTGTAATCCTAGCTACTTAGGAGGCTGAGGCAGGGAAATCACTTGAACCATGGAGGTGGAGGTTGCAGTGAGCTGAGATCACGCCATTGCATTGCAGCCTCAGCAACAGAGGGTGACTCTGTTTCAAAAAAATACAAAATATAAAATAAAATAAAATGGACCTTTTTTTTTTGAGATGGAGTGTGGCTTTCTCGCCCAGGCTGGAGTGCAATGGCACAATCTCAGCTCACTGCAACCTCTGCCTCCCGGGTTCAACTGATTCACCTGGCCTCAAGTGATCTGCCCTCTTCAGCCTTTCAAACAGCTGGGATTACAGGCGTGAGCCACCGGGCCCAACCAAAATCTACTTTTTAAGTAATTTTGAAATATACATTATTAGTAACTTAGTTTGTAATGAATAATACTCTTGCTGGGCAATATATCTCAAAAACCTACTCCTCCCATCTAACTCAAACATTGTACCTTTTGGTCAACATGAGAGACATATTTTATTGCATTTAAAAAATATCATGAAGAGGTCTCAGGAATCATTTTGCATCTTCCTATTTCTGTAGGTCTTACTCATAGACTCTTAGATCTTATTCATCAGCCTGCTGATCTGTTCCTTTTCAGAGATGTAGATGCTATCCAACATTTTTCTTTCCTTTTTTTTTTTTTTTTGAGACGGACCCTCGCACTATTGCCCAGGCTGGAGAGCAGTGATACCATCTCAGCTTGTTGCTACGTCCATTTCTCGGGTTCAGGCAATTCTCCTGTCTCAGCCTCCTGAGTAGCTGGGGAGTACAGGCACACACCACCACGCTTAGGTAATTTTTGTATTTTAATAGAGAAGAGGTTTGACCATATTGGCCAGGCTGGTCTTAAACTCCTGACCTCAGGTGCTCCTTCCACCTCGGCCTCTCAAAGTGCTGGGATTACAGGCGAGAGCCATTGCATCCAACCAGCCATCCAATATTTTTCTGATACCCTTGTTTTTAGCATGATCATAGCTCACTGCCGCCTCCAATTCCTGGGCTCAAGCGATCCTCCCACCTCAGCCTCCCGAGTAACTGGGACTACAGGTGAGCACCACCATGCCCAGCCAATTTTTGTAGTTTTTTTGTAGAGATGGGGGTCTTGCGTTGTTGCCAGGCTGGTCTGGAACTCCTGGCCCCAAGGGATCCTCCCACCTCAGCCTCCCAAAGTGCTGGGATTACAGGCATGAGCCACCATGCCTGGCCAGCTTCACGATTTTACTTGTAGCTTCTGCTTTCCTGAATTTATCCCACCTTTGAAAACCTGCACCTGCCAATGCCCAGCTAATTCTGTATTTTCAGTACGGGTGCGGTTTCTCCATGTTGGTCAGGCTGGTGTTGAACTACCAACTCAGGTGATATGCCCCCCTTGGCCTCCCAAAGTGCTGAGACTACAAGCGTGAGCCACAGTGTCTGGCCAAAAACGGGTTTTGAAGTTGTATTTGTGAAGCCGTGTTTTTGCAGGGGGTAAAATCTCAGGTCCATTGTCCCAAGGCCATGGAAAACTGAATGTAGACACTCTAGAGTGAAATTAAGAGAGGAAGTGTAACAGGCAAAAGAAAGAGAAGAGCTCGCTGTGCAGAGAGGAGTCCTAGAGAAAATGGGTTGCCACTTCCACAGTGAATGAAGGTTTTTTGTTTTAATTTTAGATAGAGTCTCACTCTTTCTCCCAGGATGAAGTGCAATGGTGCTATCTCAGCTCACTGCAACCTCTGCCTCCCTGGTTCAAACGATTCTCCTGCCTCAGCCTCTCGAGTAGCTGGGATTACCGGCACCTGCCATATCCTCAGCTTATTTTTGTATTTTTAGTACATTTTGTATTTCACCATGAAGACCAGACTGGTCTTGAACTTCTGACCCCAAGTGGCCTCAGCCTTTCAAAGTGCTGGATTTATAGGTTTTACAGATGAGCTTGAGGAGGTGGGATCTGATTTACATAGGGTACAAAAGACTGGTTGGACCAGAGATGCTATTTGTAAAGCCTGTGAAAGAAGCTGGCCACTCCACCCTAATCTTTTATTATGCAGATGGGTTTTTTTTTTTTTTTTTTTTTACCAGATTGAAGCCATGTTGTCCAGTATTTTATTATTTTATTTTACATTTTATGATGGAGTCTACTCTGTTGCCAGGCTGGAGTGCAGCGGCACAATCGGCTCATTGCAACTTCCACCTGCTGCGTTCAAGCAATTCTCCTGCTTCAGCCTCCCGAGTAGCTGGGATTACAAGCAGGGCCACCATGCCCGGTTAATTTTTGTATTGTTAGCAAAGACAGGGTGTCACCATGTTGGTCAGGCTGGTCTCAAACTACTGACCTTGTGATCTGCCTGCCTCAGCCTCCCTAAGAGCTGGGATTACAGGCATGAGCCACTGCGCCTTGCTGTTCCTCCTCCTCCTCCTCCTCTTCCTCCTCCAATTTTCCTTCTCCTCAGATTACAGGCATGAGCCACCTCACCTGGCTGTTCCTCCTCTTCCTGATCCTTTTTCTCCTCCCCCTTTCCTTCTCTTCCTCCTTCTCAGATTATAGGCATGAGCCACCCCATTCGGTTGTTCCTTCTCCTCCTCAGATTACAGGCATGAGCCACCACACCTGGCTGTTTCTCCTCCTCCTCAGATTACAGGTGTGAGCCACCGTGCCCGGCTGTTCCTCCTCCTGTTTTCCTCCTCCCCCTCTTCTGGCTGTTTTTTCTTCTCCTCCTCCTCTTCCACCCCTTTCCTCCTCCTCCTTATTCATTTTATTTTTTAATTCAGTGTCTTGCTCTTGTCACTCAGGCTGGAGTGCAATGGTGTAATTCTGGCTCACTGCAACCTCTGCCTCTTGGATGCAAGTAATTCTCCTGCTTCAGCCTCCCATGTAGCTGGAATTACAGGCATCTGCCACCATGCCCAGCTAGTTTTTTGTATTTTTAGAGACAGGGTTTAACCACATTGGCCAGGCTGGTCTCAAACTCATGAATTCAGGTGAGCCATCCACCTTGACCTCCCAGAGTGCTGTGATTACAGGCATGATACACTGTGCTCAGTCTTATTAAGATAGAGTTTAACTCTCGTTGCCCAGGCTGGAGTACCATCGTGCAATCTCAGCTCACTGGAACCTCTGCCTTCCAGGTTCAAGTGATTCTTCTGCCTCAGCCTCCCAAGTAGCAGGGTTACAGGCATGTGCCACCATACCCAACTAAGTTTTTGTATTTTTAGTAGACATAGGGTTTCACCATGTTGGCCAGGCTGGTCTCCAACTCTTGGCCTCATGTGATCCACCAGCCACCGCCTCCCAAAGTGCTGAGATTACAAGTGGGAGCCACCGCACCCAGCCTTGGTTCTTTAGTTGACTAAATCTGTCACTGCTCTCAAAATCACTTGGTAGGGGTTATTCATTCTTCCTTGAGTTTAGCTTGTTTATCTTTGTTAATGAAATGTAAGTTTCAGGCATTTTTTCTTTTAGGGACAGGGTCTTGCTGTTACTCAGGCTGGAGTAGAGTGGTGCCATCACAGCTTACTGCAGCCTCCCTCTGCTGGGCTCAAGCAATCCTCCCGCCTCAGCCTTCCAGGTAGCTGGGACTAAAGACACACACCACAACTGGCTAGTTTTTGCTGTTTTGACAGAGTCCTGCTCTGTGGCCCAGGCTGGAATGCAGTAGTGCCATCTCTGCTCACTGCAACCTCTGCTTCCTGGGTTCAAGCAATTCTCCTGCCTCAGCTTCCTGAGTAGCTGAGATTACAGGCAGGTGCCACCATACCCGGCTAATTTTTGTATTTTTATTAGAGGTGGGATTCTGCCATGTTGGTCTGGCTGGTCTCAAATTCCTGGCTTCAAGTGGTGTACCAGCTTCAGTCTCCTGCAGTGCTGGGATTACAGGTGGGAGCCACCATGCTTGGCATGGCTTTTTTTTTTTTGATGTGGTAGCTGGGACCTTGTTATGTTGCCCAAAGTGCTAGGATTACAGGCATGAGCCACTACTCCTGGCCTAGATCACTGTGATACCCTGTTTGAAGGGAATGGGTCCTGGACAGGGCAGAGGCTGTGGCAAGAATGTCCTCTTCCCTTCCCTTCTCACTGCCTTTGCCCAGTTTTCTCCACTTCCATTTTATTTTTTTAGAGACAGAGTGTCACTCTGCTGTCCAGCCTAGGATGCAGTGGCATAATCATAGCTTACCACAGCCTCCACTTCTGGGTGCAAGTGATCCTCTCACCTCAGCCTTACAAGTAGCTGGGACTACACACATGTGCCAATGCCAAGCTAATTACTTATTTGGTAGAGAGAGAGGGTTCTCCCTGTGTTACTTAAGCTGATCTCAAACTCCTGGCCTTAGGTATCCTAGCACCTTGCCCTTCCAAAGTGCCAGGATTATAAGCCACCCCATCCTGCCTTTCCAGTCCCTAACTGTAACCTCTGGCCAGTCCCAGAAAGCCCAGCAATGAGGGTGCCAGGCTGGGACAGGAAACACACAGCAGCCTCCTCTCACCCACTTTATTTGGGGGCAGGTGTGGGAGGACCTAGGCCTGCTGTCTGCAGTAGCACCTGCACCTGGTGGATCTGCCAGTCGATGCTAGGGTACACAGTGCCACCCAGGGCACCACACTGCTTCATGCTGTGCTCATAGTCCCACATGCGGCTCACCTTACTCAAGAACAGGGGACTGGGGAGAGGAAAAGAGGTGGGCCAGGGTGCAAGAAACCCTGGCCTCCAGGTGCCCAGGTTCACCTCCTAGGACGTAGTGTGGGGAGGGGGTGGGCCGCACCTGATGGTCTGCAGCTCTTGCAGTGACAGCTGGTTGAGGGTGACCCCCTTGGTCTCAGCCATTAACACGGCTTTCCTGGAGGCCTCATGGGACCAGGGAGGAAGGTGGTGCTGAGGCAGCTTCCTCCATGCCCTGATCTGCCTCCATTGCTGGCACTCCTTTTTTTTTTTATAAATACAAAGTCTCCCTCTGTCACCCAGGCTGGAGTGCAGTGGTGCAATCTCACTTCACTGCAACCTCAACCATCCAGGTTCAAGCAATTCTCCTGCCTCAGCTTCCCGAGTAGCTGGGATTACAGGAGTGTGCCAACATGTCTGGCTATTTTTTGTATCTTTAGTAGAGATGGAGTATCACCATGCTGACTAGGCTGGTCTCAAACTCTGGCCTCAAGTGACCTGCTCATCCAGGCCTCCCAAAATGCTGGGATTACAAGTGTGAGCCACCAGGCAGGGCCACCTGCGCCCCTTCCTGAGCTCCCCCACCCTCTAGGGGGCACCTCATCACCTCCCCCCCAGCTCTTACACATTCGCCCCTTTGTGGACCAGGTAGTAGGCAAGGTCAGTGGCCATCATATCGGGGCTGAGAGCCTGTCCCATGTCCTCTTGGTGAATCTCTGGGCACAGGTGGGTGAGTGGTGAGCCCTGGGGACCCTGGGGTCTGAAGCTGCAGGCCCAGGACCTGCCCCTCTGCCAGGACGTCCCTGCCTTGGGCAGATCCTGTCTTACCCACTCGGCTCTATCTCACTCTCAGCTTGAACCATCTGCTAATAATTACCGATAGTATTTATGTGTGCTATTAATGCTTACTGGCCTGTGTTTTACTGGCCTTTATGATTTCAGAGTCCTTGCCTTTAGCATGCATCAGAAGTTCCTGGAGGATCTGTTTTATTTTTTAGGAGACAGGGTCTTGTTCTGTTGCCCAGGCTGGAGTGCAAGTGCAGTGGCCATCACAGCTCACTGGAGGCTTGGCCTACCTAGCTCAAGTGATCTTCCAGCCTAGGCCTTCAGAGTAGCTGGAGCTACAGGCACACATGCCACCATGCCCAGCTAATTTGTTGTTGTTTTGGGCTATTCCTTCTGAGACAGATCTGTCCACCAGGCTGGAGTGCAGTGGAGCAATCTTGGCTCACTGCAACCTCTGCCTCCTGGATTCAAGTGATTCTCCTGCCTCAGCCTCTGACTAGCTGTGACTACAGGCATGTGCCACCATGTCCAGCTATTCAAAGGGATAACATCAGAGAACTTCCCAAACCTAGAAAAATATATTAATATCCCACCTCAAGCCATTTAATAATCACACATGCAAAGGTCAAAAATAAAGAAAGGATCCTAAAAGCAGCAAGAGAAAAAAACGACATACAATGGAGCTCTAATATGTCTCGCAGCAGACTTTTCAGCAGAAATCCTACAGGCCAGGAAAGAGTGGCACAGCATATTCAAAGTGCTAAAGGGGGCTGGGTGAGAAGGCTCACACCTGTAATTCCAGCACTTTGGGAGGCGAAGGTGGGCAGATCACCTGAGGTCAAAAGTTCAAGAGCAGCCTGGCCAACATGGCAAAACCCTGTCTGTACTGAAAATACAAAAATTAGCAAGGCATCGTGGCAGGTGCCTGAAATCCTGACTACTCAGGAGGGTGAGGCAGGAGAATTGCTTGAACCTGGGAGGCAGAGATTGCAGTAAGTGAGATCATGCCATTACACTCTAGCGCTGGTGACAGAGCAAGACTCCATCTCAAAAACAAATAAATAAACAAGCAAAAATAAATAAATAAACAAGCAAAAACAAAGTGCTGAAAGAAAAAAATGTATAAATTAAAATTGTTTACTTGGTGAAAATACCTTTCATGCACAGAAAAACAGAATATTATAACTGTTAATTGTAGTGTGTAAGCTACTCATAGCTTGAGTAGAAAGATGACAGGATGAACATATCAAAAATAATAAACTTTTCAAGACATAGTACAATCAGATATAACAGAAACAAAAAATTAAAAGGCAGACGAAGTAAAAATGTAGAGATTTTATTACTTTTCATTTTGCTTATTTGTTTATGCAATCAGTGTTGTCAACAGTTTAAAATAGTGGATTATAAGATAGTGTTTGCAAGCCTCATGGAAATCTCAAACCTGACATCATACAATAGACACACACAAAAATAAAAAGGAAGAAATTAAAACATACCACTGGAGAAAGTTACCTTCACTAAAAGGAAGACAGGAAGGAGGGAACTGAAGAAGAAAGACTGCAAACCAGAAAACAAATAAAATAGCAGGAGCAAGTTGTTGCTTATCAGTAATAACCTTGAATGCAAATAGACTAAATTCTCCAATCAAAAGACATAGAGTAACTGAATGAAAAAAAAAAAGACCCAACTGTTGCCTACAAAAAACACACTTCATCTGTAAAGACACACATAGTCTGAAAATTAAGGGATGAAAAACGTTATTCTGTGCAAATGGAAACCAAAAATGGGCTGGAGTAGCTATACTGTATCAGACAAAATGGATTTCAAGACAGAATTCACCAGGCGCAGTGGCTCATATCTGTAATCCCAGCACTTTGGGAGTCTGAGGCAGGAAGATTACTTGAGGTCAGGAGTTCAAAACCAGACTGTCCAACATGGTGAAACCCCCTCTCTACTAAAAACAAACATTAGCTGAAGGTGGTGGTGGATGCCTGTAGTCACAGCTACTAGGGAGGCGGAGACAGAAGAATCACTTGAAACCAGGAGGCAGAGGTTGCAGTGAGCTGAGACTACGCCACTGCACTCCAACCTGGAGAACAGAGTGAGATTCTGTCTCAAAAAAAAAAGAAAAAGAAAAAGAAATGAACTTCAACAGTGAGTCAATGAATAAATTAAGAAGGAAATTTAAAACTTTCTTGAAACAAATGATGATGAAAACACAACATATCAAAACAAATGAGACACAATAAGAGTAGTACTACAGGGGAAGTTTATACTATGAGCTCATACATCAAAAAAGTAGAAAAACTTCAAATAACTAACAATGCTCTACGTTAAAGAAATCAAAAACAAGAGCACACCACACACAGAGTTAGTAGAAGAAAAGAAATAACAACCAGAGCAATACATGAAATTGAAATTAAAAAATACAAAAGACAATGAAACAAAAGTTGGGTTATATATATTTTTTGAGACGGACTTTCACTCCAGGCTGGAGTGCAGTGGTGTGGTCTGGACTCACTGCAACCTCTGCCTCCTGGGTTCAAGTGATTCTCCTGTCTCAGTCTCTGGAGTAGCTGGGATTACTGGTATGTGCCACCACACCTGGTTAATTCTATATTTATAGGAGAGATGGGGTTTCTCCATGTTTGTCAGGCTGGTCTTGAACTTGCAACCTCAGATGATTGTCCTGCCGTGGCCTCCCAAAGTGCTGGGATTACAGGTGTGAGCCACCATGCCTGGCCTGGTTTCTTGATTAAGACAAAGAAAGCTGAACAATGTTTAGCTAGACTAAATAAAAAGAGACTATCCAACTGAATAAAATGAAAGACGATAAAGGAAACATTATAACTAATACCACAGAATTTCACAGAATACCACAGAATTTCAACGAATCATTAGCAGTTACTATGAGCGACTACAGTCCAATATGCTGGAAAATGTAGAAGAAATGAACAGATTTCTAGATACATATAACCTACCAAGATTGAACCATGAAGAAATCCAAAATCTCAATAGACCAATTACAAATGATGAGATGGAAGCTGTAATAAAATGTCTTCCAGCGAAGAGAAGTCTGGGACCCAATAGCTTCACTGCTGAATTTTACCAGACATTTAAAGAAGAATTTATACCAATCCTACTCAAACTATTCTGAAAAATAAAGGCGGAGAGAATACATCCAAACTCATTCTATAAGGCCAGTCTTATCCTGATACCAAAAGTAGACAAAGACACATCAAAAAATACAGCTACAGACCAATATCCCTGATGAACATTGATGCAGAACTCCTCCACACAGTATTAGCAAACCAAATGAAAAAACATTTAAAAGATCACTCATATCAGCTGAATGAAGGATAAGAACAATACGATCCTTTAAATTGATGCTGAAATAAACATTTGATAGAATTTAACATTACTGATACAAACCCTCAAAAAACTGGGGATAGAAAGAATATACCTCAGCTAGGTGCAGTGGCTCACGCCTGTAATCCTACACTTTGGGAGACCGTGGTGGGCGGATCATGAGGTCAGGAGACCGAGACCACCCTGGCCAATACAGTGAAACCTTGTCTCTACAGAAAATACAAAAAATTAGCTGGGTGTGGTGGTGCATGCCTGTAATCCCAGTTACGTGGGAAGCTGAGGCAAGAGAATCACTTAAACCCAGGAGTCAGAGGTTGCAGTGAGCCAAGAGCATGCCACTACACTTCAGCCTGGGTGATAAAGCAAGACCCTGTTTCAAGAAAAAAGAGAGAGAGAAGAAAGAGAGGAGTGAAGGAAGAAAGGAATGATGAAATGAAGGAAGGAAGGACAGAAAGAAGGGAGAAAGGGAGGGAAGGAGGGAAGGGAGAGAATGAGAAAGAAAGAGAAAAAAGGAAGGAAGAAGAAGAAGGAAAGGAGAGAGAAAGATGAAAAGAAAGGAAAAAAGAGAAAGAGGAAAGAATGAATGAAAGAAAGGAAAGAAAGAGAGACAAATAGAAAAGAAGAGAGAAAGAGGGGGAAGAAAGAAAGGAAAGGGAAAGAAGTGGGGGAAGGAAAGGAGGGAGGAAAAGAAGAAGGAAGGAAGGAGAAAAGGAAGTGGAAGTGTAAGGGGAAGGGAAGGAAGAAAGAACGAGAGATAGAAAGATGGAAAGAGAAAGGAAGAAAAGAGAGAGAAAGAAGAAGGAAGGAGAGATAGACAAAAAGAAAGAAAGGAAGAAAAGAGAGAAAGAGAGGAAATAAAGAAGGAAGGAAGAGGAAAGAAGTTGGGGAATGAAGGGAGGGAGGAAAGGAAGGAGGGGAGGAAGGAGAAAGGGAAGTGTAAGTACAAAGGGAAGGGAGGAAGAAAGAAAGAAGGAAAGAAAGAAAAAGCAAAAAGGAAGAAAATAAGGAAAGAGAAAGAAAGGAGAGAAGTGGGGAAAGGAAGGGAGGGAGTAAGGGAAAAAGGAAGGAGGGAAGGAAAGAAAGAAGGAAGGAATGAGAAGGGGAAGTGGAAGGGGAAGGGAAGGGAGGAAGAAAAGAAAGAAAGGAAGAAAGAAAGGAAAAAGAAAATAAGGAAAGAAAGAAAGAGGAGAGAAGTGGCGGAAGGGAGGGAGGGAAGAAAGAAAGGAAGGAAGGGAGGGAGGGAGGGAGGGAGGGAGGGAGGGAGGGAGGGGTGTGTCACCAAGATCAGGTGGAAAAGGTTGGGGTTGGGCTGGGAGGCAGGAGGTGGAAGTAAGCAAGGAAGGAGAGGAATGGAAGCAGGGAGACACTTGAGGAAAGGCATGAGGAGGATCGAGCAGCAGGAAGGTGCCAGGGTCTGAGCTGGGAGACAGGTGATGCCCTGTGGAGTCCCCATGTTGGGGCTGCTCTGAGGAGCCAGGGTGTGGCTGCAAGTGAGTAGTAGAGGGTGACTGTGTGGCCACCCTCTAGTACTGAGGAGAAAGGGGTTGACAAGACTGGTGGTGGGAAGAGTCACTGGGGGTGGGGGAGCCCAGAGAGAGGGGCCCAAGTCCCAGAGAGCAGCTGCTCTCTGCCTCTGGTCTCTCATACTCTTCTGCACAGCTGTTCTGGGACATTCCATGACTGGGGGAGTTATGACTTTCTCCTCACCACAGCTCCTCATACCCAGCCCCCTTAGCAGACTGAGACCCTCACTACAAGCCTGGCCCAAGTGCCCAGAGTCACTCCCTCCTCCCCTCCTTCCTCCCTGCCCTGCAGTCAGGGGCCCATGGCAGTCTGGGATCCCCCAGCACATGCTGGCACTTGCCTGTTTTTTTGAGACAGAGTTTCACTCTTGTTGACCAGGCTGGAGGAGTTCAGAGGCTAAATCTTGGCTCATTGCAACTTCTGCCTCCTAGGTTCAAGCAACTCTCCTGCCTCAGCCTCCTGAGTAGCTGGGATTACAGGTACCCACCACCACACCCGGCTAAGTTTTGTACTCTTTGTAGAGACAGGGTTTCACCATGTTGGTCAGACTGGTCTCGAACTTCTGACCTCATGATGCTGCTGCCTCAGCCTCTCAAATTGCTGAAATTACAGGTGTGAGCCACCAAGCCCAGATAATTTTTAAAATTTTTTTAGTAGAGCCAGGGTTTCACCATGCTGGACAGGTTAGTCTTGAACTCCTGACTTCAGATGATCCACCTCCCAAAGTGCTGAGATTACAGGTGTGAGCCACTGTGCCCAGCTTTTGTTTTTGTTTTCCCTGAGATGGAATCTCACTCTGTTGCCCAGGCTGGCATGTGGTGGTATGATCCTGGCTCACTACACCCTCCACCTCCTAGGTTCAAGCAATTGCCTTGCCTCAGCCTCCCTAGTAGCTGGGATTACAGGTTCACACCACCATGCCCAGCTAATTTTTGTATTTTTAGTTTCACCATGTTGGCCAGGCTGGTCTCCAACTCCTGAACTCAGGTGATCCTCCCACCGTGGCCTCCCCAAGTGCTGGGATTACAGGCATAGGCCACCGTTCTGGGCCATACTTGGTGGTCTTTAATAAACACCCTCTGGGTGAGTGCCCACTGGGAGCTGCCAGGCCCATCCCCTGTGTCTGTGGGGACCTCCTGTCCCCCACCACCTGCTGAGTTAGCTGAGCTTGTGTTGTTTCCCTTTTCTCCAGCTCTCTAGGGACTTCATGAAGCCCCCATTCCCCACCCACCAGCCTGGGGCACAAGAATCCACTCTCACAGTGTCCCTCACCTCTGGGACTTATTTATTGGTTTGGCGGTTTTCAAATGTCAGCAATTAATTTCCAGCTCATCACTGTTGTGGCAACAGTGCATGTCCTTCTGGAAAAAAATATGTCTCCATCAAGACCTTGGTGCTGAAGGACCTGAGGGGCCCACTCTAAAGATCCATTAATTGCCAGAGGAGTTTCCCATAATTAGAAAATCATATTCCTTAAAATTCCCCAAGTGCCTTTTCACTGAACAGCCCAAACCCATAGTAAACTAAAAATACAAAAAATTAGCTGGGTATTGTGGTGGCCACCTGTAATCCCAGCTACTCAGGAGGCTGAGGCAGGAAAATCGCTTGAACCTGGTAGGCAGAGATTGCAGTGAGTCGAGATCGCACTACTGCACTTTAGCCTGGGCAAGAGAGTGAAACTGTCTCAAAAAAAAAAAAAAAAAAAAGAGGAGCATAGGACCTAGTAGCATGTTGGTGTGGCTTTTTCTTTCTTTTATTTTTTCCTTTCAGACAGTCTCACTCTGTCACCCATGCTGGAGTGCAGTGGTGTGATCATGGTTCACTACAGCATCAAACTCCTGGGCTCAAGCAATCCTCAGCCTCCCAAGTGGCTGGAACTACAGGCATGCGCCACCATGCCCAGCTTTTTAAAAGAAATTTTTAGGAGAGACAGGGTCTTGCTATGTCCCCCAGGCTGAACTCAAACTCTTAGACTCAAGTGGTCCTCCTGCCTTGGCCTCCCAAAATGCTGGGATTACAGGCATGAGCCACCCTGCTGGCCTATTTTTTTATTTTCTGATCAAATAGCTCAGATTGTAATGCCTATACGTTTCCACAGTGCTACAGCACTTTCACATGCTGTTCACTCTTCTGCATAGATGTCTTTCCATCACACGTGTGAAATCCCATGTACACATGCCTCACACTGCCTCTCACTGCTGACAAGCAGGACCCTGCCTCCCACCCACAGGGGAAGCCTTGGGCATCAGGTACCCGGTCCAAGTGCCCTAGAAATGGATAAGAGTAACCCCTGCCCCATAATCATCGAGGGGCTGCCCCCAGAAATCCTGTTGTGAAAGCCCTGCACCTTCAGGCTATCACTCCAGCCCACTCCCCTACCACTCCGGCCGCCCTCCTACCGCTCCCGCCCACTCCCCTACCGCTGCGGCCGCCCTCCTACCGCTCCGGCCCTCTCCCCTACCCCTGCGGCCGCCCTCCTACCGCTCCGGCCGCCCTCCTACCGCTCCGGCCGCCCTCCTACCGCTCTGGCCCGTTCCCCTACCGCTCTTGCCACCCTCCTACCGCTCCAGCCCGCTCCCCTACCGCTGCGGCCGCCCTCCTACCGCTCCAGCCCCTGCAGTTTCTGTCACCACCACCCACTGCAGTGAGGCCAGCCACAGTACCACAGGATGCAGCCTCCAGAGTGCAGTAGGAGGGTCCACTGCCCCTTCTCCTGGTCCTCTAAGCCGGGAACACAGTGGCTCCACAGGAAGATACACAAGAGCCTGGAACGGTGTGAGGCTTCCTCAGCATGCTTTATATACTGAGGTTTTGCCCATGGTTCCTGGACTACATGTTCTGATTGGATAAGAGAAAACCCCTAGGCCTACTCTGATTGGGTTTTATTTTCATGCTCTGATTGGTTGTCCTGACTTGTTGTCATCCAATAGTCCAGGAACCTCTGGGCATAACCTCAGTTTATAAAAGGCGCTGATGGGAAGTCACTCTATTCCAGGCCTTTCTTTGTCTGCTGGCTGTTCTGCTCCTTGCCCGGCTTAGAGGAGCAGAGGACGCGCGAGCCAGCAGAAGCTGAAGTCTGCAGTACTGCGGTTCGCCTCGCTGCAGCTCACCTCCCTGTGCTTGGCAGTAGCCACGGAGTCGTGCCCCTGGAGCGGTAGGAGGGGAAACTAGTTTGGGGATAGGTGGGAGGGCTAAAGAGGGTGGTTATTGCCAAAGGGAAAAAGAGGATGGTGAACAGTATAAGGCTTGAAAAAAGACGGTGAGGAAAAGATGGTAGGAAAACTATTTTGGGGTAGATGGAGGGAGTAGGAAAAGGTGGTGAGCAGAAGGGAGAGAAGCTTTTGTGAAAAGATGGTGGAGAAACGTTTTTGGGTAGATGGAAGGGGAAAATAGAGTGGCAAGTGAGAGGAGGAATGAGGGGATGGTGAGGGGGGATCCAGGGGGTGAGCAGGAGGGAGAGAAGGTGAAAAAATACGGGAGAAAAGAAAGATGGAAAGAAGACGGTGGGTAAAAAGATTTTGGGCAGATGCAGAGGGGAAGAGGGGGACAAGTGGGAGAAGAAAAGGCGATGCAAAGAGGGAGGGAGAAGAGAAAGTGGGCAAGCAGGAGGGAGAGAAGGTTTTGCGAAAAGAAGGGGAGAAAATTTTTTAGGTAGATGAAGAGGGGAAAGAGGGTGGCGAGTGGGAAGGAGAAAAGGTTTTGCAAATAGACGATGGGCAGGAAAGAAAGACGGTGCAGAAAGAAAAGACAGTGGATAAAGTGGGTAGATGGAGGGGGAAGAGGGTGGCAAGTGGGAAGAGAAAAGCGGGTGGCCAGAGGGAGTGCAGAAAGAGGGATGGGAAAAAGAAGATGGGGAAAATAGGGTAGATAGAGGGCAAAAAGACATGGCAAGCAGGATAAGGGGAAGAAGAGGGTGAGTGGGATGCGGGGAAGGCTTTGCAAAAAAGATGGTGAGGAAATGTTTTGGGGTAGATGGATAAGGGAAAGAGGGTGGCAAGAAGGAAAGGGGAAAAAGACGATGGGGAAACAGTTTTGGGGAAATGAAGGGGGAAAAGAAGGTGCTGAGAAGCAGGAGTGGTGAGAAGGCTTTGGTAAAAGATGGGGAAAATGTTTTTGTGTAGATAGAGGAGCAAACGGGATGAGAGTGAGGCAGGAAAGAGGGTAGGAAAGAAAGGAAGAAAGCACAGTGTGGAAAAACAGTGTAGAAAAGTTTTGGGGTAGATGGGTGGGGAAAACTGGTGAACAAGAGAGTAGAGAAGTCTGCGAAATGACAGTGGGGAAAAATGTGGAAAACGTTTTGGGGTAGATGGAGAAAGAAAAAGGGTGGCAAGAGGGAGGGGGACAAAGGGTTTGGGTAGATCTTTTTCTGATTTTTAAATCAAGTTATTTGTATTTTTTGCTTTGGAGAAGTCTGAGTTCTTTATATGTTTCGTGTATTAACCCCTTGCCTGATGGCATAGTTTGCAAATTCTTCCATATTCTGAATTGTTTCTTCATTCCGATTGGTTCCTCTACTTTGCAGAGGTGTCTATGTTTAATGCAATTGCATTTGACGCTTTTTGCTTTTGTTGCTTGTGCTTTTGATGTCTATTTGAAAATCCTTTGTCCTAACCAATTTCATGAAGGATTTATACTGTTTTATTATCTAGTAGTTTCACAGTCGCAGGTCCTACATTTAAATATTTATTTTGAGTAGATTTTTGTATTTGGTAAGATAACTGTCTAGATTTATTCTTTTACATGTATGTGTTCTGTTTTCCTAGCACAGTTTATTGAAGAGACTGTCCTTGCTAAAGGTGTGTTCTTGGTGCCTTTGCTAAAAATGAGTTGACTGTAAATGTGTGAATTTATTTCTGAGTTATCTATTCTGTTTCATTTGTGTGTGTCTGTCTGTCATTCCTCTTATGTCTGTGTGTCTCTGTCTCTCCCTTGCCCCTTTTATGGCCAGTCCCATGCTGTTTTTGTTACTAAAGATTTATAATACATTTTGAAATCAGGTATTGTGATGTTTCCAGCTTTTTTTCTTTTTGTTCATGATTCTTTTATCTATCTGAGGTATTTTCCATTTCTATGTGAATTTTAGGATTTTTTTTCTTTTTTCATGAAGAATGTCTTGTAATTTCACATGGATTGCAATGATTCTGCAGATAACATTGGGTGATAGATATTTTAACATATTCTTCTAGTGCTTGGACATGGGTCTTTCCATTTACACATGTCTGTTTTAGTATCTTTCATGTCTCTTTTATCATTTTCATTGTGGGATCTTCCAACTTTTTGGTTACCTTTAGGTATCTTTTTTTGGTGGTAGAAGTAATGAAACAGCTTTCTTGAATTTATTTTTATTTTTATTTTTAGAGATGGGGTTTCACCAGGATGGTCTCGAGAATTTTTATTATGAAGGAATGTTGAATTTTATTTTTTCAGCATTACTGAAATGATAATATATTTTTTTCTTGATTTGCTGAATGTGATGCAGCACATTTCTTTATTTGGGTTTATTGAATTATCCTCCTATGTCTCAGATGAATCCCTCTTAATCATGGCAGATGATCTTATTGTCTTGTCAAATGCAGTTTTTAAATAGTGGGTTGAGGATTTTTTGCATCCGTGTTTATCAGGGATAGTTGCCTGTGGTTTTCTTTTCTGTGTTGTGGTTTGGTCTGTATTTTGTACCAGGGCTGGCCTCATAGAACAAGTTTGGAAGTGTTCCTTCCTCTTTATTTTGGGGGGAATATTTTGAGTAAATTTGGTATTAGCTCTTTTAAAATTTTTTCAGTAGTAAAACCGTGAATCTTGTGCTTTTCTTTGATGGGAGACTTTTTATTACGACTTTAATCGCATTACCCATAATTGGTCTGTTCCATGTTTCTTATTTTTCTGTCATTCTCTCCACACCAGCCCAGGGAGGCAGCGGAGGCCCCAGCAAGTGGCCACACTAGCTGCTGCCCTTCTCTCTGGCCACTGACACATCTGGTTCATCTCAGCATCCCCAGATGTCATGTAGGGGGCAGAATGTAGCCTTCCCTGGCTTAGGAATACACCAACACAGGGCCCCAGGGTGAGCCCATAGCTGGGGCTGCAGCTAGAACTTCAGGGAAGGAGAGGGCCCTTACCTCTCACTTCCTGGTCCCAGTGGTGAGGTTCCAGGAGTGGAGCCAGAGTGGGCCCCCTCAATGTTGTGTAATAACAGGACAGAGAAGACAGCAGCCTTCAACACTTCACATGAAAATGTGGCATAACAACCACTGATCAATCCAGTCTTGGCCAGAAAGCCATTGCCATTGTTGAGAGAGCCACTGTCTGAATGCCTGTAGCTATGTATGTATGAAATATGTGTGTGTGTGTGTGTGTGTGTGTGTGTGTGTGTGTGTATAATGCTTCTTGGCTTATGGTGTCTAAAATATTTACCATCTAATGTGTCATAAGAAATGTTTGCCTCTCCCAGTGCCACCTGCTTATGGTGGTGCATGACCCTATAAAGATTTAACCACTTTTAATAACAATAAACAATATTATCCACCATTTACCGAGGCTCAGAAATGTTAAGTAACTTGCCTAAGGTCACACAGCTAGTAAGTGGCAGAGTGAGATCTTGCAGTGACAGTTTGGAGGGAGAGGAGAAAAAGTGATGGACTTGATTACTGCCATGCAGATGCAGGTGGCCCCCTGGACTTCACCTTCTCCAGGGCCGTGCATAACTCCAAAACTGCCGGGCAGCTCTGTGACCCCATCTCTCCTCATGAGCTTGCTCTGGGATGGCTGCCAAAGCTTCTTTTTAATTAGAATCCTCATGAGAACACTGTGGCCAGAGCCTCTATGTTTCTGGCATTTTCCTTCCTGTGGGGCCTCCCAGCCTCAGCAGTTCTTTTGTAACTTGGCTAACTCCTTTCTGGTTTCCTCCTAGACTTTACCTTGTGGGTTCACAGGGGAGACTACTGTTGTTAAACCCTGCTGAGCATCGTTTCTGGTGGGCAGGGTTGACAGGCCCCCCGCTTCTTCACTACTCTTGACTCATTTCTGCAGAGCAGACACACCTCATTTTTGGGCATCACTGAAGAATGTTCTGGTAAGTACATTTTTCAGGAATCAAAGCTTACTGCTCAGAACACTCAACTTTATAAATTTGGAATTATTTTGCACATTAATCTCTTTTTTGAGATGGAGTCTTACTCTTATTGCCAAGGCTGGAGTGCAGTGGCACAATCTCAGCTCACTGCAACCTTTGTCTCCCGGCTTCAAGCAATTTTCTTGTGCTAGCCTCCTGAGTAGCTAAGATTGCAAGTGCCTGCCACCACACCCAGCGAAGTTTTACATTTTAAGTAAAGATAGAGTTTCACCATGTTGGTCAGGCTGGTCTTGAACTCCTGAGCTCAGATGATCCACCTGCCTCGGCCTCCCAAATTGCTGGGTCTGTGCTATGGCCAGGTCCAAGACAGAGCCCAACCAAGTCTAGGGTGAAAGTCAGGGCAGGGTCAAACCTAGGGTGTGGCCTAGACAGAGACAGGGCAGGCAGGGCAGGACCAGGGTAATGCCAAGGCAAGAGAAAGGACAGAGAATGGCCGGGGCAGTGCCAGAACAAGGGTAAGGACAGTGCAGGTTCATTGCATGGCCAGAGTCCAGGGAAAGGGTCAAGGCCATAGCAGCACTATACTAGACCCAGGGATGGGTCTAGGACAGTGACAGATCCAGGGTCAGGGCCAGAGTAGTGCAAGTCAAGGGTAATGCCAGACATTTCAGGGTCAGGACAGGGTCAGAACCAGGACAGAACCAGCGTAAGGCCTTAAGCAGGGAAAGGCCAGGGACAGGGTCTAGGTTAGGGTCAGGTCAGGGCCATAACAGAGGGGCAAGGCTAGGGAAAGGACCTGAGCAGGGTAGGGTTAGGACCAGGTACAGGGCCAGGATGGAGACAGGGCCAGGGCTGTGACAGAGCAGGGTCATGGTAGAGCAGGGACAGAGCTCATTCATAGACAGGACAGGACCAATGTCAAGGTAGAGCCAGGCTAGTGCCAGCTAGTACCCGGGCTAAGGCAGGGTCAAGGAATATTGAGGGCAGGACCAGTGCCAGGGAGGAACCAGGGAAGTGTAGGGCAGGGTATTGGCATGACTGGGCTGTTGCAGGGCCATTTCAGTGCCAAGTCAGGGCAGAACAGGGCAGGATGATGGTAGAGCCAGACAGGGTCAATCCAAGGCTGAACCAGGTCAGTTCAGGGCCTGGATATCTCCAAGCCCAGTTCATGACAGGGCAGGTCCAGGGCTACGGTAGGACAAAGTATAGGACCAGGACCAGGTCTGGGCTGGGGTCAGGTCCAGAGCAGGGCCTAGTCAAGGCTAGGTTAAGGGACAAGGGCAGGGTCCAGGGGGTGAGGACAGAGACAGGACATGTTAGGGAAGGGTGGTTCAAGACAAGGGCTATACTAGGACCAACAAGGCCTAGGGCCATGGCAGAGTCATGACAGGTCCTTGGCAGGGTCAGGACCTGGGTAAGGGCAGTAATAGTGTCAGGGATATGGCAATGACAGGGAAGGACCATGGCAGATCAGGTCCAGAGCCAGTCCATAGAGAGGGTAGAGAAAAGCCAAGGCAGGGTTAGGACAGGTATAGGGAGGGACCAGGGCCAGGGCATAACCAGGGCAGGGTAGGCCAGGGAAATTACACGACTAGACTAATGCAGGGCCAGGTCAGTCCTGGGAGAGAGCAGAACAGGCAAGGCCATGGTGGGGACAGGGAAAGGATGGGGCCATGGCAAGGACGGGACCCATCAGGCACATGACATGTCTGAGTCCATCCAGGTCACAGCCAGAACAGGACCAGGACTATGACCACTGACAGTCTGGGGTCATGTCATGACCAAGGTCAGGACAAAAAGCAGGGTCAGATGAAGGCACGGCCAGCCCAGGTCCAGGGAAGAGGCAATGCATGCTGGGGCTGGGCCAGTGTAGCACAGGGCCAAAGAAAGGCCAGGGTAGGACAGGGACAAGTCAGGGTCAGGGCTATGGCAGGACGGGTGGCAGGATCAGAGCCATAGTAGGACTAGAGACAGGGCCAAATCGGGGCCAGAGTAGGTCCTGGACATGGATAGGGTTGGGCAGGGCAGGGCCAGAGTAGTGCAGTGCCCAGTCAGAGTTGGGCCAGGGCAGGATAGGGCCCGGGCAGAGCAGTACTAAGGTAGCACAGGGTATGACCAAAAGCAGGGAAGGGTCATAGCAGGGTCAGCCCTAGGAACAGGAACAGCACAAGCACTGGGCCAGGATATGGTGGGGCAAATACAGGCCCAGGTTAGAGGATGACAGGTTAGGGCCAAGACAAAGCCAGGAAGAAGGTACAGTCAGGGACATGGTCAGGCCAATGCAGAGAGGGCCAATGAAGGGTCAGTGCAGGGTGAGGGCAAGACCAGGACATGGAGGGGCAAGGAAGAGCAAGGGAAGTGCCAGGGTCCAGGCCAGGCCAGGCTCAGGATCTGGATAAGGACAGAGCAGCACTATTGCAGGGCAGGGCAAGACAGGGCTAGAGCCTGGCCATAGAGAGGTCAGGGCAAAAGCCAAGTCAGGGTCAGGGCAAATCCAGGAAGGGGCTAGGGCAGGTCAGAACCAGGGTACAACCAGTGTAGGGTAAGACAGGGTAATGGCATGACTGGGCTATGGCAGTGCCAGG